>NW_004955451.1:17739396-17745437 GCF_000276665.1 Chinchilla lanigera | reverse complement strand
CAGTACCAGCACCACGACCATCATCACCACCGCTAATACCATCACCACCACTACTAATACCGTCATCAGGACCAATGAACATCACCACTGGTGTCATCACTTCCATCACCACCATCACACTCTGTCACCCCCACCTCTTGGCGACTGCACCCACCACGTGCTTTCGTCCACATGACAGTGACCAGACTGTGGTACACTGGAGCATCCAGGTGGCCCAGGAGCAAAGCCAACCCCTCCCCAAACAAGAGACTCCTTCAAGCAGCTGGCACAAGCCTGGGTCCCCAGTGAGGTACAGGCCCGGGTCATTCGGCATGCACCATCCCCAAGCTTCCTCCCTTGCCATCCAGGGAAGAGGTCGTTGTTACTGGCATTGCCAGTGAGGGACAAGGAGAGGGACTGGCATTAGTTAAGTCCTACTGTGCACCAGGGAGGGGTGTGGTGCTCACATATCGGATGCCCGTGGCACCCTGTCAATGGATATCAATCACTGCCTGCCCTCCCCAAGCTGGGGCTCAGACCCAGGGCCTCCCGCATGCTGGGCAAATGCTCTACACTGAACTACATATGCAGCCCTTTTTTAAAAACTTCTTTTAAATTTTGAGGTGGAGTCTGGTCAAGTTGCCCAGTCTGGATTTGAACCTGCCATCCTCCTGCCTCAGTCTCCAGAGAGCGAGAATTATACAGGCATTGCCACAACACCTGGTTAGTTACTGCATTTTAGGAGAAGGAAACTGCAATGCCAGGACATGAGGCGATTAGTCTATGGTCACGTGGCCAGCAAGGGCCCACAGTGAAACTCGGTTTCACACCTACCCTTCCCCATTCCCTTCCCCAGAGCCTGGCTACAAGGGACAGTGGAGCTGCAGGAGTATGAAGGGCAGGGCAGTGCTGATCTGGGGATGAGAGGGAGTCCAGGTCACTTTCAAGTGGTCAGCTAGAAGTGTAGGGCATCCCCTGGCTGGCCACGGGGACGCTGCTCCCAGGACCTGGGGAAGCACCTCAACCACTTCCCTACACCAGCCAGCGAGATACTTGCTGCCCCCTGACTACTGTTGGTATTGTGTGTGGGGGCCTTCACACTGAGCTCCATCCCCAGCCTTATTTATGTATTTATGTATTTATTTATTTATAGACAGTGTCTAAATTGCTCAGTTGCCCCAGCTGGACTCAAACTTGAGATGCTCCTGCCTCAGCCTCCGAGAGTGCTGGGATCAGAGATGCAGAGGTCAGTTATTGATCATGGACTGTCTATCCCGGCTGCCCCACCCTGGGCACAGGGCCTGGCACACGGAGAGAAACGGGCAGGGGGACTGAAAAAGAATGAATGAACCGGGGAAGGCACAAATCAATCAGAACATCAAAACCCGGGCGGACGACGCTGGGCTGACGATCAGGAACGGAAGGCAGCAGGCGTGGCAACACCCCGCATTTGTTATTGTTCTCTTTTTGCCTTTCCGGTTTTGTAGACATGGTGGCTCCCAGACTGCAGCACAAGCTGGTGATTGATGCCCCAGAACTAATACCCTGAGACAGACCTGCAGCAGGAAGGAGGTTACTGAACACAGCTCCTGGGGCTGAGGTGTGCTCACGGTTCTGGGCCGTGCAACGCAAATGGGGCAGGAAGTCCCAAGCACCGCCTTGTGCGTGTGCATGTCTGCAGGTCCCGGGGACTCAGAGCCCCACCTTGGGATCCAGTCCCGGAGTAAGTTCTGGTGAGTGCTGCCCACCTCGCTGCCCTCCCCAGCTGTGACCCCGTAAGGTGTCCGCGGGGCCCGTGGGTGACAAGATGGGCACTGATGGGTGAGCGGGCAGCCAGGCCGAGCCGCCCTGGGCACTGTCTCCTGCTCGTCACCACTCTCGGCTGCCCAAGCGGCAAAGCAAAGCAGCAGTGACAAGATCCAGCGGGCAGAGGCTCTCGCCGGGGGTGGCGCTGGTCTCACAGGCCACTGGAGCAGCAGCACGACAGCTCCTCGCCCGGGGCTGTCCCCGGCCCTGCCCCTCCCCAACCCCGTCAGGCTGTGCTGTGGCCTTCCAGGCACACGGGCCTTGGACACCCCTCTGCCCTGCTCTGCACCCCTCGTCTTCCTCTGCACCCCCCACACGTGGACATGTGCATGTACACACGCAAGTGCACACACTTACACACACGTGTGCGCACACTCCCAGCTCAGGCAGGAAACACCTGAACGAAGACCTGTGGCTGTGGAGGGCCCGGGGGCCCAGTGGGCCTGCGGTGTGAACGCACGTGTGTAAACGTCCCTATGAGTGCACATCAACACAGGTGTGACGGCTGCACGTACACACAAGCATGACAGAGAAGGGCATGAGAGCTCACGGAGCGCGTGTGCCACGGGGTCAGGGTGGCCCCAGTCAAGCCCTGGGGTGAGCTGGAGAGGGGACCTGGGGTGGACACTGAGCCCAGGGCAATCAGCAGAGGTGGCCCCAGCCCTCTGCCCCCGTGTGCGCAACTGCCCCTCCTTGTCGCCCTAGGCTCCTGCAAACCAGGCCGGGGCGGGGGGAGTGAAGGGCTGAGCTGCAGCCAGGCCCCGTCAGTCACTGATCTGTTCTTGTTCCTATAAATATTTACAAATCCCAGCTGCCGGAGAGCGACGTCCTTGCCAGCTGGGGCTCCCAGCCTGGAGCCGGGAGAGGAGCTGGCGCATGAGGACCGGGCTGCAGGACCGCAGGCGCTCAGGACGCCATCAGCGCCTGGCTCTGCAGATTCTCCTGCACCCCAGGCCACGCCCCAGCCCGGGATGCAGGGCGAAGCTCTCAGCCAGCATCAGCCCAGGGCTGCCTGCCCCACTCCACCTGATGAGGAGGACCCCCTTTAAGGCCAGCCTCTGCCTCCTGCCTATGTCCCCAGTTAGGGGTACAGGAAGTGGGTCTTCCTGCTTTGTAAATGGCACAAAATGCTCCCAGAGTTCCAAGAGAGCATTTATTTTCTCCTGGAACCTAAGCCAAAGCTTTGCTGTCACCTGGATAAATCCCTCGGGCTCTTTCGGGATGGGAGGTCCGCAGACATGGAGTTTTGGGAACTGCTCCCCGCACCCCGAAAAAGGACCATCCCTCTGCCCTCACAGCCCGGAAACTCCAGGCCAGGCAGGTGTGGACCTGAGGGGTCTCCCTTGCCCTGAGCCACCCATTCTGTGGACAGGCTGGTGGTCAGATATTCAGCTGAACCAGCCCCAGGGAGATGATTGACTACTGGTATTGTGTGTGAGGGCCTTCACACAGGGCTCCATCCTCAGCCTTATTTATGTATCTATTTATTCATAGACAGTGTCTAAATTGCTCAGTTGTCCCAGCTGGACTCAAACTTGAGATGCTCCTGCCTCAGCCTCCGAGAGTGCTGGGATCAGAGATGCAGAGGTCAGTTATCGATCATGGACCGTCTATCCCTGTGCCCAGCAGTGTCCAGCACACCGCAGGCCCTGTGCTGAGTGTTCCCAGCAGCTCTTCATGGTGGCAGAAGGCATGTGTGTGCCCAAGGGATGGCACCTCAAGGCCCAAATGTCCTGGGCTTCCGGCTCACACAAGCCCAGGAGCCCAGCGCAGCGAGAGCCCTTCCTGTCTTGGCTACAGCCTCAGATGGGGACTGTGGAGCCTGCTGGGTCCCTGCAGGCCCCCTGTCCTTGCCCTGTAAAGCCTAGATCATGACCTGGGTTCTTCCAAGCAGCCAGATGCTTGAGGGAGAGGAAAGAGAAAGAGGCAGAGGCTGCCCCAGGAGGCTGCGGGGCGGCTGTACCCCGCGGGCACCCTGCCGGAAGAGAAGCCCAAGGCATCCAGGCCGGGCAGGCGGAAGTGGGCAGAGGCTGCCTGTACCCTCCTGGCCAGGGCAGCTGTCTTGTCCCATCCAGGAGGGGGTCCCAACACCCCAACTTTGCAAGACGAGAGGGGGGGCTCCTTATGCAGAGCCGCGCTGGGCGAACAGAGAGAAGGCATGGGGCCATGATGGGCTGAGGCCAGGAGTTTTCGTAGCAAAAGCCAGCTCTCCCCTCAACTGAGAAAACTGTGACCTTCTCCACTGCCAGGAAGGAGCTGCGGGCCTCGGAGTGGGGGGGGGGGGGGGCAGTTGGAGCTGGCATGTGCTGCGACGGTCTGAGATGGCAGTGGCGGGAAGGGTTAAGAATATTCCGAAAATAGCCCAGCCAGAGCCTGGGCCAGCCGGAGAGTGCCTCTCCCGGGGCGCGGATCTATAGCAGGAAAAGCCGGCCCTCTCTGCAGCCACCGCCTGCTGCCCGGCCTGCTGCTCATTCAGCCCCTTCACCCCCCCAGTCCTAGCAGCGGCTGTGAGACAGAGAGCTGGGCACCTGGCCCAGCCTTCGGCTCTGTGCCTCCCGTTGCACCCTGGCCTGGGTCAGGGTGCGCACAGAGATGCTCGGACAGGCGGCCACATGCAGGCCCAAGGACAAGGCCAGGCCACAAGCCCAAGCGCCGTGTTTGTTCTCCCAGTGCACACACCTGGCCACCACTGCCACTCGATGCCAGCTTCGCCTGGGTCTGCGTCCCCCACTTGGGGCAGGGAGGTCAGGAGCCCCTCCAAGAACAAACTCTTTTTCTGTTTCTAGGGCAGGACCAGCTACAGAATTTGCAAGGCCTGGTATGCAATGAAAATGTGAGTCTGTTCAAAAATCGTCAAGAATTTCAAGGTGGTGAGAAGGGAGCATTAAATCAAGTTTGAGTCCCTGGAAGTCGAGAAGCAGGCAGCCAGGGGGTCCTCAACACTCACCTACCGGGTGCCCACACTCAGTAACCCCTCCTCTAATACAAGCAGATGGGCGATCGGAGACCCGTCTCTGGACATGGCAGGGCTGGGGGGCCCCCAACCCCGGCCAAACTGAGCTCCCTGACCCCAGCCCCACTGTGGGCCTCTTGGAGTCCCTCCCCCAGCCCGCTCACTGCTCCGTGGGTTCCAGAAGGAGCTGCAGGGACACTTCCCTGGCTCTGTGACCCTTGGCAAGACGACCCCAGTCTCCTGTCTGTCAGAGTCAGGGTCTCCAAGACTTCTTCACACCCACAGCCACGGTCCCTGCGAGGGAGGTTTCTCTGGGAAGGGACTGCACTTTGGAAGAGAAGGCTTCTGGAGCTGTCTGGGAGTCAGGTTTTCCCCAGGGCTGCTGCCCCAGACCGGGAGGCCCAGGTCCTGCTCCCCCTGGCTGGCCCGGGCAGGGTTTTGAGGGGAGAGGAGCCGCAGCAGCACTGGCCAGGCAGGAGGCTCCGTGTAATTGCACTGGCTGTCACTCCAGAACCCCGCTGTCTCTCAGACTGACCCCGTGCACCCGTCATTATATTGGTTCCTGTCGGGCCGGAGCCTCATCACTTATGCATGCAGCGTGGAGGAGCTGAGGGAGTCACCCTCTCGGGGCTCCTGCCCAGCCCTAGCCAGGGCCCTTCCTAGCTGCCAGCCTGCAGCTGTGTCTGGGATGGGCAGAGTTGGGGGATGGGCACCCAGGGCTGGGTAGGTCACTGGAGCCCCGGGGCATAAGGTCCAGCACTCTCTGTGCTGAGAGAGGCCTAAGAAACCTGGGGACACTGGTGCGGCCTCCTCTGGGTCCCTTCCTCCCGAGGTAGGTGGGGTGAGAGGCTCCAGAGGAGGACCCCCAGCCCCTAAAGACCCTGACCCTAGATCAGCCTGGTTCAGCCCACTGAGATGCGCCCTGCCCCCCATAACTCAGCTTCCCTTCTCCCACGTGCTCTGACCGGGCACCAGCCTCCAAAGGTGGGAAGTACGCAGGGCCTTCCCAAGGGCCTGGAGTTGTCTACCTGAATTGTCACGGTAGATTTTCAAATCTTTAATGAAGCCCGCTGGGGAGACGCCACAGAGCACCCCGTACCATTACACAGCACAAGTGGAAGCCCTTTGAGGGGCTCTGACGTCCCAAACACAGCAGGCTGGGGCGTAACTGGGCCTGGACAGCCGGTCTCTGCTAAGCCAGGCTGTGAGACCAAAAAACCAAACGTGCTCGTCCTGCTCCTGGGCCACGCCCCACATCCTGCCCGAAGCTCCTCCTCAGCCACGAATCTGCAGTGCAGGTGAC
>NW_004955451.1:17735371-17739296 GCF_000276665.1 Chinchilla lanigera | reverse complement strand
GGGGGGGAAGGGGGGGAAGCAGTCCTCAGTTCAAATCCCGACTCTGCCTCCACCAGCGGCAGGTTACCACGCCAGCCCGGGCACCCTCAGCCTAGGGGTCCCGACTTCCTGTGAGGGCTCAGTACGCAGCATACACAAGCGAGCGTTTGGTGCCCAGGGAAGGGCAGCAGCGTCCACCTGCCCTCCATTCCCATGTGAACCTTCCCAGAGCCTCAGAAACTGTCCTCCCGACCCAGCCTGCAATCTGCGGGGGGGTGGGGGGGGTGGGGGGGGGTGGCTCTGCAGCCTCCTCCCTCCCACAGTACCAGAGTGATCATTCCACGGTGGAAACCAGAGTGATCATTCCACAGTGGAAACCCCATTATCGCCCCTCACAACCTCAGCAGAGGGCTTGTTGTTATCTGTTTGCTTTGTGGTACTGGGGATTGAACTCTGGGAGTGCTGAGCTACACCCCCAGACCTTTTTACTTTTTAATTTTGAGACAGGGTCTTGCTAAACTGCCCAGGCCAGCCTTGAACTTTAGGTCCTCCTGCCTTAGCCTCCCATGTAGCTGAGATTACAGGTGTGTGCCACCCTGCCCGGCTCCCTTCAGTAGTGTCCACTTGTCTTTAGGGTAAGTTATAAATCCTGGCCGCAGCCCACACCACCCTCCAAGCTCGGACTTCAGCACCTGCTGCTCTCCACCTGGACTGCTCTTCCCACCCTTCCTCCCTCCTCTGCCTTCTTCCCCTTGCTGACTCCTTTTGTCAGGACTTCCTCTAACATCACCCCCTCCAGGGAGCTTCAGAGTACTCCAGCCTCCAGGTGGATTCAGGTGACACCACCAGGTATTCCCATGGCTCTCACACATCCCCAGGCAGTGCACTGTCAGGCCAGACGGCACCTGCTCTTTAAACTGACCAGGTTCCGGAGACACCCCGTACACACAAAGGGTCAGGGCCTCTTCTTGCTCATCATTATGTTCTGCAACAAGAGCTGTGGCAAGCAGTCAGCTAAAACAGGTTTATAGGATGGATAGATGGAAGGCAGATGGAAGGTGGATGGATGGAAGGTGGGTGGATGGACGGACGAACAGGCAGATGGACAGGTGGATGGATGAGTAGGTGGGTGGATGGATGGATGGATGGGTGGATAGACAAGTAGATGAGTGGATGGGTAGATGGCTGAACAAGTGGATGGAGTGGGTAGATGGATGGGTAGACAGATGGATAGATGGGTGGATGGATGAGTGGGTAGACTGATAGTAGATGGAGGGATGGGTGGATGGACAGTGGGTGGACATATGGGTGGGTGGATGGATGGGTGGATGGAGGGACAGATGGGTGGATGGATGGATGGATGGGTAACTGGGTGGATGGATGAATGGAAGGGTGGATGGACAGTGGGTAGATGGATGGTAGTGGGTGGATGGTAGTGGGTGGATGGATGGGTGGATGGAGGGACAGATGGGTGGATGGATGGATGGATGGGTAACTGGGTGGATGGGTGCATAGAGGAGTGGGTGAATGGATGGGTGGACAGATAGGTGGTTGAATGGATGGATAAGTGGGTAGACTGATGGGTAGACAGATGGAGGGATGGGTGGATGGACAGGTGGATGGATGCATGGGTGGGTAACTGGGTGGAGGGATGGGTGGACAGATAAGTAGATGAGTGGATGGGTAGGTGGATGAATGGATAGGTAGGTGGGTGGATGGAAAGATAGGTAGGTGAGTGAGCAGGTGGACAGATGGAAATACAACACCTCCTCTGTATGGTCTCCACAGGCTTCTCTTGGGCAGGCCACTCTGTCTGTGCTTCCTAACCCCTGGTACAAATTCCTGCTCAAGACTTAGATTCCTCAGCCGTAAAATGAGGAAACTCGCCTCATACCTTTTACTATCAAATAGCATAAGCTTTGTAATAATTTTAAATTCATGATAATAAGTTAAGTTTTAAAAAAATAAGTTAAGTTTAAAGGAGGTAATCCACATATGGTGCTCAGAATGGGACACTGCACTTAGTATTCAAAAATGTTGGCTATAAGTAGCAGTGCAAGGCTGGGGATGTAGCTCAGTGGTAGAGGGCTTGCCTAGCATGCACAAGGCCCTGAGTTCAATCCTCAGTACCACAAAAAGAAAAAAAAATTAGCAGAGCATCTGTATTTTCTACCTGTGTCCCCTGCCAAACAGTGGCTCCGGGGGGCACTGCTGAGGTCTTCCTTTGGACCAAGCACCCCGAGGGTGGGTGAGTGAGCAGCCCCTACAGAGTGCTTTTGTAAATGCAAAGACGTGAACTTTTTTTTCCCAGCTGGGGCGGAGTCAAGGCACAGCCTCACCCCTCTGCACACGCTGGCCTATAATCCACACTCACTCAATTCATTCAGAGAACCTCAAAATGCTACTTGCTTCCTAAACTCAGCCCTGCAGCTGCCCGGACACTGCTGCCCCTTCCTGAGCACAGGCGTCCAGGGCTTGGCCAGCAGCTGAGGAAAAGTCTTCCGGCCGCAAGTCCAGGTTTCCTTCCTGTCTCATCTGCGGCCTCCCGTGAACCCAGAATTGCAGGCCCCTGTCCCCTCTCCTGGTGCCAGGGCAGTACAACCTGCAGGGAACTGCGGGGCTGGGAGGGTGGGGAGAGAATTACATTGACCACTGTTTGCTGTGTGCTTTAGGTCATATCCTCAGCCCAGCACTTCATCCACTCTATGTCCCATTCAACCCTGCCCCCCCCCGCCCCCCCGCTGCTTCTCCAAAGGACTGGGGCACAGGTCAGGCGGGGCTGGCTGCAGGTCTTGGGTTCCAGGGAGGCCTGGGGAGGATTTGGGCGCTAGGCTGAGCTCCACCGTGCACCCAGGTCCACCCTGCTAGGCCCACCCTCGAGGAGGGGCGCAGTGGGCTGGCGGGCGTCCTCTTTGGGGACCTGGGCGGGCTGGGTGCACGGGCCGGGAAATCTGTTAATTAAAGCGTTGGCTCCGGCTCCCCTTCGCAAAGTTTGAAGCCGTTATTTTCCACTCCAGCGAAGCGGGGAGAATCCGGCTGGGCTGACAGAGACGCCACGAGGCGCCGAGGGAGCGGCGGAGAGCGAGAGTGGGGCTCCCGCCTCGGCCCGGGAAAGGAGGGGATCGGGTGTCCGGGGGTCCCCCGAGGCGGCGGCGGAGGGGTGAGGAACCCCTCCCGTGCACGCCGGGTCTCGCACACTGCGGACCCCGCCGCGGGTGTGACTGGGTCCCCAAGTCCCGGCCTCGCTCTGGGAGAGGAGGCGGCAGCGCCCCCAGTCTGCGTCGGGGTGTGAAGCTCAAAGCGCTGCTACGGGCCAGCGCCGCTCCAGGCTCCTTCTCGGGCCCTCCGGGAGACTTGGTGCGGGGGTCCCCTCTCTCCCGACCGCCGCGGGGCGGGCTGCCCGGAGCCCTCTCCGTAAGCACCCAGCGCCCCGTGGACCCGAGGACCGAGGCTTCACGATGGGGGACCTGGGGTGCCGTGGGCGGTGGAAAGGGGGCCCGCCCGGGCGGGCGCTGAAGCCACGTGCGCGCAGCCGGTCTGGACAAGGAACCCGGCGGCCCGTGTGGGGAGCGGGGGTGGGGGGGGACCTCGGGGCGACCCAGCCTGGGACCCCGCAGAGCTCCCTCCCGTCCTCCCCGCCACCGTCCTTCGCCCCGCATCCTGGGCGCTGCCTCGCTTCTGCCCGCTTCGAGCCGTGGTCCCCCGCCCTCCCAGACCCGCCCGCGGGTCAGAACCCCATTCCTGCCTCCCAGCCTCGCCGTGGTCTTCTCAGCCTACCTTTCCCCGCCCGGCAGACGCCCCCGCGCAGAGGTACGCCCCGCCCACTCCCCTTCCACCGCCCAATCAGGCGCGAGCCCCGCCCGCAGCCCCACCTCTCGCGCCTCCGACAGCACGGGCCGGGGCGGAGCTGGCTGCGGGGCGGGTCTTTCGCGGAGGCGGGGCTCCG
>NW_004955451.1:17722776-17734657 GCF_000276665.1 Chinchilla lanigera | reverse complement strand
GCCGCCACCTACACCACGGTGCCGCGCGTGGCCTTCTACGCCGGCCTCAAGAACCCACACGAGGGCTACGAGGTGCTCAAGTTCGACGACGTGGTCACCAACCTGGGCAACAGCTACGACGCGGCCAGCGGCAAGTTCACGTGCAGCATCCCGGGCACCTACTTCTTCACCTACCACGTCCTGATGCGCGGCGGCGACGGCACGAGCATGTGGGCGGACCTGTGCAAGAACGGCCAGGTGGGCGATTCGCGGCGGCGGCGGCGGCGGGCGTGCGCCGCAGCGGACCCTCGGGCGGTCTGCACCCTCCTGTCGAGCCCGGAAATGCGCAGTCCCTTCCTGCTAGGAGGCCGCCTCCCGGGAAAAGTTTCCCCGGCGGCCTCCCAGGTCCAACTTCTGCAAGGGGTGGGATCCGGTCCTGCCCAGGTGCGCGGCGCTCTCCTTGGAACCCCCCCCACGCCACCCGCTGGACCTGGCCGTGCCCGAGGGGCAGAGCCTCCCCAGCTCCTGGAGCCCACCTCCCGCGCGAGGCTCCCAGCAAGCTGATTAGGTCAGGCGAGGGTTCTCCTGAAAGGAGGGGACCCCGGGGCTGGAGGGAGGTGGAAGGAATGTCCCCCGGTGGGAAGCAACAGCGGGGAGGAAGCCCTCGGGCTGCAGCGCTACCCTGACCTCTTGGGCCTTGGGGTCGGGAAGGGAAGGGTCCGCAGCTGGCCTGCGGTACTTGGAAGTGTGTCCCCTCCTCCCTGTCCCCTGCCCACGCCTCCCCCTCCCCTGGTTTCCGCCTGTCCCTTGGCTCCTTTCTCCTTTCTCTCCTCCTTCTTTCTCTTGCTTCCCGCGTTCCTCTCTGCCGCCCCCTTTCTGGTCTCTCTCCCCCGGTCCGAGCCCCCTCCCCGCTGTTTACCGCCGCGTCTCCCACCTGTGTCTCCCTGGCTTCCCGAGTCTCTCCTCTTTGTCCTTGGTTCCTGACCAAAAGGGAGGCCGGGTGCCCCGGGAGGCTGCGTGCCCTGGAGGCTGCTCTGCAGACAGCCCGCAGGACCTGAGTCAGGCACCAAGGGATGCAGCGTGGCCTTCACTGATAGGGTCTTCCTTTCCCAAAGAAAGTTTGGGCTGTCACCAAGCTGTGGCTTTAGACAGGGGTGGAGAAGCCACCGTTAGGCCACCGTGAGCCCCAGACCCTGTGCCACCTGGGAGGTCACTCCTGAGCCCCAGAGCTGACGGGGAGGAGGCCCCAGCAGGTTGGGTGCTGGGGCTGGAGGACTTGCCTTGCTCACCTGGAGACAGAACTGTCCTCACAGCCCTTTGTGTACTGGAAGAGCCTGGGGACGCGGCTCGAGGGAGGGGGCCACAGGCTTTGAGGAAAAAGGAGGCAGCTGTACCCAGGAGTCTTTGCTTTAAGTCACTCCCACCCCCCAAAACACAAGAGAAGCTTGGGTCCCACAGCCCCCACATCCTCTGTGGAGCCCCACTTCTTCCTCCTGATTGCCTGGGAGCTTCCTTGTCTCACCAGACCTCCCATGGGTTGGTGCTGAGCTCCTGGTAAAAACCGGGTTGGGGGCTTGGTGCCAGGGTCCAGTCGGTGTGGCCCAAGCTGGGGGGGACTAAGTAGTGTCGCAGGCAACCCCCTAGTGAGTTCCACGTGGAGTGGGCTGGGAGGAGCGATGTGGGGGCTGCCCTGGCTCTGTAGGGGACAGTGTAGGGAGCCTGGGTACCCCGGTGAGTAGACAAGGCCAGCTTGGAGAGGCACAGGGACATTAGAGTATGCAGAGGAAAATGACAGGGCCAGGCATGAGGACAGGAGAGAGGAGTTTGCGTCTCCTGGGCCTTCGGGGCTGGGGCTGCCTGTGCCCCATGCTGGCCCTGCCTGGCTTGCTGCCCGAAGAATCTTCCAGAACTTCTCTAGGAAGGTGGAACAGAATCTGGACTGCAGGGCTTCCATGGGGGAGGAGAGCGGTTGAGGGGCAGCTCCAGTCCCTCTCAGGGTCACCCTTCACCTAAGGGCTCCAGGCCTCAGTCCCCAGAAGCCTGTAGCCTGAGGAGGGGCCAGGGGTACCTGCAGAAGCCATGGTCCAGACCCAGGGGGGAGGACACAAAGTCGAGAACCTGGGTAGGGGCAGGGGGAGTAAAGGACGGGCCGGGGCCTGGGGTCAGCATGCTCCTGACCCGACATGGCGGCAGTGGCCAGCCTTGGCTCACAGATGGACAGGGTTTGGACAGAAGTGGTGTTGTGTGATTGGGGGCTGTGGGGTAGATCCGGCTGGAGTCACCTCTTGCCTGGGGGCAGGAGAGTCCCCCGCTGCCCTCAGTGCCCGCCATGCCCTCCACAGCGCACACCACAGTGCCTGGCAGAGCACGGCCCATCAGCCAAGGGGAAAGCTGTGTCCCCTGCAGGCCAGGCTGAGACCACACCAGCTGTCCAAGACCCCAGCATGACCAGAGACAGGGACAGGCTTCCTGGACCCTCAGAGCCAGTTCTCCTGAGCAGACCACAGCCTCAGTTTCCCTCCCGGCAGCCCTTACAGAGATGCTCAGCCATGTCCCCTCGAGATGCGCCTCGTTCTGCTTTCCTGCTTCCGCAGCAACAGTCTCCAAACTTCTCCGGCCCCCGGGAGCAGCTGGAAGCCTCTGCTGCTTCCAGCCCCGACAGAAAACCGGGACCCCTGGGTTCCATTCCCGGTCCCCAGCATCTGAGGATGGAAGGGCATCAATCCTCCCTGCCTCCGCGGATAATTAAGACAATTACAGCAACAATCATGGTGATGAATAAATAATAAACATAAGCAGAACAGTTCTGACGCCTGTCACATCACCGGGAGATTCCTGATGACAGATGACAGGGTTCTAATGGGTTTGGCTATTACAGAGCACACTGGTCTAATGAGTTAAGGCTAAATTAATCTGGGTAATAAAAATAATTGTTACTAGTAATTTATTAGCGAAGATAATGAAATGCATGTGTACTAATAAACACTACCAGGATTAGGGCCCAGGGAACAATACCGAAGCTGGCTGCCTGCTCTCAGCTCTTCCCCAGGAGCACAGAGCCCCTCCAGATTTAAATTTCCTCTCTTTGCCGTCAGGACTGCTGTGGTAAAGTGGCGGGGTGAGTTCGGTCTTCGTGTCCATTTTTCTAAACAGGAACCGAGCCTCTTGACAGACAGCACCTCCTCCTCCCCCTTTTACCCGGACCTTGAAGTGCAGGAGTAGCTCCATCCCAGGCCAGCGAGGAGGCTGGGGAGGGGAGGGAGGGGTGGCAGATTGGCGAGGAGGGGGCGCTGTGTGCAGGCACAGGGCCTCAGCCTCAGCCTCTGCGGGCACTTGAGTTGCTAAGTCAGCAACCTGGCCCCTGACCTCTGCTGTCCCCTGCGGGGAGGGGGAGAGACCACTTTCCCTGGGAGAGGGCCAGAGGGGCTGCCTTCTAGGAAGGGGAAGACAGAGAGAGCTGTGGGGACGCCTCTTCCCTGCTGCCCCGGGACCCCAGGTCTTGGGCTCAGGCTGCCCGTTGCCGCCGCTGTTAGAGAATGACCACCACGCTCCCCACCGTGGCTTGTGATTTTAGTCAGCCAGCCAGACCCAGTGTCCCTCCCTGCAAGGGCCCCCTGGTTTCTGGCACGGTCGCTCACTAGGGCCCAGCTGCTTGACCTATGGGCCAAGGTGTGTGCCTTGTCTGTCCCCAGGTAGAGCAGGGTTAAGGCATCACACTGTCAATGCAAAGAGGAAGCACACCAAAGGAAGAGAGCCGCCTGCGTCCCCAGCTCCAGAGCACCGCTCAGCGAGGAAGGGCTTCCGGGGAGGCCCTCGGGCTCTGGGCGCACAGGTGCTGAGCTGGACACTTGCATGCCATGTGCAGCCCCCAGACCCGGGGCTCCCGTGTCCCACCTCCTGGGAAGAGCAGGGATGGGATGCCTCACGCTGCCCTCGCCTCACCGACAGGTCCGGGCCAGTGCCATCGCCCAGGACGCAGACCAGAACTACGACTATGCCAGCAACAGCGTGATCTTGCACCTGGACGCAGGCGACGAGGTCTTCATCAAGCTGGACGGTGGCAAAGCCCACGGCGGCAACAGCAACAAGTACAGCACCTTCTCTGGCTTCATCATCTACTCTGACTGAGCCCTGCGCCAGCCCCAGCCCCAGAGGGAGCGGGAGGCTGACAGCCCGAGGGCACTGTCCCCACTGTCTCCGGCCAACCCACCTGCCAGCAGCCTCAGCCTGGGGCAGTGAGCTCCCTGTGCCCCAGCACCCCAAAGCCCTGGCCCAGCTGCGCCCCCTCCGACCAAAGCTGTAATAAAAACTTGTCCACCCTGAGGTCCAGCCTGTGCCCTGGGGAGGGCAGCAGGGACACCGGACCTGCTGGCCCTCGATGGCAGGGGAGCCCCGTGGGAAGCAGTCTGCCCCACCTCACCTCCTGTGGGGGGTGCACACTGCTTTGGCTGGCGCGGGCCGTCTCTACGGCGGAACACCTGGGTTCTTGTCCCTTCCTGTGACGCCGACCCTGGGGAGTCACCCCCTGGGACCTACCCTGGCTTAGTGACAGCAGAGGAAGGAGCAGGCTTTGCTTGAGGGCTGCTTGACCTCGGTCCACGCACATCACCCCGGGCCTGTCTCCCCATCAGTGAGATGTAGGCTGAAGAGGTGTAACAGACACGCTCAATAAACATAGCTCTTATTATTTATACACGTGCCAGCGTTCGCCGTAGTCGGTCGGGTGGATTTCAGGCTTCAGGATATTAAGGGGCTGGCTTCATGTGCTGTAGTTGCTGAGCTCTGTGGTTGCACTTGAATCCAGGGCACGCAGTCTCCGTGCCCGCCGCTCCTCTGTCACGCAGCGAAGGTTTCCCAGGTGGCTGGGGAGTAGCGGGAGCAGCGAGCCCCCAGTGGATCTTCTCCTGGGTGCTGTGCAGGGGCAGTGGGTCCATGGGAAATGCGCTTGTGCCCCATGATGTGGATATGGTTGTTTTGCCCATTTGCTTTCTTTGTATGCTCATTTACTTGGAGAGGAAGGTCTTGCTATGTTACCCAGGCTGGTCTCAAACTCCTGGGCTCTGGTGATTCTCTCGAGCCAGCCTCCCCATGCTGGGACACAGGCGCCGTGTCGTGCAGCAGCTCTGTGGGCTCAGAACACGTGTGGAGAGGTTATGCAAGTTGCCAGGGCCACTGAGCTAGGAAAAGGCAGGTGCGGACATCTGGCCAAAAGGCCATGCTCTTCCCCGTGCGCTGAACGTCACAGTCAGTGTCGCCAGGACAGAACCAGGGCCACCGTTGCTCGCCTCACGTCTGGCCTTGCAGAAGCCCAATGTGTTCAGGGGCATCTCCCCCAGGAGACAGCCGTGGAGTGGCTCTGGGAGAACCCCACGGGAGGGAAGGTCCCGTCGGGCTCCCTGGCATGGCTCAGCTGGAGGGACAGGAAGAGGGCCGGCCTCCCGCCTACCAGACCCCTTGTGTGGACCCTAGTCACGGCTGTCGGGCTTGAATGACTTTCTTTATCCACCCTTCTCTCCTCACTTCCCCCCACTGCCAGCTGTGGCCATTTAATAAAATTAGCTTACTGCTTGTTCCTTCCCTGTGGGTCTGGAGATTGAAATCTGCGGGTCCCCACAAACCCAATAAAACCCCCGGCAGGTCTGGCTGGAACTAGAGGCTCCATGGGCAGTGATTAGATTGGAAGCCACTCCTCGCCCTCAGCGCTGCCCACAGTGCCCTATGAATTCTTTAATAGCCACACTGGCCCAGCACTACCCAGCCACCACCCCCAGAGGCCCCCGCCCTGCCCTGGGCCCCAGGGGCTGGCCCCGGACCTGGTACAATGGAGTGAGTGTGCCTGCCTCGGCGGCCAGTGCCTGGCTTGCTGCCTGCTTTGCTTCCTGGTGACTTGACAATTCTCATGTCGTTTGGAGAGGGACTGGACCTCCATTTGCAGACGAGGGGATCACACTGCAGATGTGCGACTCGCTCCTGGTCGTGTGGAAGGCTGTGGCACACCTGGGCTGGACTGAGGCCAGTGTCCTGCAGTGCCAGGCACTTGTCTCGAAGGAGGCCTCGGAGGAAGGACTCCCCCGACACACAACGGCCTCCCAAGGGCAAAGTCTGCTTTTTCCTCAGCCGTGGGGTACGGCAAGGGCTGTCTCCACCACGGGGCTGGAAGCTTCCTGAAGGCATGACTGTCTCCTCCATCGTTCGAGGGGCCTCTGACACAGGAGTGGTTCTCCCTGTGCTGCCTGCCCCCAGGGCTGGGACCTGTGTGCCCAGTGCAGCCAGGGGTTGCAGATTCCTCCACGCGGGCCTGTGGTCTCAAGTGGCTTCGAGGGAAGACACAGCTCCTGTTGAACCAGGCCTTGCTGAGCAGAGGGGACGGCTGGGGTTTCCCGAAGGAGAGACTCCCTCCTTATCCAGCCGAGGGCAGCGGGGGCAGAGGGGCCACAGCCAGTGGGAGTGGAGAGAGCGGGCACAGCAGACTGCAGAAGGAAAGACGCCTCACCCGGCGGCCTCCCCTCTAGGAAGAAGTGGTTAATGAAGGAATAATGTCCCTGCCAGGAGGGCTGTGGGGTTGGCAGTGAGCTTCTCCCCAGGAAGAATGGCAGGCAGGGCATCCTGTGCCCAGGAAGCTGCGGTCCCAGGGGCTGGTGCTGCCCTGGTGTGTGGGGTGCTGGGGACCGGAGAGGGCACAAGGCCACTGCTGGGGCTGCCCTAATTGGATGACTTCGCAGGGAGGCCGGGCAGGTGTGCATGGCTCTCGCTCCAGCTTCCTCCAGACACATCTGCTGTGGCAAGGTCTGGGGTTAATTGGCTCCCGCCTCACTCCTGGTAACCGATATTTCATTTGCTGCTCGGAGGGGGAGCTGCCCAGAGAATCAATCCAGACGGGGCCAGTAGATGGGGAGCTGGGCTGCCCTTGGAAGCTTCCAGGAGGGGGCAAAGGCCCACGCGAGTGCAGAGGCCCACGGGAGGGGGCTGGGTGTTCAGGACTGCTCGGCTCCCTCACTCAGTTCTGCCGACCCCAAGATGGCATCCTGGGGCCCCAGCAAGCTTGCTACCCCGGCCAGCCATGTTGCTCCCCTGCCCTGGTTCCTCCTGCACTTATTTATATGGGTGCCCCTCAGAGGAAGCTACAGCAGCTTAGCTGCTGCTAATAAGGTTATTTTCACAAGTGAAGAAGGTGCATTTGAGAAGTGGAACTGGAGGTGCGAGCTCCTCTCTAGGTAACAAACCTTAAAATCCCACAAATGAGGTGATAATAAAGTGGAAGTGAAAGGTCCACACAGGAAGGTGGTGGACGTCACTGAGGTGGCAGCTGGGTGGCAGAAGGGACCAGACAGCACCCCACTCCCCCCAACTTCCCTGCACTACCCACTCACCCCAGCTGCCAAGGTTGAGAAAGTCACAGAGCAGGTAACTCCCATTACACAGCTGGAAAAACTAAGGCCAGGGAGAAACTCAAGGTGGCTCAGGTTGCTCCAGGACAAAGACAGCAGGACCCAGTTGACACACAGAAAGTGAAGACAGAAGGCCTGAATTCAAGCTGGGCATGGTGGCATAAGCCTGTGATCCCACTACTTGGGAGGCTGAGGCAGGAGGATCATGAGTTCCAAGCTAGCCTAGGCAACTTAGCAAGGAAGTATCTCAAAATTTAAAACATGGGTGGGTGTAGCTCAGTGGTACAGGGCTTGCCTAGCATGCACAGGGCCTTGGGTTCTGTCTATACACACACACACACACACACACACACACACACACACTGACTGCATTTAAGTCCTGAGCATACTCAGTGTTGCAGGAAAAGACATCTCAGTTCTCTGAGCCTCAGTTTTCCCATCTACAAAATGCGACTGGACTGGATAGTAAAATGTCTACTTGAAGGGTGATATAAGGCAGCAGGTGAGGACTGTTCTGGTTCTGTACATTATGAGGAAAACCCAATGTGCTGTTATTGTAAGCCAAGTCTCCTGAGCCCGAGGCTTTACAGTCCTTTGCATGTTAGTGTCTGGGACAGAGACGACTGTAGAGGAAATGAAGATCCCCGGGTTGTTCTCCTACCCTGATAACCCCAAAATGAGCATGGGGCCTGGGGAGGTGCAGGGTGGGGCAGGACGTGGAGCAAAGACTGAGTACAGAGCCCTGGGTCCCCTGGTCCACTGTGGGTTCCAGTGGCCTTCACCCTGGAGTAGCAGCACAGCGCACCCCAGGCCCTGTGCACCGTTCTTGCTCTACTCCCAGGGATGGAGGAGAAGCCACCAGAGATGCTAGGCCCCACGGGGATGGTGCAGTGACATGCAGGACAGTGGCATTCGAGGGAGGGAAGGCGCCACCGCCGCAGACGAGGCGCTCTGGCAGCTGAACTCGGCGGGGCTCACACTGCTTTTCCTTGTCAATGTTTGGAAAGGCTCTGTAGCACACACCTGTTCCTCCAGAACCTGCCGAGGCCCTATGCCGAACTGTTGCTGAAGCTGAGCTTTGGGGGACTGGAGAGGGGGGCTGAACCCAAACACCCACGGGCTCTCCCCTCACCCAGGGGGTGCTGGGGCTCAACATACTCATCTCTGCCAGCAGCCATGCACTGGCCTGTTCATTTTGTATTCACTCACTTAAGGATCAACACATTTGAATGCGTTGATTTGTTTAAGCTTCGCAATAGTCCCACAAGTTCATGTAACCAACCCCAAGAAAATGGAGGCAGTGAGACGAATTAACTTGCCTGAAGTCACACACTACTCTGAGCAGCCTTCCCTGCCCAGTCACCCAACCACACCACTTCCCGTGACAGCCCTGGGATGTGGCACTCAGGTCTCCTCAAGCCTGGAGGATCTGGCCCACTGCCGCTGGGGTGCTGCCGCAGATGGCTGGTGGCCACAGGTCCTCTCCTGGGATTGCGGCTGTCCATGCCCGGGAGCTGCCTGATGATGTCCGGCCTCCTTCCCCAGCGCCCTGCTCCTATGACCAAAGATGTCCCTGCCTGGCCTCCCAGCCCCTGCTCAGGACAACTGACTCAGAAGTACCCTTGCACCGCCAGAGCTCAAACGCAGGTTCCTGCTGTCCTGTCCAGCTCTGGCTGCCCCTCCCCTCCCACAGGCATTGACTCTGGGAGCACTCACCCCAAGCCCTCCTGCATCCCGAATCCTTTCCCAGAGCCTGCACCCTAGAGCACCCCACCCCCTCTCCATTCACAGCAAGGGCCAGAGGTAAAGCATGCAAATAGCTCTGTCTTAGCTACTTGCTTGTTGCTGAGACAAAATACCCAACACCCAAAGTTAAAGGAGAAAAGGTTTCAGTCCATAGTCAGCTGGTTCCAGGCAGGGCAGCACAGCAGAGGGGCATCGACATGGAGAAGCAGTTCATGGTGTGGCAGGAGGCAGGCAGAGGCAGCAATGGCAGCAGCTGCACGTCTGCCTTTGCCCTGTCCCCTTATAGCCCGTGCAGGCTACAAGCTGATTGATTGGTGCCATACATGCCCAGGACGGGGCTTCCACACTCCACACCCTTGATCCCAGGGGCTCCCCTTTAATCCACACTCACACACTAGATCCAGCCACTTTTGAAACCCCCCACCTGTGAGTGTATGAGACTTTGGGGAAACATCTAGCCCTGGTGCTCTCCTACCTCATGGACCAGCCAAAAGTCACAGAGGGGGCTCTGCCACTGTCCACCATGAAATCCAAACCCTGTGCAAATGGGTCCCCTCGCCTTTCTTTTTTTGCCCCTGAAAGATGTTCTGCACCCTGGCCCTCCCGCCAGTGTGGCTGGCTGATCTTGTTTCTCCACACTGTCCTGGTTTCAAAATGAATTCCTGGATTCTGTGAGCCCCTCAGTCTCGGCCAGGCGAAGCCGGACAGGTGATCGTCGCACCTCCCACTTCTTAGGAGTTGCTGGCTCTACCTGGAGTCCCCCACAGCCTCACGCGCTCCCAGGTGGCGCTGTGGGGGTGATTGGATCATGGGTGTGCGTCCCTAGATTAGTCTGCCAACTGCTGTAGCATAGTTCTGGATGTGACCGAACGGATTTACTAAAGACGAAAGGCCCACCCAGGCGAGGATGGCACTAAGGCTGCACTCTGGCTGGAATAAGAGGGTAAGGGGGAGGCTGCTGCCTCCTGCCTGCCCCACTATGAGCTATTTCTCCTGGGCCAGGACCCTCTGCCACGCTGCCCTGCCTCAGAGCCAGCCCGCTATGAAACAAAACCTCTGTAGACTGTGAGCCAAAACAAACCTTTCCACCTTTAATTCTGTCCCAGCCATGAGGAGGTAAGGCACTGCCACCTTTTCTAACCCTCAGCTGTTCATCCTTCATCAGCTCCTTCTCCTCAGCACCAACGTCTCGCCTGTATTTCAAGTCTCCCCTGACCCCTGGTCCCCTCCTCCTACTCCCCTCCAGCCACAGCTTCTAACAGCAGCCCTGCTTCCCGGGTCCCACTCTGCCTTGGCTGCTGCAGCTCCTCCGCGCGGCTCCTCCAGTCCTCTGTGACCTCCCTGTTGGTGAACGAAGTGGACTCCTCTGCTCTTATCACCCCGACCTCTGCGCTAGGCGAGACCTCATGGTTCAAGGTGGCAGCTCATTGCAGGTGGGAGGGCACTTCACTCTGCCTCACTGACCACCTGGGGTCAGAAGGCCCAGGAAGCAGACAGTGAGCCGCCTGCAGACCTCACAGGGTTCAGAGCCTGCAGCTCTCCCATGCATAGCCATACTTCCTGATTCTTTTTTCGGTTTTTTGAGACAGGGTCTCGCTATGCAGTTCAGGCTGGCCTTGAGCTCACTTTGTAGCCCAGGTTGGCCTCGATTGCACCAATCCTCCTGCCTCAGCCTCCTGAGTGATAGGATTACACACCTGCATCACCTCGCCTGGCAATACTTCTTGTTTCTAACAAGGAAACAATTCTATTTTTTTTTTTTTGGTCCCGAGAATTGAACTCAGGACCTTGTGCTTGCCATGCAGAAGCTGTGGTGCTGAGCTACATCCCTGGCCCAAGGAAACAATTCTGCATCCAGCCCTCAGGTCTAGGTTCTTGGTCCTGATACATTTTGTTTGTTTTTCTGAGACAGGGTCTCTCTGTGTAGTCCAGGTTGGCCTTGAACTCATGGTGTCCTCCTGCCTCAGCCTTCTGGTGCTCGAATCACAGGCTTGCGTCACCACGCCTGGCTTGGGCCTTTACATTTTTACTGGGCAGTTCCACAGCAGTCTCCCCTTACCAACACCCACGGTGGGGGCCCAGGAGTTCTCCCCCGGTGTCCACTGACACCAGGGCTCCCAGCATCAGCGCCACTGACTCACCTGTGAGCCTGGGCTTCTGAGGCCCCACTCGCTTGGCCTTAGACCTCAGCGGCAGGCCCTCCCCTCCCGGTGGCCAGCTGTCCCCTCGTCTCCCTGTTAGTACTAATTTCTCTGCTCTCCTAGACTGCAAGCGTGGTACGGTGAGCTGGGGGTGTCCTTCGTCATCACAGGCCGGCGTGTGCCTCGCACGCTGGTAAAGACGGTGAATGAGTGCATGAAGGAATGAACGAATGCACGAAGGAACGTCGCGAACACCCACTAACATCTCTTTGAAAGCCCACCGGGTTGTTTCTCCGGCATGACGTCCAGCCTGCGCAAGGGGCTGCACGGTGCTTTCCTCCCAATACCTTCGGAAACCGCGGCTGAGAGCCCACAGCAGTGCCGCCTGGGAGCGGGCCCCCCGGGCTCCTCCCCGCCTCCGGCCGGCGCCAGGCCCGGCGCACAGGCCGCCGCAGGCAGAGGTGGGCCCCGGGCCGGGGACGTAGCTCAGCGGCACAAGCGCCTGCCTGGCGAGCGCTAGGTCCTGAGTTCGATTCCCAGTACAAAAAAAAAACCCAGAAGTGGGCCCTCCACCCTCCGCCGCGCCCGTCTCCGCGGACGCCGCCCGGGGCCCGCCTCAGCCCGGCC
>NW_004955451.1:17717149-17722464 GCF_000276665.1 Chinchilla lanigera | reverse complement strand
ACGGCGGCTGCGTCAGCTCCCCGCGCGCGAAGCCACCTTCTGTGCGCAGTAGCCGCCTCAGGGCGCCCGGCGGGACCGGGGTGGCCACGCCCACAGCCGCCACTCAGTGCGCACGCGCCCTGACCGCCCTCGGGCGGCAGCCAATCCGCGCAGCGGACGGCGACCAATGGAGCTCGCGCGCGGGAGGAGCGCGGAGTTTGAATGCGCGACGCCGGCGGAGGCGGCTCGGGACGCGCGCTTCCGGGCCCAGCACCTACGAGCCAGCGGCGACACCGGGAGCGGGGACCGACGGAAGGTGAGTTTGTTCCCCGCTGGTCCCCGACGCGCGCCAGAGCCTGCGCCCTTTCTGTCTGGGCGGACCCCGAGCTCTCGGGCTGGTTCTGGGGCCCGGAGCTGGGCGGGGAACTGTGCACGCGCCAGAGCCTGCGCCCTTTCTGTCTGGGCGGACCCCGAGCTCTCGGGCTGGTTCTGGGGCCCGGAGCTGGGCGGGGAACTGTGCACGGGCTGCTCGCCCGCGTGGGGGTGAGCCGGTCCTGCTGGACCCGGCGTCCGAGGCCTTGGACTCCTGGACACTGGCCCGGAGACCGGATGAGCCCGGGGCCTCCTGGACACCAGGGCCGAAGGCTGGCAACCCGGCAAGGAGCCCTCTCCCTCTCTGCAAGTCCCGACAGCAAGGATTGTGACCCTGCGTGTGCTCGGGCAGGAGCTTAGTTAACTAGGCCCCTCGGTGAATACTGAGTACAGGAAGGAACGAAAACATCCGTGTAACAGAAAACCTGGCCTCGGTGACCGCTGGGATCCTCCTCCTCTGGGAGCTGAGCCTTGAGGGTAGTGAACTGACATGGAAAAGATAAAGCCAGACAACTTCGAGTTTTATGGAAGATGTTGTTCTGACACCGTAGGAAAATGTAGGTCATACAATTTTTATAAGATAATATTGCCGGGGGTGGTGGTGCACACCTGTAATCCTAGCAGTCAGGAGGCTGAGGCAGGAGGATCCCTCAGTTCAAGGCCAGCCGGGACTACGTAGCAAGAGCCTGTCTCAAAAAACAAAGAAAGGAAAAAACAAACACAAAGAGTGACTAGTACTGGCCCCGGGGACCTGGGCCAGTTTAGGATGAACTCATTTAGTCCTCGCAGCCGCATTGTGGGATAGATGCTAAGCTTCACAACCGACAGGCTTGGAAAGGAGGCGCAGAGAAATCCAGCCCAGGGAGAGACGAGCACCCACATTTCTGCGTGACTCGATGTTTCGGTCCTCCTCCTCCTGCCGCCATCCCCTGCTGCACAGTGTCAGGTATTCAGCCCAGTGCCTGTCCCTGAGTTTCCCGCCCCATGGAGCTATTTGTCAGTTTGTCTTGGCAACCAAACCAATTTAAGCACGAAGCAAATCTAAGCAATTATTAGAGTACTGTACAAACCACATTCTTTTCCACAATTAAGTTGTAAGTATAAATGGAAAAGAAATCCACATCTGTAAAATATTTTTTTGGTACTGGGAATTGAACTCAGGACCTTGCACTTTCCAGGCTGGTGCTATGCCACTGAGCCATTTCCCCAGCCCCAACATCTGGAAATTTTAAAAAATACACTTAACTTAGACAAATAGGATATCCTAATTATAAATAAAAGATAATTCAGCCAGATGAGGTAGGGCACACCTGTAATCTCCGCATTTGGGAGGCTGAGCCAAGAAGGATCACAAGTTTGAGGTCAGCCTCAGCTATGTAGCGAGACCTGGTTTCAAAATAAAAAATAGGGGCTGGGGATTTAGCTCAGCGGCAAAGCGCCTGCCTGGCAAGTGCAAGGTCGTGAGTTCGATTCCTGGTACCGGAAGAAACACCAAAAACAAACAAAATAAAAAAATAACGAAAGAAAAACAAAAGCTTTCGGGGGAGGGTCAGGAGTGTTGTTCAGGGATAGAAGGCTTGCCTAGTATACAACTACCCTGGGCCTGGCCCCAGCACCAAAAACAAAACAAAAAAGGCTTTGGGACAATATTATAGGAACAAAACTTACCAAACTGACTGAAGGAGTTATATAAGTTTTTCGGTTTTTTTCATTTGTTTGTTTGTTTTTCCAGTACCGGGAGTCCAACTGACGACCTTGCGCTTGCCAGACAGGCACTGTGCCACTGAGCTAAATCCCCAGCCCTGGAGTTATGTAGGTTTTTAAGGCCTAAAACCGTTGAAGAGCTTTAATGTAAAATCTACCTCAGTTCAGTGGTAAAGTACCCAGTTCGCATGTGCGAGGCTCTGGGTTCAATCCCCAGCACCACAATTAATATATAAATAAATAAATAAAATCTACCTTCACACAAATTTTTAAAACTCCACCAGAAATTTGTAGGCAATTGGAAAAACAATTCTATTATACAAACTTTTCCCAAAACCCATCAGTCTATTTTGATCCCAGAAATGAGACAAAGAATTACAAGTCAATCTCTTTTATAAATGTAAGAAAAATCTTAATATTAGCAATCAGAAGTCAGCAATATGTAAAATAATGTTCTGATCATGTGCCATTTATCCCAGGAATGCAAGAATGGTTCAGTATGAGAAAATCTAGGCTGGGTGTTGTGGTGCACTCAGGAGGCTGAGGCGGGAGGATTGCAGTGAGTTCAAGGCCAGCCTCAGTTAAATAGTGAGTTCAGGGTCTAGCTGAACTAGATAGGGAGATCCTGCCTCAAAAGAAAAAGAAAAAAATCTGTTAACAGCAAGGTGTAATTACACACACTTGTAATCCCAGTGACCCTAGAGGCTGAGGCAGGAGGATATGGAGTTCAAGGCCAGCCTAGGCAACTTAGTTATACCCTGTCTCAAAGTAATACACACTGGGGATGTAGGCTAGCACAGCACTTGCCTAGCAGGCCCTGGGTACAATCTCCACTGCTAAAAAACAGAAAACCTGAAACCCAGGAACCCAGCTCCTCTGCACACCACACCCAGGAGGAGGTGTGCTGGGGCTGCTGCTCCGTGCAGGTGAGAGGAGGTAGGTGGACACCTGGGACAGAGTGGCCCCTCTAGTGACAGCCGGTCAAGCCCCAGCCTCGCTCTCCCACCACCTGCGTGATGTGACGAGTTCCTTCCTGCATCCCAGTTCCATCGAGACCGCAGATGAAATAATTACTCAGTGCTTGTATCACGAGGTTGCTGTGGAATTTAAACACCATCTGTAAAGCACTTAGCTCACAGTACTTAGCACAGTGTCAGCACCTTACAGCTCTGGCTGTGGGTTTGCTGCCTTGGAAATTATTCTTCAGACTTCTCTGGCCCTGATTCATTCATTCATCACTGTGTGCTAGGCCCAGGCACCTGGGCTGCAGAGACTGTCCCACGGGGCCCTCCTGTCCCCTGCCCCGGGGACGAGGCAAGGAAGGGGCTGAGGTGACCCCTGCACAGAGAACGACCCAGGGCCCGGTCCCAGCTCCCCAAGTCTGCAGGGGGATCCCCAGGTCCTCGGAAATCCCCCTCCAGGGCTTTAAAGAGCTGTTGTTTGTTGGGCAGAAGAAGCTGCCTGAAAGCAGCTGAGTCCTGGTTCCCCAGAAGCTGGGCAGCACAGTCGCCTCTGGGCTTTAATGAGCTGATAGGACGGGACTTGGCTGGCCGAGAACCCTGAAGATCTTATTAAAGAATCATCTCCCTTATACTTTGGGCTGAAATGCTCTTTCCAAGCGAGGATCAAAGCAAACTTGACAAACGTTCTCTCATTAATCTCCCATCCCCCGGGGCGGGAGCAGATCAGGAGCTGCTCTTTCCTTGACACTGGTGCAGAGACCTCCCTCCAAGGCAGGCAGAGCAGAGCGAAGCAGAGCAGGACCCGGCGGCCTGGGCACCGGTGCTGGTGTCACCTGCATACCGACCTGATAGCCCACAGCACTGTCTCGGAAGAAGGGGAACATCTCATTAGGCAAACAGACTGCCTCTCTGGCCCATAGGAGGCGGGAGGAGGGAGCTGTAAAGGTTAGGCGGCGCCTCTGCCAGTGCCCTTTTTAATTTCCTGCTTAGAATGTTAGGCTGCTGTGTGGCTCCTCCTCCGCCCTAGCCCTTGCTGTGGGTGCTGGGATGCGAGAGGCCCGGGGGTGCAGACCATGCCACCCTCACCTTCACTTCCCCCAGCAGGAAAGCGGGGTCTCCTGGGACAAGAACACAGGGTTGGAAATTAGGCCCAGTTCACGCATCTGCAGGTGCTTAGCAGTGTTCACAGTGCCAGTGCCGTGAGAGGGATAGTATTACACGGACACCGGAGGTCGTAGCACAGCGTATAGCACCACCTGCGGTCAGGTGCGGTTCTGGAGGGGGACTGCGGCCACTGGCCGTGGGACCTGGCAAGTTGTTAGCCCTCTGTGCCTCCGTTTCCTCACTGAAAAACGAGGACAATAACACAGTCCGCCGTGGGGGGCTGCCGTGGAGGGAGGAGGAGGTGATGAGGGCACGCTACTCTGAATGACCCTGCTGGAGTGGGGCTGGCCAGTGTGTTTCTGACGGCCCGGGCAAGGTTGAATTGTTCAGATGTACAAGGATTATTGTTTGGTGATGTTTCCTTGTTTGGTGTGCAGAAGCTAAGAAGTTTAGGGGAAAGGGGCCGCGAATTTCAAATTAGCTCGCTTCGGGCTCATTTCCCCGAGTACCTGAGCCAGTTGTTGCAGTGTTGGGTAGAAAACCCCCCTTTTCTTTGCTGGATGGGTTTGTGACCCAGGGCAGGATGCAGCCTTTCCCGGAAAGCATTCGTTCATTCCCAGCCAGGGGGCGGGGAGGGGGCAGCCCCTGCTTCTCACCCCTGTACACCCATCCCTGGAGTCAGCCGAGGTTTCCTGGGGCATCTGCGACCCCTGCACCCTAGAAGCGCCGTCCCCGCCTTGGGAGGTGGCTCTAAGGAGGGGGGCAAAGGCGGGGAAGAAGTCTGGGGGCCAGGGAGAGGGCAGTCTGGGACATTGGGAGTTATCACCAGGTCAACTGGGGGACGCTTTCCTCACCTCCCCGTAACACAGCGTGATCACGCCTCCAGGCACCAAACCTGCTGGATAAAATTCACCCCTGCTTCTCTACCCTTTGAGGGCAGTAGAGGGTGGGCAAATAAATAACGAAGAGCTGGCAATGGAAAGTACCTGTCGTTTGCAAATAGTATTATTGTCTGATTGCCCTTAGCGCTAATGAGGGCCTGCAGCTCTGGGCCTCCTGCCGGATCCGCGGTGGAAGCCTCGGGTTCTCCTGTGTCCAGGCAAAGCGAATTTGAAAGTGTAATTTTAACAGCCTGTTCATAGCATAACAAGACTGTGCAATAGGGGGCTGGGGATTTAGCTCAGCGGCAAAAGC
>NW_004955451.1:17685304-17717049 GCF_000276665.1 Chinchilla lanigera | reverse complement strand
AAAAAAAAAAAAAAAAGACTGCAATAATGCGTAGTAAACCTGTTGAGTAATATACGATACACACATGAGGAGAATTACAGGAGTTTACCGAAGATTGCAAAACTGCATTAGTGGGAAACGCAGCCCCTCCGCGGGAAGACGCCTGTTGTAAAGATGCCTATGCATATTAACCCGTAAATTCAGGGCTCATCCAAATTAAAACCTTAGCAGGATCTTTCTTAGAACTCCAAAGCTGATTCTAAAATCGGGAAGAAGGACACAGATGCCCAGGGACAGCCAAGACTGCACAGGCAGTGATGTCTCCTAGCACAGAGCTGCTCAGGAGCCGCAGGGCACCACCCAGGGGCAGGGGGACCCATGAGCAAGGGAGGACTGCGCCCCTGCAGCTCTGCAGGCTGCGGGAGAAGGAGTGCGCTTCCACAAGTGATCCTGAGACAATCACTGCACTTGAAAAGAAAATGTCTAGAAAGGTCATGCCATGTCAAAACCATGCATCTCTGTAAAAACCTAAATGTAAGAAAGAAAAGGTATTAGGCAGAAATAAGGAAAACTTTTATTACCTCGGCAAAGGGATGTCTCCTTAAATATGACATGAAAACTGTCATTCTCTACTCTGGGGTAGGGTTTTTCCCAGTAATGCATGGTTGGTTTAATACCAAGAATAATATTCAGTAATGTGCTGTTGTGAGAAAAGACCATAAACATCAGGAGCTGCTCGAAGGGTATGGAGATAAAATTCTAGGCTTTCCTAATCACAACTCTACATAAAGTAAAAATAGGAGAAATTATTGATGTGATAAAGACTATTTGTTTCAAACTAATTCATTCATTTCTCTTTTTTTTGTTTGTTTTTTGTGTTTTTTTTTCAGGTACGGGGAATCAAACTCATGACCTTGCTCTTGCCAGGCAGGCGCTGTGCCGCTGAGCTAAATCCCCAGCCCCCATCATTCATTTCTTTTGAGGCAGGATCTTGCTATGCAATCCAAACCTGCCTCAAACTCACTACCTAGCTCAGGCTGGTCTCTAGCTCTCAATCCTCCTGTCTCAGCCTCCTGAGTGCTGGGATTACAGGCATGGCTACCAGTGCCAGCTTCCAAACTACTTTCTCAATAGTTAAGTGCTAAACCCACTTCCTGTAAGATCAGAAACAAATCAGCATACTCATTATCATCATCACTTTTCAACTTTGTTTTAGAAATTCTAGAGACTGTACTATGGTAGACGTAAGAGAGTTGGTATAAATACAAATAAAATGGGCATGGTGGCACATACTTAAAATCCCAGCACTCTAGGAGCCTGAGGCAGGAGGATCACAAGTTCACGCCCAGCCTGGGCAACTTAGCAATTTAGTGAGACTGTCTCCAAAATTTTTTTAAAAGGCCTGGAGGTATAGCTCAGTATGAAGACCCTGGGTTCAATTCCCAGTACCACAACAACAAAAAACATAGATATAGATATACGAGGGGCTGGGGATATAGCTCAGTGGCACAGCGCCTACCTGGCAAGCACCAGGTTCTGAGTTCAATTTCCAGTACCCCCCCTCCCCAAAAAGAGAGATAGATGTATGAGAAGGTAAACATTTTTCTCTTTCCTAGTATATAATTGTGTACTTAGAAAATCTAGGAAAAGCTGGGCATGGTGGCACATGCCTATAATCCCAGCACTCTGGAGACTGAGGCAGGAGGATTGTGAGTTTGAGGCCAACCTGGACTACATAGCAAGACCCTGTCTCAAAAAACCAAAAACAAAAATACAAAACCCCAGATTTAAAAATTTTTTTAAAATTTTAAAAGCAAAGAAACCCTAATTTTAAAAAATTGGAATTAAGTAGGGGAATTAAAGGTGATAGATACAAGACACATATGTAAAAATCAGTCGTGCTTCTCTATGCCAGCAATGAGCAGCCAGAAGTGGAAATGGAGAAGGCGTTCCATTGATGAAAGCAATTAAATCCATAAAATATTTGGGAGTTACATTAAAAGGACAATTAGGGAACCTACCGAAAAAAGTAGGAAACTATAAAATCTTGAGGGACATAAAAAAATCTGAACAAATAGGCAATGGTTGTGTTCTTGCCTACAAGGTTTAATTTAATACAATAAATATGTAAATTTACTGCCTTCCCAGCTGTGATCCCAGTGCGGCCGGGGGCTGCTGGTTCCAGCACTGCAGCAGACAGAAAGTGATCAGTTCCACCCCAGCCGGCTGCTCTGCTCCGGGCCTCTGACAGGCTGGCACAGTTTCGAAGGCCAGGGCCCAATGAATGTCTGAGTAGCCGGGGTGGCCTTAGCGAGGGGTTGTCGCCTCCCCCAGCCGGTGCTGGAAGTGGCCTGATGGGCTCACACCTTGGAGGGAAAGCAGACAGCAGCTCAGGGATGCTGGGAGCCAGGATGGGGCTGAAAGTCCGGAGGCTGTTGTATCAGGAAGGCTGCCGGTGCCACACGCTTAGTCCCACGGGGAGGGGCGGCCCAGACCTCAGGTGCTAGAGTCCCGGTCCCTTGGACCTTACCTCCAGCCCATGTCTGCAGGTGTTGCCATGGTGACAGCGGCCGAGGACAGCGTGGTCCGGGTGGTGGTGCGGGTGCGGCCCCCCACGCCTCGGGAGCTAGAGGTCCAGCGTCCACCTGTGGTCCAGGTGGTAGACGACCGGGTGCTGGTGTTCGACCCCGAGGAGCCCACCGGGGGCCTCCCTGCCCTCAACTGGGGTAGCACCCACAGTGGCCCAAAGAGGAAGAGCAAAGGTCTGACGTTCATCTTCGACCGGGTCTTCGGGGAGGGGGCCACACAGCAGGACGTGTTTCGGCACACCACCCACGGCCTCCTGGACAGCTTCCTGCAGGGCTACAACTGCTCGGGTGAGGAAGGGAGGAGGAGCGACTGGTGCCTGGGATGGAGACACAGGGCTGGCATGGGGCCGGTGGGAGCAGTGGGTGGGATGTGCACGGCACAGGAGGAAGGCCCATGGCAGCCTCCCCCTGGACCCTCTAGTGTTTGCCTATGGGGCCACCGGGGCCGGGAAGACGCACACCATGCTGGGGCGGCATGGGGACCCTGGCATCATGTGTCTGACCACCATGGAGCTGTACCAGCGCCTGGAGGCCCTGCGGGAAGAGAAGCAGTTCGAGGTGCTGGTCAGCTACCTGGAGGTGAGGCCAGTCTGAGTGGGGGTGGAGTGGGACGTCGAGAGGGGAACCCACCCTCCCCGCTCTGCCACCATGCCCAGGTCCCAGGCACTCACGGGCCCCAGCCTGTGCCGGGCAGCACCCAAGGCCATCACCTTCTCCCCAGGTCTACAACGAGCAGATCCACGACCTCCTGGAGCCCAAGGGGCCCCTGAACATCCGCGAGGACTCTGACAAGAGTGTGGTGGTGCAGGGCCTGTCCTTCCACCAGGTTCGGCCTGGACACTGAGGGGAGCAGGGTGGGGTGGTGGTGGCTCTGACCTGCAGCTTCCCTGGGTACCTCCTGCCCCACAGCCCACCTCAGCCGAGCAGCTGCTGGAGATGCTGAGCCGGGGCAACTGCAGCCGCACACAACATCCCACGGACGCCAATGCCACATCCTCCCGCTCCCATGCCATCTTCCAGGTGAACAAGTGCGGCTGAACCCAGGTCCAGTTGTCACATCCCCTGCCCCACTGCCCACCCCTCACCCTCCTGTCCACCCCAGATCTTCGTGAGGCAGCAGGACCGAGTGCCGGGGCCCACGCAGGCCCTTCAGATGGCCAAGATGAGCCTGATTGACCTGGCGGGCTCAGAGCGGGCGTCCAGCACCCACGCCCGGGGTGAGCGGCTGCGGGAGGGAGCCAACATCAACCGCTCCCTGCTGGCCCTCATCAGCGTCCTCAATGCCCTGGCTGATGCCAAGGTAAGGCTATGCCCTGGCTGACACCAAGGTAAGGCTGTCCACTGTCCCCACCTTCCTGTGCCCGAGCCCACGTTGCCCCTCCACCTGGGACCTTGCTCCCACAGGGCCGCAGGGCTCACGTGCCCTACCGGGACAGTAAGCTGACCCGCCTGCTGAAGGACTCCCTGGGGGGCAACTGCCGCACTGTGATGATCGCCCATGTCAGCCCTGCGGCCCTGGCCTACGAGGACACATACAACACCCTCAAGTACGCCGACCGGGCCAAGGAGATCCGGCTCACGGTACATGCTGGGAGAGCAGTCTGGGCAGGGCCACAGCCTGGGAGGGGAAGGGACAGGGCCAAGACAGCATCCCAGGTCCCAGCCAGGGTCCCCGGGCAGAGAGAAGACTCTCCCTGGCTTCCATCTTGGGATCTTTGTGACAGAAGCAACATTGTCCTGACTTTGGGAAGGCTCATGGTGGACAGAGGCAGGCAGCCTCCCGAGGGAGGCCTAGAGGGATGGCACAGCATGGCCAGTAGTGACTCTGGGGTTCAGGCTTGTTTTAGGCAGCAGGACAGTTTCACCAACGCCATGTGAGCACCCACAGGACTCCCTGATGACAGCTTGGGTGGGGGCCTCCCTTCCTCCCTGAGAGCCAGCCCAGTGCGTGCTGCCAGGGTTGGGGCTCCCAGGCGGTCCTTGGCCCAGGCTGTGGCCCCCAGCGCTGCTCCTTGAGGCCACCCAGCTGCTCTCAGTGGACACTGCTGTCCCCTGCCCCTCACAGCTGAAGAGCAACGTGGTCACCCTGGACTGTCACGTCAGCCGCTACGCCGCCGTGTGCCAGCAGCTGCAGGCCGAGGTGAGCAGCCGTCTCCGGGTGGGTGTACCAGAGCCCTTGCTGAGCCCCCGCTCACCACCGCAGGGCTGCTGCCTTTCAGGTGTCTTCCCTGAGGAGGAAGCTGCAGGAGTTGGAGGCGAGAGCACAGGCGCCTCAGCGGTGAGTCCCGGGCCAGGCCCCACACCTGGGACTGGGGTCTCCCCGAAAGGCTATGTCCCAAGGGGTAGGGATCTCCAGCTTGCTCACCAAGAGGAGGTGATGGACCCCTCACCGCGTGGGTGCCCGTGCTGCTTTTTTCACACCTGTTTCTGCAGCCGGTTAAATGTGTCCCCACCCCTCTATTTCTCACTCTGAGACGAGATTCCTAAGTCACTCAGTTGCCCAGGCCGGGCCCAACTCCTGGGCCGCCTGCCTTAGCTCAGGCTGGGGTGATACTGGCCGCCACGCCCAGCTCAGGGTTGCGTTTCTGTCTTCTCAAACCCTTGGCCGCTGTCCTGTCACTCTGCCCTCTGGGGGAACCACAGAGACCCTGCTCCACCCACGTCCGACCTTCAGCTGATCCTCCCCCACTCCCCAGCTCACTCTCACCGCCCAGCCAGTCCTGCACCCCAGAGTCTGGAACCCTTAGAGACCAGAGCCAGGGGACGGAAGCCCAGGAGCCACCAGCCCTGGCAGGGAGCTCTGCAGGCCAAGGGTGGCCCCCACGAAGCTGTAGCCAGGACAGAGGCCCAGCGGAGGTAGGAGAGGCAGGGCAGGGCCGAGGCTTGGCCCGGGAAGAGACAGGCCCCGCCTGCCCCCGGACGCCAGTCCCTGCCAGCTTCTTGTGTGTGGAAGTGAGGGGGCTGGCCACTCGGGGAGGGGATTTGGGGAGGTTGTCCTGCTTCTGCCACCTGTACCTCCTCCTTCCTCCTTAGGTTCCAGGCCAGGTGCCCGAGCCCAACCCCAGACCCTCAGTTCCTGGGATGCCTAGTTTGATCCTGCCGCCCGAGCCAGCCTCGGCACAGCTGTCCCTGAAGAGGCCACGTGGGGAGCACCTTGGGCCGTGGGTGTCTTCTCGCCTGCTGGCTGGTCGGGGTGGGAGGTGGGAGGTGGAGGCTCACTCCTGGAGATGGAGCTGGGGGTTGGGCCCCGTGGGTGGTGCTCCCTGGGGTGCGTCCATCCCCGGGCCGCAGCGTCCTCACCTGCTTCCCACCCCTGTCCTGCTCAGAATCACTCGTCTGTCCCTGTGTACAGGGCCACATCCATACCACTGGCAGTGCTGCTTAGGACACAGGGCTGGCTGTGCAGCTCCTCCCAGTGCCGCCTGCGCCAGGCACTGCCAGCCCTGCGCGTCGGGCAGTGTATTTAAAGCTCCTGGACAGGAGGCTGGTTTAATTTTATTTCTTGTCGGGAGTGTCTGTTCCGACTCAGCAGAAACGCGCGGCCTGAATAATCAGCACTCATTATCCGTCTCTTCTCTGGCTCTCGGACCCCAAGGGCAGGACACAAGTGTGAGCCCTGCCGACCCCGCGGGTGACCCATGGCTCTCCACGACCCCGTCACAGGGGAGGGGACCGCAGCCTTGTTTCCACTCTGCCTGTGGGTGGCCGAGATGTGGGATCATCCCCTCTTTTCCTCTTTCCTGGAGATGACAGGGGATCCTGAGAGCCAGGGGCTGCAGAACATTCCAGAACTTTCCAGATCGTCTCCATACTTGGAAACACACCGACAGCCATATCAAAAATAGTTTCTTTCTGACTTCAGAATCTTGGACTCTGAGGCCCTTGAGCAGATCTGACATCTTCCAGCTCAGTGATTTTTCATTTTTTTTTTTCCAGCTTCAAAGTCTACTCTGGGTGGGGAATCTCACGCTGAGCTCTTACCCGGAAAGACGAAACAGCCTCTCTGTTGAATGCATGCTGGGAACCTATTTTGAAGACCTCTGGTTTTTTTTTCTTATTTATTTTTAAATTTTTATTTATTTATGTTGATCTTTTTGAGACAGGGTCTCCCTATATAATCCAAGGTGGGCTTCCACTTACTATGTAGCCCAGGCTTGCCTCGAACTCTGGGCAACCCTCCTGCCTCAGCTTTCTGAGTGTTAGGATTACAGGCATGCTCTACCACGCCCGGTGTTTTTTTTTTACTTTTTATACTAGGGATTGAACCCAGAGGATTCACAGAGTGGCATCCTCAACCCTTTTTTAAAAAAAATTTTAATACAGTATCACTCACTAAGATACCCAGGGTGAGCTCAAACTTAGAATCTTCCTGTATTAGCCTCCCAGAGTGCTAGGATGACAGGTATGCACCACCAGGCTTGGCTTGAGCTAGGACTTCAACTTCTGCCTTACACTGCCCCAAGGGTAAATGAATTTAGGATCGCAGCACTAGTGAGTGGCAGAGCTGGGAGGAAACTCCGACCTTGCAGAACAAGCTTACAAAGCTCGCTTTCCCCACTCCTGTGCGTGGGGAGTGGTGTCACCGTCCACCACTGCCTTGGCTGGCTTGGCACTCAGGGAGGTGGGCAGGGAGGCTAGCAAGTCTGGGGCCAGGAAGAGGGAGCTGGGGGCCTGGCCGGGTGAGCCCTCAGCCAGCCCTGGAGTGACAGAGGCCCCTGTCCCAGGCTGGCCCTCCGCGTGCTGCACCTAGCCCAGAAGCAGTATGCGCTGCTCCAGGCCGCTGGCCTGCTCACCCCGGATCTGACCACGGAACTGGAGATGCTGCAGCAGCTGGTGCATGAAGCAGATGGTGATTCCAGTGCTGAGAGCTGCAGGACACCGGGCCTGGCTCAGGAGCTGTGTTCAGATTCCCGTGAGTGTCGCCCTGGGCAGCCTCCAGGCCTCCAGCCACATGGGTTAGGGCTCCTCCGGTCTGGGACCTGGCTCCTATTCTACATCTCTTCCCCTCTGCCCAGGGTCTCCAGGCCACTGCAGCCCTGTGACCCGGACCATGGCAAGGCGGCAGAGCAGCCTCTTGCACAACCTGGGGGTTCCCCCTGGGCCTGATGGCACCCCAGCCCCAGTGTCCCGACAGCCCACAGAGAAGAGGCGGAGACCAAGCCCCAGCGCGCCTGACAGTCCCCTGGCCCCAAGGCGGGAGGCCAAGCGCCAGCGCCAATCCTCCCTGCCCTGCCTGAGGCAGGAACGGCAGCCTGAGCCCTGCACCCCTGCAGGGGCCCGGGCCTCCCCAAGCTGCCGCTCCCCTCGCCCCTGCCCAGCCACTGTTATCAAACGCCGGGCACCCCTGGGCCCCTCGGCCCTGCAGAACTGCTCCACACGCCCAGCACTGCCCACGCTGGACCTCAACGCCACCTTCGACCTCTCAGAGGAACCTCCCTCCACACTCAGCCTCCAGGAGTTTGCCCCCCACGAGCGGCCTGGGCCCCGCCAAGCCTTTGTTGCCAGGTGGGTCCTACACTCTCCTGGCCAGGGATGAGGGTCAGCAAGGGAATGGAGGAGAGGGTATCAGACTCTTAGAGATGGCCATTTGCCACCTGCCCCCTGGGCCCAGAGTGTAGCATGCCATGTAGGCTGCGCTGCTAGGGCCCCGTGTGCCCGGCTCTGTGCAGATAGCCCAGAGCTGGGAGGCATAGCCCAGGCCCATCTGACCCTCAGCCTTGCCAAGGCCTGAGGCCCTGCCAGCTCTGTCCCCCAAGAAGCACATTTCTGCCGTGGAACCCCCAGGTGTCTCCTCACCCAGTGTCAAGGACAGGGTGGGGTCCTGAGAAGGTACGGGCATCCCACCTCCATGGCCAGGAGGGGCGGCAGCCAGCTGGGGACAGTCCAAGGCTGAGAGTAAGTGGCAGCCTGCCTGGACGCAGGCGGCCGTGGCCCCTGATCAGCTGTCGGTAGCTGGTACCGAGCGAGGCAAGCAGAGCCCAAGATGGGCTGAACTCCAGCTCCCAGGCATGGACCGGTGGTGGGATGTCCTCCAGATCGTGCTGTCACTCCACTGTCAGCCTGGTTGAGGGCCCACAGAGCCACCTTTTGGCAGGAAGGTGAGGAAGGGGCTGGTGCCATATCCACCCTGCGATCGGCCTCCCTCACCTGTCCTCCCCTGCAGCGGGCCAGCGGCCCTGTTCACTGCAAGGGGCCCCAAGCCCACGTCCTCCCTACCCGGGACCTCAGCCTGCAGGAGAAGGCGCCCAGCAAGGTGAGACCCGTGGTTGGGGAGGAAGGCACTCAGGGGCAGCAGGCACCAGGGTGGAGCTTGGCCCCTACCCCTGAGGCTCTCCCGGGAGAGTGAGGGGTCTTGTGAGCAGGACCAGGGCCCCTCGCCGTGCTGGCGTCACAGCCCCACCTGAGGGACACGTCCGGCATTCACGGGTCAGCCCAGCACTGGGACCGGCCCCCTCTTCTCAGCCTCCCCTCACTGGAGCCCCAGCCCGCCCCTTCCCTTGAGGCTCCTGTCTGGTGCCCCGACCCCGTGTGCCCCAGTCCCAGGTGTGGCTGTGACCATCTGCCCTCCTGCAGCTCCTGCGTGCCCCAGGGCCGCAGCCGCATCGCCCGCCTGCCCAGCAGCTCCTGGAAGAGGCCAGCGGGGGCCCTTGTGATCCCAGGTAACCGCCCTGGGGACCAGAGCAGGCAGGGATGGGCTGACTGGGAGGGGCTAGGAGGGTCCCTGCAGCGGGTGGAGACCGTGAGGAGTGTGGGCTGCTGAGCACCATCCTCCCCTCCCCACCCCGCTGCACCCCGCAGAGCAACCCTTGAGGCCGAAGACCCAGAAGAAGTTGGCTGGGGTTGGGAGGCTGCTGCCCACTGGGGACTGTGTCGCCCAGGTATCCTGACCCCTGTGCCGCCCCCCAGCCTGGGTGCTGGACGCCAGCACCTGCTCCTTGCCACCCTGTCCTGCTGATCCTGCTCCCGCCTCCTCCCTGGGGGTGACGCGCGGCCTCCCAGCACCTTCCTGAGCGAGTGTTAACAGGCAATTTTGAGGAGTGCAACCTGCCGTGCCCTCCCAGGCCCACGCCGTGCTGCAGTGCCCCCCCCACCTGCCCCCGCCGGGAGGCCCCTGGGGGCCTGGCGAGGTATCCTCAGCCCCCGCCTGGTGATGGTGGTGCCCTGACCCACAGAGGAGTCAGCGTTGTCGCCTGCACAGGGCTCACATCCGTGCACGTGCCACCCTAGCTGTAAATGGGGCGAACAGAGTTGCGCCCTGACCTGCCTCCAGTGCGCTTAAGAGTGGATGCAGGTGTACTTTCCCACAGCAATTAATAAACCGTCTCCAGCTGGCCGTGAGCCTGTGTTACGTACACAGAGGGCGACCCTTCCCTGGGCTGAATGAGCTGCCGAGCGCGGCCTCCCCACTGTGCGTGTGGCCTGGGTCAGGAAGTGGCCACTCTCAGAGTCTATCCCAGGCCGGAGCGGGCTCCACACTGAGGCCCCGCCTGGAGCCCAGACTGGACGTGGGGTGGACCTGTCCACACAGCTGCATTCTCCATGAAGAATTAGCAGTGTGAACACCATTACAGGAGCCTGGGTTTGACCTGCTTCTGAGAGCAAACGAGTAAGGGTTTTGGCACACGGCGGTTGTGCACGGTGGTGCTGCTGAGTGAGCGGTGACTGAGCTGTTTGCGAGAGCAGTCGCCTCTGCCTGGTGTGCAGCTCAGTCCTGACTGCCCCTCCTCAGAGGACCAGGAGCCCCGCACAGCCACGGCCACCTCAGCTGCACTGCAGAGGAGGTGAGTGGGGCAGAGGTGCCGGGTGAGATGCCAGGCTTAGGGCTGCCCTGCAATCAGCGCTCTGCAGCTGCAGCCCCCGGCAGCCTGGCCCAGCCCTGGCCCCCGAGGCCCATGGGGTGTGGGCAGGACGCAGACTGAGCCTCTTCCTGGGGCCCCAAAGAACCTCCTTGCTTGGCCATCACCACCCCCAGTGCAGGGGCAGCAGCAGGGGCATTGGGGGGGAGGGGCTGGCAGGAGAGGGTTGTGGGGCAGGGCAGCAGTCACCCTGACAGGCATGCTCCTGGCGGCCATTCACTCCACAAACGTCTGGCTCCAGGGTGCAGCCTCAGTGCTGACAGCCATGGCCTCCACTGTGGTGGGTTGCCGGCTGCTGGTGTCTGCGGGCTCTGGCCTGAGCTCTGCGGGGCGGCACAGCACGGCTGACTGTGCTGGAGACTCCAGGCTTGGGTGGTTCCTGCACGGCCACCACGAGACACGGCGACCCACCAATGCTCCCAGCCATCGGCCTAGCTAGGCCTCCCTGCGCGTGGGCTCAGACGTCCCCTCAGCTCCCCACTGCCCAGCCTGGGGCGAGTTTGCTCAATCCGTAGAACCTGGCTTGGTGCCAGGAGCTGGAAACAGCTCATTCCCTTCCCACAGGTGGGACGATACCTGTCCTGGCCACCTGAGTGGAGGCCAAGCCCCCGTGGGCGTGGACCCCTGCAGGATCAGGGACCCGGCTTCCTGAGTCCCCACACCCAGCCCTCAGCCCGGACCCCACGGAACTGCACCCTGGCCCAGGGTTCCTCTGTGCAGCCTCAAACTCGGTCTCGAGCCCGGCCCTGTCCCATATCCCCTGCGGCTCTGCCGCCTGTGGGCTTCCGGGTGGGCACCAGGTGGCATTCCCCTTCCCATGCATGGGACGAGGGACCTGGGGCGACAGCTGAAGATGGGGCAGGGGCCGGGGAACCCTGGGCCTTGCTCAGGGCCCCAGTCCACCCTGGGGGACGTGGGCTGGAAATGCCAGGCAGGGCCAGCGGGCTCCTCACCAGGGCCCTGCCAGTCCCTGTCTCACTGTCCCTTCCCAGGCGGTGGATGAGCCGGGAGCGTGGGAAGCAGTAAGACGGCCAGTCTCAGGGAGGAGGCTGAGTTTACTAACCCTGAGCTGCACCCTGGCCCTGTAGTCAGAAGGGGACTGGAGGTGACTCGCCATGCGACAGGGCCAGGGAAGGAGGGGGCGTCTCTGACCAGCAGGACCCCAGCAAGAGGCCTCACCCCAGGGTCTCAGGCCTCTGTCCTGAGGGAGGAGGGCCAGGGACGCTGACCCCGCCTGTCCCCAGCCACTGCCCTCAGTCCTGGCCACTCTGCCTGCTCCTTCCCTGGGAAGCCAAGAGGACACGGTGACCCTCACTCTGGGCCAAGCCCAGTCCAGGAGTCTGAACATCTGGCCTGAGAAGCACAGGGAAGTTGTGCAGAAGCTGTGAGGGTGGGCGTGGTGACACACCCTGCCATGTTAGCCACCTGGGAGGCTGGGGCAGGAGGATCCCCAGTTCAGGAGCCTGGGTAACTTAGCAAGACCAGAGAGAGAGATGCAGGGTGTTGGGGTGTAGCTCAGTGAGGAGCACTTTCCTAGCATGCAGGCAGCCTTGGGTTCTGTCCGAAGCACCGGAAAATGAATGAAGGGCACCTGCTGTGCCATTTTTACAGGCATTTTGGGGCAGGAGTGGCAGCGTCCCTGCCACAGGCGCAGACGTGGGGATTTGGGAGGCCCTGAGGTCGCCCACACTCAGCGCGGAAAAGCCAGGACCGCACTCCCCCTCCGAAAGGCTGTGCCAGGGTCTCGGATGGAGTCTGAGAATAAGGGACACTGGGCTGGGGCAACACCACAGCGGCTCGGACACCCCACCTGCCACTGTGCTCCTAGAAACTCAGGAGGCTGAGACAGGACAACCACAAGTTTGAGGCCAGCCTGGGCAACTTAGTAAGACCCCACCCCGTCTCAACATAAAAATATGAAAAGGGCTGGGAAAGCAGCTTAGTGCTCCCTGGTTCCATGCCCAGCGCGAGGAAGGAAAGGAAGTGGACAGAAGTTCAAGGGAGGGAGGAAAGAGCCACCTGCCAGGGAGGCCGCGTCTCCCCTGGAGTGTGGTGGCCTGGGCAGCGGAGCAGTGCCATCTAGTGACCACCGTGGGGCTCAGTCCCCTCCTCAGGGAGGGCCGTGGGTGCGGCCAAGGGGTCCACTGGGCAGCCTCTTCATCGCAGCCTGCTCATCACACCTGGTGCCAGGCACTGGGTAAGTGGCGGAGCGGTTGCTGGGGTAGAGCCGCTACGGTAGAGCCGGGGTGGTGGGGAAACACCAGGCCCCTGTGCGCGCTGAGGGCTGGTCATCCCAGGGCCTTGGGCTTTGCCCTGGAAGCAGGGGCCGCCTGGCAGGTTCTGGTGCGGGCAAGAGGCCCAGGGAGGTCCCACCTCAGAGTGAAGTGGGCCACGCTTGGCACCTATGTGCCGGGCCAGCAGCATGGCCGAGGAGGCCGGACATCAGCCTGGGCTTGGGGACAGCAGGGGCCAGGGGGTTGAGGCTGGGGCTGCCTGGTTGCACCCTGTGTCCGCCAGGCAGCCAGTAAGCACGGCAAGGCTGAGCGCGGCAGGGAGGCGGCAGCAGCGGACCGTGGGCCCGGTGACGGGTGCATCCCGGGAGGCCACACAGCTGTCACCGAGACAGCTACTGTGGATGCGGAAAGACGGTCACAGCAGATTGCTGAGCCAGGAAAGCAAATTGCAAAATAATTTCTACAGCCTGAGCCTATTTTGAAAAAAATTTTATAAGTTTAGAAAAAAATCTGGTAGTGTTTATCTCCATGTGGCAAAATTATAGATAATTAAATTCTTTTGTATTGCTTATCTGTATTTTCTGATTTTTCGTTACAATGAAGTAAAAAATAGCAAGGATGAGTTGGGGAAACCACGGTGGCTGAGTGTGTGTGAGGGCGGAACCGCGGTCCCTGTTCTCTCGGGAACCCCCCTCGGGCTCTCTCCTGGGGCCCCTGCAGGGCCTGGGGCGAAGGCTGCCGTCCTTGTCCCTCTCCCAGCCCACGCAGGGCCAAAGGTGAGGTTGCAGGTGGCCTCCTCCCGCTCCCTCCTCTCCAGGTCCAGGCCAGGCAGGAGCGGCTGGGCCGCAGCGCTCTGGGGTGGGGGCGGGCAGCCCCCGGCTCTCACTGAGCCCTGGCAGTGCTGGGCCGGCCGTGGGCCTCCTGGCGCCACCGGTGACTCAGCCTGGCACAGACACAATGGCCTGGGTGGGCGCACCGCCGGCTTCCCGTGGCCCCAGGCCCTCAGACCCATTCCGGGAAGAGCCAGAGTGGGGCTCACGGGTGCCCGCCTGATGTCACAGGGTCTTGGGATAAAAGTGCACATACACACACACACACACACACACACACACACACACACACCCACCCACCCACCCCCTGGGCGGCCCTGGCCTGTGGTGCCTGATTGTGGTGAACAAGGCCCCGTTCAGCAGTCCGGGGCAGAGCCGGGGGAGGCAGAGTGTGTGTATGTGTGTGGCGTCTGTCTGTGTGCTGTATACACGTGTGTACATGTGCGTGCGTCTCTGCTCAGACGCTGAGGGGCACAGGTGGCTGAGGTGCTGGTTGGGCCCTGAGATCATGGGGGTGGCAGAGCCCCCTGCACCCCCTGACCTCCTGCTCCCCTTGGATGGAGCAGCAGCTCCAGTTCCCAGAAACAGACTCCAGCCCAATGTCAGAACCAAGGGGAGTAGGAAGGCAGCCAGGGAAACCACACCACGGGACAGGTCCCCCGGCACTGCCAGGTCACTGGGAGCCGCCTTGTGGGCTGTCAGGGCCAGGCTTTGGGGGTGCAGAGAGGACCTGGTTCACCCCCACCCCAGCGGTCCAGGCTCAGCACGGAGCCCCACGGAAGGCAGAGAGAGCAGGAAAGGGGGGCGGGCACGGTCTGGGGCTCAGCAGGAAGCCAGGAATGTGTGTGTCCCTCACCAGACTCTGCCTCTGTGAGCGCTGAGGGGTGCCAAGTCAGACGACCCCTGGGTTTTGCCATCTACAGAGGGGAGCCAGCCGCAGTGGCACACACCCATAATCCTAGCTACTCAAGAGGCTGAGGCAGGAGGATTGCAAATGTGAGTCCAGTCTGGGCAACTTATTGAGATCTTGCCTCAAAATAAAGATTTAAAAAGGGGTAGGAGCCAGGCGTAGTAGCGTACATCTGTAATCCCAGCACTTGAGAGGCTGAGGCAGGAGAATCACCAGGGATTCAAGGCCAGCCTGGGCTTCATGGTGAGTTCAAGACTACCCTAAACTACACAGCGAGACCCTATCTCAAAAAAAAGAGGGGGTGGGTAAGTAGAGACACAACCCAGAGATAGAGCACCCTTGGGTTCAATTCCCAGTATAGCAAAACAAAATGAGGCAAGTCAGAGGTCACTGGGCCCGCTAGGGCCCAGTCTCTTGGAGAGAGTCTTCCTGCTGTGTGGTCCGGCCCAGCCCCAGCTCCCTGCCCCCTGCCAGGCCAGGGTTTGTGTTCGGGAAGCTCTGCCCCCGGGGACAGCAGCCCCATGGGCCTGGCCCGGACCCAGCCCCACCCCCTCAGGCCATGCCAGGGGCGTTGCTGGGCAGCCTGGGCATGGCCAGCCTGGCCTGGCCTCCATAAAGCCCTGGAAGCTTGGGGCCCGCGAGCCGGCGGGATGGAACGCAGACGCGTGTCCTCTGCCCGCCGCTCCTATGTCTCCTCAGAGACCCTGGTTGGGCGCCTGGGGGCCACGCGCCGCCTGGGTCCCAGCCCCCACCCAGCCGTGGCCTGGGTTCCTCCTCCAGTCCCTGCCCGGGTGGACTTCTCGCTGGCCGGGGCTCTCAACGCTGGCTTCAAGGAGACACGGGCCAGCGAGCGGGCCCAGATGATGGAGCTCAACGACCGCTTCGCCAGCTACATCGAGAAGGTCCGCTTCCTGGAGCAGCAGAACAAGGCGCTGGCCGCGGAGCTGAACCAGCTGCGGGCTGCAGAGCCCACCCGGCTGGCCGATGTCTACCAGGCCGAGCTGCGGGAGCTGCGGCTGCGGCTGGACCAGCTCACGGCTGGTAGCGCTCGGCTGGAGGTGGAGCGCGACAACCTGACCCAGGACCTGGGCACCCTGCAGCAGAAGTGAGGATGGTGGCGGGGGGCGGCCAGCAGCAGAGCCCAGGCCCCTCCTGGAGCCTGCCCCGCCCCAGCCGGGAGGCCCTGGGTGTGGCAACTGGCTGGGGTCCCCTCTCCTAAACCTGGGTATATAAGGCAGGTGGCAGGAGGAGAAGGTGGTGTCCCCGAGGAGCAAACAGCCAGGCTGGGTGCAGAATCAGCTGTCCCCGGGGAACCAGCCTCTGACCCTCCTCAAGCCACTTAGGTCTGCATGGCTGGGAGGCAGAGATAGAAATGAGACTGGGAAACCCCAGGGCATGGGCAGGTCCCCTCCTCCCTCTCCTCCTGCCACTCCCTGGCCAAGTCTCCAACAGCCACTCCAGGAAGACTGGGGTGGGGACCCGGGGTCCTCCAGAAAGCCTGGACCCAGGGACATGGGCACCTCCACGCCCTCCAGGCTCCAGGATGAAGCCACCCTGCGGCTGGAGGCGGAAAACAGCCTGGCCAGCTACAGACAGGTCGGGCAGCGAGGGGGCCGGCAGAGCAGCACGGGAGGGGCGAGGCTGGGGAGCTGGGCGGAGGGGTCGGGTTGGAGCAGCTGCAGCCTCTCCCACCCCAGGAGGCCGACGATGCCACGCTGGCCCGACTCGACCTGGAGAGGAAGATCGAGTCTCTGGAGGAAGAGATCCGGTTCCTGAGGAAGATCCATGAGGAGGTGAGGCCAGAACAGGGAAGGGAGGTATGAGGAGAGACTGGACAGAGAGACCCGGAGACAGAGACACAGAGACACAGAGACAGAGAGACCCAGAGACAGAGACAGAGAGACCCGGAGACAGAGACAGAGAGACACAGAGACAGAGACAGAGAGACCCGGAGACAGAGACAGAGACAGAGAGACCCGGAGACAGAGACAGAGAGACCCAGAGACAGACCAGGAGAGAGAAATCAGGGGAGAGGCGGGGTTGAAGGCAGGGAGCCCATCCCGAAGCAGCACTGGCCCCACTTGAGTGTGCAGAAGCAGGAGGCCTGTGGGCTGGGGATTTAGCTCAGTGAAACACCTGCCCGGCAAGCGCAAGGTCATGAGTTCAATCCCCGGTACTGGAAACCCCCCACCAAAAAAAAAAAAAAGAAGTCCAAGGCCTTGAGACGGCCTTTCCCATCATGTCAGCCCGCAAGGTGGGAGCCCTTCAGCACCTCATAGATGAGGAGCCCCAACCCCAGAGGGCAAAGGACATGCCAAGGTCACAGCATCAGCCTCTCAGGCTCCATCTGCCTCCATCACAGTGAGGGCCACTCAGAAACTAAAAGATCCCGCTGAGCTCTTGCTCAGACCCTGACTCCCCGGATGCCGTCACAGCTCGGGAGGTCACAGGTGCATGTCCGGCACTGCTCCCTCCTATCTGGCCTGGAGGACGAGGCCACCCGGCTCCCTGCGTCCCTTTGCCACACTGCGTGGAGAGGCGGAGGGGCAGAGGAGGGTGGATGCAGGGCTGAGATCCGGCTCCTTCTCCCTCCCATGCCAGGAGGTGCGGGAGCTCCAGGAGCAGCTGGCCAGGCAGCAGGTCCATGTGGAGGTGGACGTGGCCAAGCCTGACCTCACGGCAGCCCTGAGGGAGGTCCGTGCACAGTATGAGGCCGCGGCCTCTAGCAACATGCAGGAGGCAGAGGAGTGGTACCGCGCCAAGGTAGGGTGTGGCAGACGGGGGAGGGCCTCTCTAGGCTGCAACCTTCCCAGCTGAGGCCAGGAGCTTCACACTGGCCGGCCGGCACCAGCACAGCCCAGAGCACCCTCGTTCTCACGGCTGCCATAGCGGCCGTGAGCTGTCTTTAGCAGCTTGGCTGGCCAGGGCCCAGCCCTGGCTGAGTGGCCGTCTCCGTGATGCACTGCCCCGTGACAGGCGAGAACTGCAGCCCAGGAGGCTGGGTAGCCTGCCCACCGTCGCAGGCTTCCAAAGGGCAAACTGGGCTTTCAGCCCTAGAGCCTGAGTTCTCCACACCCCTGCCGTCCGAGTCCTGGCCACAGAACGGCTCCCGTGTGTCAGGGATGCTGAGGGCCACGGACCCGGGAGATGAGCCCTGGGTCATACACAGTGCCACTGGGACCTCACCGGGCAGGGTGACACCCAGGAGGGGCCAGGGCAGGTGGCGGCACTGGAGCTGGGCAGGGCCAGCAGCTACAGCCTGAGAAGATGAGGGGGCCTCAGGAAGGCCTGGCCCAGCACAGAGGTGGGACACAGGGCCCGTCTGCAGAGGGACAGCAACTCCCTGTGCCCAGCCCTGCGGCCCCCACCCAATGAGAGCCCCCATCCTCCCTGCCCAGTTCACCGACCTCACAGACGCGGCTGCCCGCAATGCCGAGCTGTTGCGCCAGGCCAAGCACGAGGCCAACGACTACCGCCGCCAGCTGCAGGCCCTGACCTGCGACCTGGAGTCCCTGCGGGGCACGGTGAGCCTCGGGGGCTGGGGACAGAGCAGGTGACTTGGCGCCCTGGGCCAGCGGAGGCCCTGAGGGACCACCAGCAACGCCTCTCCCCCCAGAACGAGTCCCTAGAGCGTCAGATGCGGGAGCAGGAGGAGCGCCATGCTCGAGAGGCATCCGGCTACCAGGAGGCGCTGGGCCGGCTGGAGGAGGAGAGCCGGAGCCTCAAGGAGGAGATGGCCCGGCACCTGCAGGAGTACCAGGAGCTGCTCAGCGTCAAGCTGGCCCTGGACATCGAGATCGCCACCTACCGGAAGCTGCTGGAGGGCGAGGAGAGCCGGTGAGCCCCGCCCACCTGAAGCTCACCGACCCGGCTGCCCAGGATCGGGTCACTCCAGACACTGGGGCTCCCCTGCCTCCCCAACTGCGCCAGTGCTTCCTGCGTCCCCTCCCTGGGAGCTGCAGGGGAAGCTGGGAGCAGGGCAGCCTGGGTGACCCTGGCCAGCCACTCACCCAGTCCTCTGTCTTCCAGAATCACCATTCCTGTGCAGACCTTCTCCAACCTGCAGATCCGAGGTCAGTGGCCGCCCTGGGGTGGGCGGTTTCCCATCCTGTCCAGGTCGGCCAGGGATGAGGAGGGCTGTCCTGGTGGCCTCACGACCAGCGCAGAGCCTGGCCACTGCAGAGTCCCAGCCCTGTGTCCCAGCCCTGCTTCCCAGGTGCTCCCTGGCAGGGCAGGGTGGGGCGCCCCCTGGGGTGGTTTGTGTTTCTGTTTCTTAACTGCTTGTCGCTGCAGGAGGCAAAGGCACCACAGAAGGGGAGGTGCACAAGGTCACCAGACACCTCAAAAGGCTCACCATGCACGTTATCCCAGTGCAGGGCCTGCCGAGCGTAGACACAGCCCCTGGTTCTCGGTTAGCGCCCTGGCAGCCGGGCGGGAGTGGGCCTTGCAGCCATCCTCCTGGTCCCCGTCCTCTCCTCCTGGGTGTCCCCTAGACACGCCCCTAGAGTTGTGCTTCCCAGGGGCCTCGGTGACCAGCCAGGAACTGCCCAGGGCCGGCTGTAGGGTCCCCTCGCAGGGCGGGTGGCTGTCAAAAGTGACCACCTGGCTGCCCAGGCGAGGGCTCAGGGCCACAAGCAAGCACCAGCCCGGCCCCTCCTGTCTCAGGGATGCCGGGGTCACCCTGGCCGGCTGCACTGCTCTGCCTACTGACCCGTCTGAGCCCGAGGCCCAGCCCGGCACTGCCTCAGCCCGGTGGGGTGCTTTGCTCTGGTGCTGCTCTTGCAGGAATAAAGCTTCCTGCCATTCTTAGCTGCGATGTCAGTGACAGTGGCGGCTCTCTGGCGGGGGATGGGGGGGTGGGTGCTAAATTATGTTTTATTGTTCTGTGGCCCTCAAATGGTGCTCAGGTAAGAGAAAAAAATCCCCCTTTGGGGCTGGAATATCCAGGAGGACTGGAGGCACAGGAGCCAGGACCTAGCGCAGGGCCAGGCCACAGCCAGCCAGGCAGGGCGACCCTGCCACGCGCTGGACCACTAGGAGTCACCAGGGGCAGGCGGGTGACAGAGAACGGATACTGAGCACCAGTACTGCGGGGCCTTACAGAGCTCGTCACACCTCACGTGCCCAGACAGATGTGCACGGCCACGCCCTGGCCATTGAGCAAAAGGGCTGGGTAGGGACACCGGGCTGGTGAGTGGTTGAGCGGGGACTCAAGCTCCTGTCCACTAGGTTTCTGTGCCACTGCTAGGCTGTCAGGAATCCGGGCACCAGGCCCGAGGGCAGCAGTCAAGGACAGCACAGGGGGGCCCAGATCCCCGCAAAAGCACAGGCCTCGAAGCTGCAAGCCGAGGCGGTTACGGGAGCCGGTCCAGGAGCAGCTGCCCATGGAGACCTCCTCTCTGCCCGCAGAGACCAGCCTGGACACCAAGTCCGTGTCCGAAGGCCACCTCAAGAGGAACATCGTGGTCAAGACAGTGGAGATGCGGGACGGGGAGGTGAGGGCCCCGCACCCGTCCCACCCCTTCCCCACGGCAAGGCTGGGCCCCCCTCCACCCTCAGGCTCCGGGCCAGCCTGGGCGTGCGACGGGCCGTGAGGCTGCGGAGAAGCCCGGGAGCGGGCGCCTGGTGCCTCTCCTCCAGCTGGGCGGCGGCCAGAGAAGGCGGCCCTTCCAGCACCAGTGTGCGTGTGCAGGTGGGGCTGCCAGCTCACTGGCAGCATGACCGTGGCTCCTCAGCTGCAGAGCCAGGCTGGTGGGGACCAGGGTCTGCATGAGCCCCTCATGGCCACATGGGCCTCCCTGTCACCCGCAGGTCATTAAGGAGTCCAAGCAGGAACACAAGGACGCCATGTGAGGCGAGGGCTGCAGAGGGAGGGAGGCCGGCAATCCACAGCTAAGCCCCACTAGGCTGGCCAGCCCCTCCTGCCTGCCTCCATGCCAGCTTCCCACTCGGTCACACTAGGCCTGCACCCAGCACCTAGCACCCTGCACCCAGCACCCAGCACCTAGAACTAACAGACGCACTTCCCAGGGGGTAGTTGGGTAAGGCCAGCAGCTTGGCTAGAAGTGGGCAGGCAGGGTACGTAGCAAGTCACATCTTGTTGTTATAGCAACTGTCACTAGAGCTAGGGGGAATCAGAGCTGCTGGGAGGGGCGTCCCCATTCAAGACCAGACGCTGCCCTTCTAGAATGGCCCTGGCCATCCAGGAACAGTGGACAGCACTGCTGCCATGGTGGTCATGGGACAGAGCCCTGGCCTATGGGGCCCGGGTGTGGGCCCAAGCTTCAGGCAGGGGTGGGACGTGGAAGCAGGGCTCCGGCACTGGGAGCACCGTTAAGTGGGAGGGGAAGGGTGCTGGGCAGGCGTGGGGCACTGCTGGCCCCAGGAGTAGGTTCAGAGAGGCCAAGCCCGGAGGGTGCCTGGCCAGGCCAGGGGCCGTGGGTAGGTGGTGAGAGCTGCTGTGGGGTCACGGGTGGGAGCTGAGGAAGTGACTCATCTGAGGGAAATGGAAGAGGGCCGCTGTCCCAGTGAGCCCTGCCCAGCTCTGAGGCTGTCCCGCTGCACGTCCTTGTTCCCTCCACCCCGGGCTCTGGTCGGGAAGGCCCCCACGAGCACCCCCGCTGAGCACTGCACACCCTCTCCCTCTGCACCAGTGCACCCATGGTACTTTAGCAGCGGCCTGCTCTATGGAGGGGCCGAGGCCCTCTATGCCCCTCCTCCCCTCTCCGCACCTGGCAGCTGCTTTTCCCTCCTGCTACCACTGCCGCCTGACCCTCACCTGCCCAGGAGAAATAAAGACCCTGCTGTGCCTTCTCTGTCTTCTGAGTGGTCTCTGGTCTGTTCCTGGGAGAGGCGGGGCCACAGCACAGCCCAGGCTGAGACCCCCAGGGTCCTGAGCCCCACCAGCAACCGCACCCCACACCCCCACCTACACCACTCAGCCCAGGGAAGGCCTGGATCTCCCTCTGCCCCTTGCTGGTCCCCTTCCCAGAGGACACTGGGAGGAAGCAAGGGAGGACTTGGCCCGCCCCACCCCACGCACCTCCTCCCTGCGACCCAGGCCCCCTCGGCAGTTCCAAAGGCACCAGCAGCCCCTGTGGGCACTGCAGAGTATTCGTTTATGTCCCCTTCTTGGGGCTGAGCATGACACAGGGACATGTGTGCTGGCTATGCCCCTTCCAGCCTTCTCCATGACCTCAAAGGCCTCAAGAGTGGCCCAGGGCCCAGATCGGCTGCAGACCACGAACCTGGGGAGCAGGTGGTGACTGAGCACCCCCACGTCCCACACACCACCCCGGCCCAGGCGCCCGCCAGAGACACGGGGTCCGGGCACCAGCACGCTGAGGAGCACGGGGTCTGCAGAGCCTGGGGCAGGGGACCTAGGGGCCCCAGTCGGGACAACAGAGGAACGAGGAGCAGCAGCATCGGCAGAGGTGGACGGTGACGAAGACGGCCGTGAGGAGCAGGTAGCCGAGCAGGGCGAGCTGCAGGGCAGAGCGGGTCTCAGGGTCTGAGAGCGAGGCTGGCTGGCGCCCCCGGGACAACACACCCAGCCGGATGCCGGCCACCCGCGCACCCTGGCGCCAGCAGTAGTAGGTGCCTCGGTCGCTCGGCTGGGCGGAGCGGATGTGCAGCTGGTGGCCGTGGTCGATGAACACCCGCGGGGACCGGCCAGCAGCCTTTAGGTACTGAGTGTGGTACAGGGGCTGGCGGTCCTTGTCCCAGGCCACCGCATGCTCCGGCCGGGCCCCGGGACAGGAGAGGACGAGCCCGTGGCCCAGTCTCTGCTGGTGGAACTGGATGGGCACCCGGGGAAGCCAGGGCTTGCTGCCCCGCCGGGCCACGTAGCTGTAGAGTGCGAGCACGCCCTCGCGGACCCGGCTCCGGTTGATGCATGGGACCTGGCAACTTCGCACCAGCAACTCGGGGGCATGGGCCAGGGCCATGGCACGATACCTCCTGGGCACAGCCCTAGAGCCACAGGACACCACGCCAGGTGGCGTCGTGTGGTAGCGTGGCGGGAGGTCCGGGCTCTGCAGGTAGCACAGCCCCAGGCGCCACTGCTCCCCGCGCACCCCACAGCGGTCACACGGCGTCCACTCCCAGAAGGTGGTGAAGATGCGGAGGCCTCCGTGCCGCTCGTCCACAGAGGGCTCCTGGCCCCTGTCCTCAAAGGTGGCCACCAGCCCCTCGCTGCTCTGGACATCCACATCATAGGCGTAGAAGTAGTCGCCCTGGCGGGTGCCGCAAAAATACAGGCCAGAGTCCTCCGGCTGTGCGCGGTGCACCAGCAGGCTGAACATGCGGATGCCGAAGCGGGCCAGCACATCGCTGCCCGTGCGCACCTGTGCCGCCTCCGACAGCAGCCGCCCGTCGAAGTCTGTGAGCACCTGGGTGTGGCCGCTGCCCAGGTGCTTCTGGTGGAACCAGACCACTGCGGGCACCTGCTCGGGCTTGCAGTGGCAAGGCAGCTCAAAGCTCATGTCAGCCAGGTAGGCAGCGTTGTCGAACATCAGGAAGGCAGGGCAGGGCGTCTTCTGGAAGATGTTCTCCTTCTCCATGACCTCAAAGGCCTCAAGAGTGGCCCAGGCCCACAGGAGAAGGGAGGCTCGGGCCCAACCCATGGCTCATGGGCGCCTGAGGGAGGGCAGCCTGAGGCTGGGATTGAGCGGCTTCCAGAAGTCGAGGTCTAGTGAGGAAAGCAATGTGTGCCCAGGAAAGAAGAAACCAACTTAGGGAAAGCAGCCAAAGCCCAGGCCCCTCCTGCCCAGCGGCTCACACGTCCCCGCGTTCCAGGCCTGGTCATTCTAGAACCGGCCCTGCTCACCTCTCAGAACACTGGTGCCAGCCAAGAATGGGCCGAGGCTCACAGAGTGGCCACAGGGCTCTGGGCTCCCGGGAGACTTCCCTCTCGCCACCTGGGAGGTGAGAGAAGCGGCCCTGCCCAGCACAGGGGACTTGGGCCAGACAGAAGCCAAAGGCCTGGGGCTGCCCCTAGGGGAAAACTCCGCACCTCAAAAGAAAGTAGCCTCAGGTTGTATCTGACCATGGCCTCAGGTTGTATCTTGGTTCAGAGCTACCTAGTAGAGGGAGGGGGTACTCCTTCCATGGTCCTTGGGGGACCTGTGCATCTATACAGTTCGAAATACCAAAGCTGCATGTGGTGGTACCTGTAATCCCTGCAACTCTGGGAGGCTGATGCAGGAAAATCAAAAGTTTGAGCCCAGTCTTGGCAACTTTGTGACCTAGTGAGACCCTGTCTCAAAATTAAAAAATAAAATTGAGACGTGCTGGGGGCACAGCTCAGTGCAAAGGTCCTGGGTTTGGCCCTTGGTACCAGAAAAATAAAAGGGGGACACAGAGGAACTAAGAGGTGGCAAGACTCAATTCCAGCTTTTGCTCTGAAGATTCTGAGTTGAGGAGGGAAGTGGGCAGAAACCCAAGCCACACCAAAGACGCTGCGCTGACGCCTGGGCCCCCGCCTCAGCGGAGCTGGTACAGCTCCCGCAGCTCCTGCAGCAGGTCCTGCTCCTGCTCTGCACCCCGCTGCTCCCCACTGAGCGCCTCCTGCCCAGCCCCGGCCCCAGGGGCACCCATGGCCTGCAGCTTCTCGAACAGGGCCCGGCAGCACTCAAGCTCCGAGGGGCTCAGCAGGCTCAGGTTCAGGGAGAAGCGCCCAGTGCCCGCCAGGCCTCGAAGGATGCCCAGCACCGCTGCCCGGTCGGCTGGCCTCATGTGATTGGCCAGGGTCGCCAGCAGCTCCCCGAGGAGTCCAAACCCCACGTCTGTCTGGAAGAGGCGGCCGAGCGTGGGACCCCCGAGCCGCAGCAGAGCCTGGTAGCGCTCTGGTCCACTCCGCAAGCGTCGCCGCCAGTCGCGGTAGAACTCTGCTGAGGTCCCAGGCTGGAAGGGCGTCTCCTCCTGCATCAGAGGAGGGAAAAGGGGCGCAGGGCTCGACTGGCTGCTCTGGTTCTGTTCTCTGAGCCTTGGGGAGACCACGGTTCACATGGGCCTCGGTGAGAGATGAAGGAACAAGGGAAGGGCCAGGGTGAGGGATCCAGGGTTCCAGGCTATGGTTTGCGGTCCTCCTACTCATGAGGGGGACACGGTGCTGGCCTTCGGTGTAAGTTGGGGTTTACTCTGAGAGGGGTGAAGGAGCGGACTGCATCCCGCAGGCAGTGAGTGTGTCAAGGTCCGGGCCGGTGGGGCCTCTTCCAGTACTGCGGCAGGAACGCTACACTGTCTGCCACCTGGCCCAAGGCAGGCAAATCTCATCAGAGAATCAAAGTCTGAGGACCTGCCCAGCCCCACTCCCGACTCTTCTGCCCCCACCCATCAGCCCTGCCCCGGGCCGGAGGCTTTTCTTTCCAGGCTAGAGGACAAATCCTGACTCTCGGGTTCTCTCCAGGAATAAAGGAGGTGTTCCTCCCAAGGAGACAGAGCTGGGGCTTCGGGATAGAGAATCCTGCTGGGCTAAAGAGTGGGTGGGGGGCCCTCGCCTGCCTCGGAGACTTCCACGGCCACGTCCTCCTGGAAGGTCTTCCTCCGAGTAGCGTGACAGTTCCAGGGCGCAGTTCTCTTTCCACTCATCTTGTCCTTCCGCTCCAGTGGCTTCAGATGTGACGCGAGCACGATACCCCTGTGGGCAAGGGACAGAGCCTGGAGGGTGAGTTTAACACTGGCTGTGGGTCTGGGGCAGCCAGAGTTTGCCTGATGTAGGCGGAACGCGGTGACAATAACAGCAGCAGGGACAGGTGGGAGCCTTCAGGCCCGTCCCATGTTCCAGACACTGCGCTCAGTCTGTCACTCACTCGCTGTAGTCACTCACTTAACTGCAACAGCAGCTACATCCCACAGACAAAGAGCTGAGGCCCAGAGACCAGGGAGCTTGCAGGAGATCACAAAGCAGCAGAGGGAGGGCCTGGGCAGAGGCCCACCGTGACTGACTCCTGAGTGCCTGCTGTCCACCCCCACTCACCCACCGGAAACGAGGCCCTGAGGAAAACAGCCAACCTGAAGTCTTCGTAGGACGGCACCCTCTGTGCCACAGCCCGGAACTTGGCAGCGTTCTCCCGCTTGTACTTCTCATCAGCAGCAAGTGCTGCCTGCAGCTCTTTCTCCAAAGCTTTGAAGTCGACCATGCTATTCTCCTCCATGGCGCATGCCTGGGCGGGCGAAGGGAGTGCACATTGATGGGGATTCAGCATCACAGACAAGAGGAGGCCTCCGGGCCGCCTGCCGGAGCACAGAACCAGCCCGTAGCACTCAGGCACCTGCCGTGGGCAGTGCTACAGAAATCCAGCTTTCTGCTCTGCAGACAGAAACTGAATTACAGAACGAGGACTTACATACCATCTGGCCTGGCTTTCAGGATAGGGCCCTGCCTTAGCTTTGTTCCACACCTCTGAAAATATTTTAGGGACTGGGGGTGCAACTCACTGGCAGAGTGCTCGCTTAGCGCGTGCAGCGCTCTAGGCAAAATAATCACAACAACGATAATTCCGGTGCTTCAGCTGAAGGCCATTTGGACTTCAGAATTCGGTTCCTTCTTCCACATCGCAAACTGTTGCCAAGAGGAACGCACACAGAAGCAGCACTTTCCTTAGGTAGCTGGTGCCCAGGAACACCACTTCAGCCTTAGGTGCCACTAATGGAGGACGGTACTTTCCACTCCGACAGAGGCAAGGGCCAAGCGGGAGACTCGGGAGCTGGGGGCAGAGCGAGGAGCGCCAGGACCCCCACCCCCAAGGCCTCTGATCAGCCCAGCCTGGAGGTGCAGGGGCCTCGGTAGCCCCGTTGGTTCCATCCCTGTGACTCCGCAGCCGCGGGGTCCCTGAGGCTGACTGGCCCTTTCTACAGGAAATCTCTATGGCTCTAGTCTAGGTGCCGGCACTTATTGACTTGTTGGGAGACCTCTCTGAACCTCAGACTCCTGGTGAGTGGAGCTAGGTTTTGTGGTTTAGTCATGCACAGCCCTAGGGCACGAGGTCCTGCAATCAATCCCCCAGCCATCCCTACCCCAGCTGAAGAAGTCAAAAGCCAAGAAGGCGGCAGGGCTGGCCAGCAACTGGACCCGGGTGTCTCGGCTCCTGTCCAGTTTCGGGCCCTTCCCAGTCATCGAATAAACAGAACAACACTTCCGTCCCCCTCACGCAGCCCCCAGGCCTTCACTCCAGCAGCCCCAGCCTTTTCTTTGGGGATCTCCCCCGCCCCGCCCCATACGTTAAGACCAGAGGGTAGCTCTGCTCATTCCACCGCCAGCGGCTGTGGTTGCCTAGCAACCGCTCCAACAGCCTGCCCACCTGACGGCCTAAAAGCCCTCTCTTAGGGTGGCCCCGAGACGCCTGATCAGATTCACGCACCCTCCGGTACAACTTTCTTTGACGCGTCCCACGCCTTCGTTTGGGGACCCACAACGCCACCTTTCAGTCCCTGTCTCCGCGACCAGCAATCTTCGGAGCCGGTCTTCAGGCAGGGGCTGGGCGGCAGCGGGGTCCTTCCTGACTGCCGGCGCAGGCGCAGGCTGGTCCTTCCCGACGCGGGCGCAGCGTCGTCGCGGCGTGGGGCGGAAGCGCGGTCTCTGGCGGCGGACTCCAGCGCTCGGGGGAGCAGGCGGGAGGTGAGCGGGTGCGGGTCGGTGGCGCGCGAGCCTTGCTCAGGGTGGAAGGGGAAATTAAGAGCCATCAGGCCTGGAAGAGGCGTTGTAGCCACCCCTTTCACTGCACAGATGGATAAATTGGGGCCCAGGGCGGGAAAGAATGAAACTCCCCACCCCGTGCACGCTGATCCGGGGGTTTCCTAGATACCGTCCCGCGTTGAAGTCCTGTGTCCGGGCGGGGTTGTGCCTAAGTGTCCGGTCCCGTCTCCCACTCGGTCATCCATCCGTGCCTTCTCTCTGCCAAGGGTGCTTTGAGCCCGCGATACAGCGGGAGGGTGCAGGTCTGTGAGCAAGAGACGCTCGTTGTGTTGGCAACTCGCTCTGTGCCGCGTTGGAGACGTTGATTCACTCGTCAGATACTTACCTGCTTTGTGCCAGGCACTGCTCTAAGGAAACAAAACAAAGTCTTTGCCCAAATTGTAGTTGGGAAAATGAACAATAAACTGATGAAGAAGTGCCTGTCGGCTGCTGATCAGTGTTCATCCGACCTGCAAATGGGGGCGGGTTGGCGAGTATGTGGGAGACTTCTTAGAGCGACGGAGAAGGTGGCATTTTAGTGAAGCCGTGGGTGAAATCAAGGTAACAAGGTGTAAGTACCGGCGGGTGGCAGGTGCGGTGGCCCTGAGTTAGAAATGGGCCTGTTTGCCAAACAGCCTTCTGCAGAAGTTTTATAGTCGCCCTGTGGAAGTCCTCAGGGAGGGAAAGAGCAGAGATGTGGTTTCTGCTTGGAAGTGAAAACAATCTCTAGACATAGGGAAGTTTCTATAATAATTTATGTTCAGTGACAAGTGCTTGGGGCTCTAATTTTCTGCAGCGCCATCAGCAGATGGCATTGAGGGAAGTGAAGGAATGAAATACCAGTTTTCCAAAATCAAGCCTTCCTTTCAGTTGACATTTACTCAGTTCCAGCTTATTCCAGGTGCTGTCTTGAGCACTGGCAGCAGAGTATGTGAAACTCAAGGTTTTTGTATCCCACCCTGACCAGAAATCATGCTAGCAAACACTGACTGGGCCTGGGGTGGGGGAGTTGCCAGATTCGTTGCAGGGAATACTTTACTTAATCTGCTAATTTTTTAAAAAATAGAGATGAAGTGTATTTGAAAAAGTAAAAGTGAAGAGTGAGGGAGAAACTAGGTCTGTAGTGCAGGCTTGGGCTGAATAAAAGAAAAAGCAAGATGAAAGTACACCCTGCAGGACACACCGGGTGGGCCGTTGTGAGGAGAGCCGTGTAGCCAACCGTCATAACTTTGTGTGCAGTGCGGACTGATCACTCCATCTCCCAGCTGTGTGGAGAGGGAAGTAAGTTGTCTGAAGCCACGCACTGCTAGTGATGAAGATACAATTTCAGTATTGGTCTTCCAACTCCACACGACTAATGTGTGGCCCGTCCTCCAGCCTGTTGTTCATTGCTTACAGACTGGAGTTGGTGAGGGTAAATAGTACAGTTCACTACTGTTCAGGAAAAAATACTGGTAAAGGTGCAAAAGGTTATAGCAGCATAGAAAAATGAGTAAGGACCTAGGAAAACTTGAAAGAGGTTGCATTTGAACTATTCCTGTGAGTGGGCATGGTGGCACAGGCCTGTCATCCCAGCACTTGGGAGGCTGAGGCAGGAGGATCACTGTGAGTTCAAGGCTGCCCTGGGCTACATAGCAAGTTGAAAAGCCAGTCTGAACTACGTAGTGAGACCCTGTCTCAAGAAAAACCAAAAGGCTATTCCTGTGAATGGGATTTCAGTAGTTGAAGTGGAGAAAATCCACAAAGTTAGTTAACTATACAGGGAAGATGAGTAACTATGCATCAAGGGGTCAAAGTCAGCCTCACCAGTTGTGGGACAAATTGAAATTGTGTACCCTCGACCTTCAGCCCCACAAGAAAGAAAACTAAGGAGCTATTCTAGATTGAAAGATTAGAGTTAACAACTATTTATAAATGCAAATGTGTGGTACAATTTTCTGATTTTGATGATTTTATTACGATTATGTAGAAGAATGTTGATTGAAAAAGACCTGGAAGAGAGTCAAGAGAGACTGGGAGGGACGGGGGAGAGTATGAGATTTCCGGGGTCAGCCGAGAGTTGCATGCGAAGAAGCAGTGTGTGAGGGACATGGTCACCAGAAGACTAGAAGGTGAAGGCATGTCTCTGGCTGTGGTGACCTTGCCAGCACTTAACTTTTCTCTCCTTGAATTTTAGCATCATGGACACTGACTTGTATGATGAATTTGGGAATTATATTGGACCAGAGCTTGATTCTGATGAAGATGATGATGAATTGGGCAGAGAGACTAAAGATCTTGATGAGGTAAGGCAGATACGCTGCTTTTTGCATTGGTTTAAAAAGGAATTGTCAGGTGTGGTGGTGCATGCCTGTAATCCCAGTATTCAGGAGGCTGAAGAGGCAGGGAGATTGTCGAGAGTTCAAGGCCAGCCTGAGCTACATAGCGAGACCCAGTCTTAAAAAACAAAACAGGGCTGGGGATATAGCTCAGCAGCACAAGGGCCTGCCTGGCAAGCACAAGGTCCTGCGTTTGATTCCCGGTACAAAAAAAAAAAAGACACCAAAACACAAAACAATGAAACAAAGAAGGAATGAAGCACCGTGTTCCCATAAGACCAGGTGTACATCTCTAACGTTGCCTTTTCACTTGTTGGTGTTACACTGCCACCAAAAAACTTAGCTACTGAAATTCCAAAAGAGGATTTAGAGTAGTTTCATAGATGAGCTGATTCTGTAAGCTGAGCTTAGATTTATCTGGTGGTAGTCTTACTTTGTCTAGAGTGTCTTTTGGCAGTCATGAATATTTCCTATTTGGACACGATGGTCAGCTTTTCCAAGTACATCTGTACTGGGAGCTCCCTCCCAAGAGCGGATTTTCAAAGATCGTAAGATCAGAGGGAAGGGTAGGTACCCAGACCTGCCTGATTCCCTTCAGAGGGCCGTGGAGAGTGAAGTCCAGAGTGATCTGAGGCTTGAGAAGGGCACCAGAGGTGGCTTTTATGTTTTTGTTTTATTTTTTTTAATCCCGCCTCACTGTGTACATGGGGAGGCTGAGGCTCAGGGAAGTGAAGTATCTTTTCCTAACCCTTGAACACAGTCAGGACTAACTCAGTTCCGATTGACTGACTGACTTTCAGTACTGGAGATGGAGTCCAGGGCCTCTTGCATGCTCTATGTGCCCTTTTTTATATATTTTTAAATTTTATTATATATATTTTTTGAGACAGGGTCTCATTGGGTAGTTCAGGCTGGCCTTGAACTCGCTATGTAGTTGAGGCAGGCCTCAAATGCATGGTGGTCCTCCTGCCTCAGCCCCCCGAGTGCTGGGATTACAGGTGTGCACCACCACACTCGGCCCTTTTTTATTTTTTGGGACAGGATTTGACTAAGTTGTGAAGTTCCCAGGCTGGCCTTGAACTTGGCATATTCCTGCCTCAGCTTCTATGTTTTTGCCATGTGTGTGCTGTGCACACTTTACCACTGAGCTGCACAGTCCCAGCACGACCTGTCTTTGATCTGAACAAGGCCTGGGGAGTCTTTTACTGATGCCAGCTTTTTTTGCTTCTTAAAAAATCTTCGTAAAGAAATATTTTTTGTTATGTAAGTAGTTCATGGGTAAGTTTCCTCACCTTCTGCAGCTTAACCACTGCAGCCCCTGCTGGCTCTGGGAAGAGTGTACGGCTCGGCGACTGCAGTTGGCTGGAGGACCCACTGATTGAATGACCCAGAGGGCTGATGAGTGGTCAGCCCAGAGCTCCATGGGGTCCTAGGCATCTGGGTCTGGGCTTGTCCTCTTCAGCTGTTTATCAGTGACTCTGAAAGACAGAGAAGGGAGATTCATAAAGCTAGTACATTAGCAAGCTCATTACTGGATAACAGAATCTGCATTCAGTGCGATCCCAACAAACCTGAATTCCAGGCTAAATAAACCCTGATCATTCACTCACTCATTCATTCTTCCTGGGACACTACTCTGCAGGAAGTTGGAACGAAGAGGGTGCCAGGGCACAGCCTCTGCCATTGGCTTCCTGCTTCCTGTGGAGACACAGTGCAAGAACATTGACAGTGCTCGACAAGGGAACAAGTGGCATTCAGGGGATGTGAACTCAGTACCACAGTGACAGTGGGAAAGGAGTTGGCCTGGCTGGGGTGACGGGGAAAGGTTTTTAAGGAGGTGACATTCCGAGTGGACCTGAGGAATGGATAGGTGTCTGTGGACAAAGTGAGTGGCCTGTGGTTGTGTGAGTCAGCCGTCCCCAGACTCTGGCCCCAGGGACTGGTTTCATGGAGGAGAATTTTCCACAGATAGGGTAGATGGTTTCAGGGTGACTCAACCCACTTGCATTTATTGTGCCCTTTTTCTGTTATTGTTACATTGCAGCATATAATGAAACAATTACACAGCTCTCCACAGTGCAGCCTCTGTGGTGTCCTGAGCTTGTTTTCCTGCAGGTAGTCAGCCCTGCCTCCTGTGGCAGGTGGACAGCGCCCTCAGCTGGTGGGAGACAGTGACGCCCGACAGGCGTGGCTATGTCCAGTCCACTCTTCAGTCTTCCTTGGCTGCTGTCTGCTGCTTCACCAGGATAGGATGCTGGCCATGGAGGCAGGCTTTTCTTTCTTTCTTTCTTTCTTTCTTTCTTTCTTTCTTTCTTTCTTTCTTTCTTTCTTTCTTTCTTTCTTTCTTTCTTTCT
>NW_004955451.1:17670220-17685126 GCF_000276665.1 Chinchilla lanigera | reverse complement strand
CAACGATCCTCTCTTGCCTCAGCCTCCCATGTGCTGGGATTATAGGCGTGCACCACCATGCCCGGCAAGGCAGACTTTTTGGTGCTAGGTGGCACTCAGGATATTCCTTGTAGGCTTTAGACCAGAATGGATGGAGATTCAAAGTTTTTTCAAAGTACTAAGACCACGGCCAGCCAGGTGTGGTGACTCACCCCGGTAATCCCAGGACTGGGGAGGCTGAGGCAGGAGGATCACTGTGAGTGACTGACCACTGAGTGGTGTCAGTCTGCCTGGGCAACCCCACCACACTGTTCTGTGTCCCTCTGTGTCTGCTCTGAGCCTTTCCTGTCACCAGCATGAGACGGTAATGGACACAGGGCCTGGTTTCTTTCCTGGTGGTGCCCAGGTTCAGCCACATGTGGCCTCTGCATGTAGAGCCGGGTGTCTTCTTGCTGCTGAATGCCGTCCTGTTGTGTGAGCGCAACACATTTCATTTCTCCGTCCCCCCGGCACTGGCACAGCTGTTTCTGCCCTTCGGCTGTCAGGAGTGCTGCGGGAGCACTCATCTGGAAGCTCCTGGGGCTCTGGTGTGTCACATCTTGGGGGCACATGTAGGACTCAGGTTAAGGTTTGGGGTGCTGCCATCCTGTCTTCCACGGTTTCGTTCTCTGCCTCCTCCCAGCCCCTCACTGTCTGTCACCAACTTATTTTTCAAAAACGGTTCCCTGCATCTGTGGAAATTGACAGTGGCATGTTCCCAGTATCTGCCTCTGGCTCCTGGTTTTTGCCTTTTCCCCTGAAAAGTGCATGCCGTGAGGAGTCCTTTGTTTGCCCTGGCTCAGTCCTCCTGGCCAGTGGCCTGCAGTTAGAAGGGGACATGTCTGATTTGAGAGTGAGAGAGGCTGTCCTGTAGCTGCTGGCGCCTGTCCCCGCTCCGCGCGGCCGCGTGTGTGAGGCAGTGTTCTCGTCCTTCTCGTCATGGGGAGCCTTTGTCCCCTCGGCCTCCGGCCCGGACTCTGCACAGCTCTGCCCGCTCCCTCTCTGCCCCAGATGGACGAGGATGACGATGACGACGAGGTGGGGGAGCACGATGAGGACCACGCCGGGATGGAGGTGGTGCTGCACGAGGACAAGAAGTACTACCCCACAGCCGAGGAGGTGTACGGCCCCGAGGTGGAGACCATCGTGCAGGAGGAGGACACCCAGCCGCTCACAGGTGCGGGAGGGGCTGGGCCCGGGAGTAGCAGGGCGGGGAGCCTCTGGCCTCAGCCTCAGTGAAGCCTGGCTCCACCACTCCCAGGGAAGGTTCAGCTACCCCGGGTTTGGTTTGGTTTGGTTTTACCTTTTTTTTTTTGTCTTTTTTGAGACAGGGTCTCGCTGTGCAGTTCAGGCTGGCCTTGAACTCACTTTGTAACCCAGGCTGGTCTCAACTATCCACCTGCCTCAGCCTCCCTCAGCCTCCCGAGTGCTGGGATTACAGGCGTGCGCCACCACGCCCGGCCTTTGTTTTACTTTGTTTTTGCATTAACCCTGTGAAACCCTTTGTTTGCTGCTGGCCAAGCCGTGTGCTTAGAGGGCGATGTTAGGATCTGCCTGTGTCCGGAGAGCCTCTGCCTCTGTGGTCTCCATGGTCTCTGTTAGTCTTCTGGAAAGCAGCCGTGTCGGGAAAGCGAGGAGGGCTCTGAAGGGACAGTGGCCCCGACCTGACCCTTCCTTCCCCTTCCTCCAAAGGCCTCCAGGCCCATGCTCTGCGGCCCACGTTCCCTCGAGGCCTCAGCCTCGTGCTGACTGCACCCCCAGACGGTCTCAGCACGAGTGGCCTTTGAGCGTGACGTATGCTGGTGTCGCGTGTCCTGTGTCTCGAGGCTCCGTCCTCTAGAATAAGGCTCCACTTCTGCTTTCCGCTGACTGCATGCCCTGGCTTTGTTCCCTCTAGAGCCCATTATTAAGCCCGTGAAGACCAAGAAGTTCACGCTGATGGAGCAGACGCTGCCCCTGACGGTGTACGAGATGGAGTAAGTCCAGGCCCAGCCTCAGGAGGAGCTTCCGGTCCCCCGAGGGGGCGTGTCCTGGGTGGAGAGGCCGTGCATGGCCGCAGTGCCTGTGATCTGGCAGTTTGCCTCAGCCTGCACGGCTCTCGGACATCTGAATTCAGTCTTTTCTCTTTCCTGTAGATCTCAGGTCTTTCTTCTTCCTCTAAAACTTGATTATTATTTTTTTTCACACTGGGATTTGCATTGAGCTGCTTTCTCCATCGGTTAGGTCACTGCGCTGCCCAGGCTGGATTCAAACTTGGAATCCTCCTGCCTCAGCCTTCCAGCTTGCTGGAATTACAGGCATGCATCATTGTGCTCAGCTCCTTCAGACTGAAAATAACTTCTCAGTAACCTTCAGAACTTGCTTCCTATTCCTCTGCATTCTAAATTGTGGCTGTTTAAATCTCTGATCTTCGGGAACAGACTTGATGCTTGGAAGCCCAAGTCACCCTGAGGCTGTGTGTGGGTGGTGCGGGCTGTGCTGGGGTGGGTGTCCTGCCACAGAGCCGCAGATCAGTGTGGGTTTCCAGAGGGCCATGTGTGCTGGCTCTGATGCCTCCTCCAGAGAAGCTCCTGGAGCGACGCTGAGCCCCCTTGGCATCTGTGGACCATCTGTAACCTGAGGTGAACCCAGGGTGTTCCCAGCCCTTTTTGTACCTTACTTTGAGGTAGGGTCTTGGTAAATTGCCAAGGCTGGCCTTAAATTTGAGCTCCTGCCTCCCTCATTGCCAGGGTTATAGATTTACCCTGCCCTACTCAGCTAATCGAAAGGTTTTTGTTCTTTTTTTAAAATTTTCAACTTTTAATACTTATTTTTTTTGAGAGAAGATCTCACTATATAGCCCAGGCTGGCCTTGAACACAGTGCAATCCTCCTGCCTCAGCCTATTGAGTGCTGGGATTATAGGTATGGGCCACCACACCCAATTAACCTAAAGCTTTTTTTTTTTCTGGTACCAGGAATTGAACTCAGGACATTATACTTGCCAGGCAGGTACTGTGCCACTGAGCTAAATTCCCGGCCCCTAAAGCTTCTTAAAGGGATACTTCTCATGAGTCTGTGTTACTTCAGGTATTTGGTGGTGTTCTTCATTTTAAATCTCGTTATTGCCGGGTGTGGTGGTGCCAGCCAGTGCGTTCAAGCCCAGCCTGCACTAACCTGCAAAGCCCTGTCTCAGAAAGCCGCCAGCCAACCAATCAGCCAACCACTATTTTGCTGGCGAAATCGCCAAGATACTTGATCCGGATCACGTCCGGCCCCCGCACGGACAGTCTCTTCTGCTCTGTGCCTGCCGAGGCAGCCAGGACGACGGTCCCAGCTGACGGCCTGGACTGCCTGTGCAGCGCCCCACATTTGATCAGCCCTTTCTTCTTCGCTCTCCTCCTTTTCAGCTTCTTGGCGGATCTGATGGACAACTCGGAGCTCATCCGAAACGTGACACTCTGCGGCCATCTCCACCATGGCAAGGTGAGCCTGGGGCTGCTGGGCTCGGGCTCCCCTGGCCCTGTTCCCCTGTGGGCCCTCAGAATCATGGCTGTGGGAGCTGGCGCCCTGGCTGGAAGCCCTGGCAGGGCGGGGCCTGGTTCTTCCCACGGCTGGTGCTCCACCCCCAGCCCCTTGCTACCTGAGCCTCTGCCTGCATCTGAATCAGCAAAAGCAAGCCTCACCCTGATTCTTAGGAGACTGTTTCCTGGGCGTGGCCTGTCCCAGGGAGCCTTTGTCTGACCTTGTGCTTTCCGTACTGCTCCCCTCATCCCTACACCGTGGGGCGCGCTGGGAGCAAGCGGAGGGGCGCGGTAGGTTGGCCTCTGGGCCGCAGGTCCTCACCACCTCTTCCCTTTCAGACCTGCTTTGTGGATTGCTTAATAGAGCAGACGCACCCAGAAATCCGAAAGCGCTACGACCAGGATGTAAGTGGGGCTGGCGCGTTGAGGGCAAGCCATCCCGAGCGCAGGGGATGCGTCTCCTCCCCTTACCCTTCGCGCAGCAAACATGGTGCCGACAGGGTCAGCCTTCTCCTCTGGCCTCTGTTAATAGGCTGTAGGAAAACCCTCCGGCTTTCTCAGGAGCCTTGAATGTTACCCAGAAGTGTTTTAGACGATCCATCCCGCCCTGGGGACCCCTCCTCAGTTACGGTGCGTCTGGCTGACACAGCCTGCTTGCTCCTGTCACCGCGTTAATAGCCTGCTCTGTAAATACCATACAGTTGGACCTTGTGGTTTCCATGGTAAATTTAAACACCTGTGAGTGAGGCTGACTGGGGCAGTGGGTCTCAGTGCAGGAAGTGTTCTGTCTTGGCCAGGTTGACTGGCTGACCAGGCTCCTTGAAGGCCGGCGCATCTTCCGGCAGTGCTCCTAGGAGTTGCTCAGCTCCAGCCAGACCCCCTCTCAGTGCTGCCCCGTCTGCCGCCCAAAACCCAGTCCGGTTGCTGTATGAGCCTGCTGCCTTCAGTCTCTGCCCTTCCTGAGGCGGAAACCTGGCGCTGGGCAGGGGTGGGCAGATGGAGGGCGTCTGGGGAAGGTGTCTGAGTTCAGGTGCTGACAGTGCTTTGTTTTCCAGCTGTGCTACACTGACATCCTCTTCACAGAGCAGGAGGTGAGTGGGCCTGGGAACCAGCCTGTCTGCCAGGCTCAGGCCGGTTGGTAGGGAACCCAAGAGTAGCACTGCGGTCTGCGGCCCACTCAGCCAGCCCCACGCCTTTCCCAGTTACCCCTGGTGATGCAGGGTAGGATTGAAAATGTGGTGAATGTTCAAATTCTTCAGAAAAATTTTATTACCACAAAAGTCACATTGCCATGAGTCCCCTGCAGACCCCTCCTTTCACTCTGAACACTCACCCCGTCACCCTTGCCAGTTTCTGTAGCAACTCTGCAGTCCTTTGCTGAGTGCCTGCAGCTGTGATGTTGTGTGCCTCAGTGTCTTGAGTGGATTCAAAATACTTCCCTTCCATGGTCATTTTTGGGGAAGAGCCAGAAGTCACACAGTGCCAGGTCTGGTGACGAAGGCGGGTGAGGACACCGCGTCATGTTTTTAGGAGCTGCTTTTCCTTTTGATTGCTGATGGTAGCAGTGTTCACTGTATTTTTGATCACATCACGTGAAGACACTCAGCAAAGAGGCCTCCAGTGCTGCTTCCAAAGGGGGCAGGAGCAGTGGACGAGTGCTCGCAGAGATCAGTGCAGTGTTTTTACTGAACGTGAGTGGTGATCCCTTTGGCATCCGGAAGAGCCCTGGGCAGGCCTCCTGGGGTGCCGGGCTCCGTGTGGCCTAGAACGGCCTGTGCGGGGCGGCGCTGCCTGCGAGCTGCGCGGTTTTGTTGTTAGTTGTGTCTGCAGTGCACGCTGCCTGCCCTCCAGCCGTGGAGCTGCGCCGCATCAAAATTTCTTTCACCCTCTCCCACCGGCTCTCCGTCCCCTTCTTAGAGAAAGGTCTGTCTCCCTGCTTCCTGTTGTCCGTCTCTTACTTTGCTCCTTACGTCTAATTTTGGTTTCTCACACAAGAGAAACCATGGATATTTAAGCTTGTGTGTGTGTGTGTTTTTAAATGAAGTCTGCTTAGAATCCCTCAGATGACTTGGCCCACAGGGCGGTCTCCCTGGGACCCTCTCAGAATGGGTTCCAGCACCCGAGCTCCTCTTTGTCACCCTATCTAGGTTTTTATTCCTCTGTTTGGCCTCTCTTTATTTCCGTCCCTTTTTCTAAATGACCACGTGGAAGGCTCAGTGTGGAAGCAGTGCTAGCTGAAGGGACTTGGAATGGTGCCAGCACTGAGTGAGCAATCAGTGAAGCCTGGCATGGTGGTGCACACCTGTAATCCCAGCACTTGGGAGGCTGAGGCATGAGGATCACCATGAGTTTGAGGCCAGCCTGGACTATATAGTGAGTTCAAGGTTAGCCTGAAGTACATATTGAGACCCTGTCTCCCAAAGAAAAGAAAAAACAAAAAAATCAATGACTGCTAGCTATTTTCGTTTTTAAATATATATTTGGGGTGTTTCTTAAATACTTATTTCTTATTATAGTTTTTATAATTTTTTTTTTTAAAATTCTAAACTGCCAGGCATACACATGCTTGTAACCTCAGTTATTTGCAGGGTGGGGGCTGAGGTAGGAAAACTGTGAGTTAAGGCCAGTCTGAGCTACATAATGAAACCCTTCTCACTCCCCCTGCATTTTAACAATATCTTTGTTTCCAGTATAAGACGATAAGATTCTAGGACTCCGACTCTCTTAAGGCCTAATAATGGCTTTGTGGTTGTCTTAGTTACTTTTTTGTTGTTGCTGAGATAAATTAGGAAATACCCAGAGTTAAAGGGAAAAGATTTATTTAGCTCACAGTTTGTAGAGGTTTCAGTCCATAATTAGCTGGCTCCAAGGTAGGGTGGCATGGCAGAGGGTATGCAGAGAAACGGTTCATGCTGGGCAGAAGGTAGCAAAGCAAGCAAGGGGCCTTAGCAGCTTTTTCTTTTTGTATGCTATCTAGGCTACTGGGATTAGGGTGGTACCAAGTCAATCAGTGGACTGATTCAGTAGTCTCCTACCCTTAATTCTAGCACCCTTAACCCTAGCATTGCACCATGAATCAGCCGCATACTCTAGATTCAGCCACATCTGAAAAAGACGCACCTATGACCAGATGAAGCTTTGGGGAGACATCTAGACACAACCCATAACATTCTACCTCTGGTCCCCTAAAGACTCATGCGTCTTTTTATGCAAAAGGCATTTAGTCTATCTCCAAGAGTTGCCAGAGTCCTAACACTTTCAGCATTGCTGAAAAATCCAAGTCCCAAGTCTCCTCTGAGATTTGAGGCAAACTCTTAGCTGTGAGCTCTTGTACAAATGAAAAGAAAGTTAAACACTTCCCACATTCAGTGGCATAAGACAGACTGTCTGTCTCCATTCCAAAAGGAATACAAAGGAATGGGACCAAAGCAAGTCCAGAATCCAGCAGGGCAAGCATTAAGTCATGTAGTTCCATGTCCAGCATCCAAGGCAGTCTAGCAAGATGTGAGAGAAGCTCCCATGACTTCTCTCTTGGGCTGGCTTTGCTTCCTCCTTGCAGCTTTCCTCAGATGATCCATGTACCTGGCTTCTCCAGCCTCCTAGAGTCTCCATTGCACTTTTGGCTTCACAGTCACAGCTTTACACACACTCAGGAGCATACTGCCTGGCCTCCCAGGTCTTCTGAAGTCTGGATGGGAGCTTTCTTGACCCCGCAACTCTTGTGTTCTGCATATACCTAAAACCAGCACCATGTGGGTGATGCTGAGGCCTGCTGCCAGCTGTAACTGTAGCTGGGCTTCCTTCTTGCTTGGCTGTAGGGCTCAAGTGCCTGTGAACCAAATCCTGAGGAACAACTTCCCTAGGCCACCAGCATTCTGGAACATGGTGTTTGGGGGCTCTTTTCTCAAAGCAAATTCCTTCACCTTTGAATCCTTGAGGCTGCAAAGGCTGGAGTCCTGCTGGTTCTTGTGATGTCTTCCGGCCATCTTTTCTGTTATCTTTTTCTGAAATACTTGGCTTTTTCTTGCTAGCTTTTTTAGTGACCAGTTTCTCCTCTGTTCCATTTCTGCATGCCCTAACTTCACTGGAGTTTCCCTTCTGGCCAGACTCACAACATTTGAGTCACTCTGTTGGGCTCTTTGGTCTTGATTCTCAACATAAGCCTAGTTAAAGGCCCCCAAAAGTAACCACTGTGCTGCCTCAACATTAGACTGCCTTGAAATTTCTTCTGCAAGATTATGTGTCTGTTGCCCTTTTTTTTTTTTTTTTTTTTGTTTTTTTTCCAGTACCGGGAATTGAAGTCATGACCTTGCACTTGCCAGGCAGGCGCTGTGCCACTGAGCTAAATCCCCAGCCCCATGCTGCCCTTAATCTTAGTCTCAGGCAAAGTCTCTGGACATTAGCAAAATGCAGGCAGATTTTCTGCCAAGGCATAACACTCACTGTCTGGAGTCCAGTAGCCAGTGCAGTCCGTCTTCCCAGTGGAAACATCTCAAGCCTGGTCTCTTTTTTTTTTTGTCTTTTTGAGACAGGGTCTTGCTATACACTTCAGGCTAGCCTTGAGCTCACTTTGTAGCCCAGGTTGGTCTTGAACTCACAATGATCCTCCTGCCTCAGCCTCCCGAGTGCTGGGATTACGGGTATGTGCCACTACGCCCAGCCTTCAAGCCTGGTCTTTACTGGCATCATTTTTTTTTTTTTTAATTGTCTTGGTCTTAACACTTATGTAGTTTTCTGCAAACCTGTCTTGAAACTTTTTCCAGTTCTCTGTCAGGTCTACCATGGTTTTACCACTAGTATTGAAGTACTTTTGTACCCAAATAACAGGTAATAACATCTGTGATTTCACTAGCAAGGTCTCTGCAGTAGTTCTGTGCCAGAACCACTGCACATGGCCTGCTGTGCAGCTGGTATTTTGTGACCTTTTGCTATTCTTGGTTGTTTTCTTGTCATCTGATTCATTCTCTTGTTTACTGATCTCTTCTGAAACATACATCAGCCTTAGAAGTCATACATGAAAGGCAAATTTTCCATCTTTCCATGTGTAAAGTGCCCTTTTGCTACCTACATTTCGTTGTCAGAAATTATTTTCTTTCCAAGTTTTGAAGTCTTTGCCCCTCTCTTTTATAGCTTCCATTCCTGCTTCTGAATGGCAGGGCCTTCTGGATTGGTACCAGGTTTCCTTCTTTTTTTTAATTTAATTTAATTTTATTTTAAAGAGAGTAGTAAATGAGAAACAAACAAACAAATAGAACAGTAGCGGCATACCAGTATCACAAACATAAACAAATCAAAGCAGGAATATTCAAAGTGATTCAGAGTCTCAAGACAAAATAATATGAATCAACAGTGGTTGTTACATTACATATCGCTATCCTTAACTACATTGCTCAGATTACCAGATATAAGAATGAAAGATTGCTCAAACCATTATAGGGAATAAGAAAATAATTCTTCAATAAAACATTAGAGAGAATACAGTTTCACTAGACAAGATGGTAGGAGTTCACCGTTGTAATTCCATTGCATATTGTTACCTTGAAATCAGTTGCTCAGACCACCAGACACAAGCAGGCACAATTGATCAGAACATAAAAAATTGTAATCATTAACTGTTCACTTCACTACACCATCAGACATCCGCAATACAGTTATCGCAGCTATTCATATATATAATTATATTTTGCGTTCCTTCTTCTTTCCCTCATCTCAGTCGTTCCTTTGAGCAGTTTCTTTGCCTTTGCTATCATCTATTGTATGTTTTGAGTTTTACCTAGGTTTTCAGGTTCCTACATCAGGGAGACAATATGATGTTTACCCATCTGGGTCCAATTTATTTCATTTATGAGTATGGTCTCTAGTTGCATCCGTTTATGTACAAAAGCCTCGAGATTATCTTTTTTATTAGCTGAGTAATACTCCGCTGTATAAAAATACCACATCTTTTTTATCCATTCCTCAGTGGATGGGCATCTGGGTTGTTCCCAAGATTTAGCTATCACGAATTGTGCTGCTATAAACATGGGTGCATATATATCGCTGTGGTATGATGTCTTTAATTCTGGGAAAATACCCAGAAGGGGAATAGCCAGCTTCAATGGGACTTCCAATCCTAGTTTTGTGAGGAATCTCCAAATTGATCTCCACAGTGGTTTCACCAATCTACACTCCCACCAGCAGTGGAATAGGGTTCCTTTCTCCCCAAGCCTCTCCAGCATTTGTTAGTGGTTGATTTCTTGATGATAGCCATTCTTTCTGAAGTGAGATGGAATCTCAGTGTTGTTTTAATTTGCATTTCTCAAATGACTAATGATGTTAAACATTTTTTCATGTATTTATTCACCATTAGTATCTTTTCATTAGAGAAGTGTATTCATCTCAGATGCCCATTTTTGGATTGGGTCTTTGAATTTGGGGAGCTTGTTTTTTTTAAATTCTTTATATGTCCTAGATAGAAATCCTTTGTCTGAGGGGCAGTTGGCTAAAATTGTTTCCCAATTCGTGGGTTTTCTTTTTACTTTACTGGTGATTTCTTAGGTGTGCAAAAACTTTTCAGTAAGATGAGATCCCAGTTGTTGATTCTTCGAAGTATTTCCCATGTAGTTTGGTTTTCGTTCATGAACTCTCTGCCTGCCCCAATGTCGTCAAGACTTTTACCTACTTTCTCTTCCAATAAATTTAGTGTTTCTGTTTTAATATTTAGATCTTTGACTGGCATCATTTCTGTCAGCATTCTGGTCTTCTGAGCACTGACCGGAATCTCCCATCAAGTAGAGGCTAAGTCATTCCAATTCTGCTTTTTCAGCTGTCATCTCCAAATCATTCCAAACTCTTTCCACAAGCCAGTCACAGAGGCTCTTGAACCACATGGTCAGGTTGTCAGAGCAATAACCCCACTCCTGGTACCAAATTCTTAGTTACTTTTCTCATTGCTGTAACAAAGTACTTGATACCCAAAGTTGAGAGAGGAAAGGTTTATTTGGCTCACAGTTTGTAGAGGTTGCAGTCTATAATGGGCTGGCTGCAAGGCAGGGTGGTATGGTGGAAGAGAAACAGTCCATGGCAGGCAGAAGGTAGCAAAGCAAGCAAGGGGCCTCAGTGTCCCTCTGCCCTTTTTATACTCTGTCTAGGTTGCTAGAACTAGGGTGGTACCAAAGCAATCAGCTGACTCATTTAGTAATCACACACCCTTAACCCCAGCGTCACACACTCCAGAGTCAGCCACCTCTGAAAAAGCCCCGCCTGTGACTGCATGAGGCTTTAAGGGGACATCAAGACACAACCGTCACAGCTGTTTTCCTTTTCTTCTATGATGCTAAAGAGCGAACCCAGGTCCTGCTAGCCAAGTGCTGTGTCACTGAGCCACATCACTAGCGCTCTTCATTTACTTTTGTCCTTTCTTACGTATGAGTCAGTTCTAGCCCCACTTCACCCCTCCCCCCCAGTGCTGCTGAAGGTGTTTTGTCTTCAGAGCTGGTTAGAGGCCTGGGCGGAAACCCCTGCCACAGGGGAGCTGAGGGTGGAGATGCGCCAGGTGCGCAGCCTCTGCCATAGGCAGGCCCTTGACGGCTGCTGCCTTTCAGAGAGGCGTGGGCATCAAGAGCACTCCTGTGACGGTGGTCTTGCCGGACACCAAGGGCAAATCGTACCTCTTCAATATCATGGACACTCCAGGTGGGACATCCCCGACTTCCTGCTGGTAGGCCTGTGTCCTCTGCAGCCCTCCCTCCACTCCCAGGAGAGACTGCCCTTAAGTGTCCTGTGGGCTCTCCAGGCTCTGATACCCTCAGTGCTGCCTGGAGGACTTACACTTTGCAGCCCCTGTATGGCCTACCCCTCACCAGCACCCGGAGCCCAGGCTACCTCTGCCTTCACCCACCTGGGAAGACCGCCCTTCCTGCCCAGGGCAGTTTGTGCACCTGCGGGTCATGCTCTGTCCTCCATGCCTAAGTTGCCACGTGAAGCTTCCTCCCAGAGTGGCCTGGGAGGCAGGAAAGGGTGCTGGGGGGCAGAACTTTGCAGTGCCCCAGGTCTCTCTCACACACACACACACACACACACACCCCGCTGCCCAGGTGTCACTTACTCGGCCTTGCCTTTCAGGTCATGTGAACTTCTCTGATGAGGTCACTGCCGGCCTGCGCATCTCTGATGGTGTGGTCCTGTTCATTGACGCCGCGGAGGGGGTGAGTACACCTGTGCCCCGGTGCTGCCCTGTGATGCTCCCCACACCGGCCACGGCCGGGGCACTATCTCGGAGTTGGCGACACAGGTGTCTGTGGGGCAGAGGCTCTTGACGGGGTAGCAGGTGAAGGTCCCTTCGCTCCCTGCCACTCCAGTGGTGGGACCCACGGTGGTCTAGGAAGCCCCGAGACGGAGGGAGCAGCATGAAGGAATGGGAGGAGGAGCGGAAGTCATGAGCAAGATTGGAGGATTCGTGAGCTTTGAGAGGTTGCAGTTGAAAGGCCAGAGGGTCTCACAGCTCTAAGTTGGAAGAGTAACCAGGCCCACCCGGATTGTGTTGTCCCTGATGAGCGCCAGCAGTGGGAGCCAGAGTTGTCTTTTTAAATGCGCTTGTAGGAAGAATTTCACTTAGCAAAGTGTTGCATGAACAGTACAAGGAACTCACCTTCGTTTACGTTGTGAGTCTTTTACACACTCCCCTGGGGGTCTTTCCCCTTTGAGCTGTTTGAAAGGAAAGTGTTCGGGAACTTATTTTGTAAGGACGTAGTGCAATGCCCAGGCTCGGGAAGGCTCCCTGTGGTGCGGCACTGTTGGACTGGTCAACCTCACCACCCTGAGGGTGGCCCGTGCTGGCGGGGCTGTGTGTGCAGGCTCTTTCACTGGAACTGCTCTCTAGCTTCTCTTGATCTCTTGGAGGCTGGCATTTTTGGAAGAGTACTTGTGCAGTGTGGGTTTGTTTCCTTACGATTGGCTTCAGGTTATTTTGTCAGGAGTGCTGCTTCCGTAAAGCGCCTACCGCCCTCATCAGGAGCACAGCGCGGCCGCTTGTCCCGTAGACCGCGACATTACCTTTGGTCACTTGGCCCCGGTGGGTCAGCTGTGTTTCTTCAGGGTACAGTTAACCCGTGGGTGGTGACTTTGAGGATTCGATTGCATAGCGAACTTCACCTATAGTTTTACTTACCGTCCTTTGATGGTTTTTTGGTCTTTGTCTCTGGTTGTTGCAGGTAAGGATTTACCCTTTTTTTATATTACTTGGATTTCACCCAGGTGATGGTACTTGGGATGTACTGAACTACATCCCCAGCCCTTCTTCATATTTTTATTTTGAGGCAGGGTCTCGTTGAGTTGCCCAGACTGGGCTTGAAGGATTGAAAGCAGTCCCCTCGCCTCAGCCTCTCTGAGTGCTGGGGTGCGGGTGAGGGCCGCACGGCGGCTACTTTCCTTTCTTCTGTATGCTTGGTTGGAAGACTTGCTCGCCGGCCGATGGCCAGCGTGGCACATCCGGGGGGTCGAAGCCCACAGCTACCCTCGTGCCTCAGTGCTCTCGAGGCGGCTTGGCTGTGCCGCCCCTTGGCTTGGCCGCTCACTCCCAGCGCCTGTCCCATCCTGGGGACTTCTGACCTTCTGGCATAGAAAATGTTCTCATCTTGTGCTGTCCTTGCTCCAGCCCTGGGATTAGCTGCTCTGTCGAGGAACTCTCTCCTCCAAGTGGGGCCCGGTGTTAGAAGCAGACATCTGGGTAGTAAGCCCAGCATGGTGGTGCACACCTATCATCCCAGCACTCTGGGAGGCTGAGGCAGGAGGATTGCAAGTTTGAACCCATCTTGGGCAATTCAGTGACACCTTATCTCAAAATGAAAATATAAGAAGGGGCTGAGAAGGTGAGGGTAGAGCTGAGTGGAGGCTGAGTTCAGTCCCCAGTGCTGCGAAAAGAGAAAAAGCGCTCAGGGCGTGCTCTTAGCTGCCAGATGCAGCACTCCTGGGCCAGGCCGCTGGAAGCCCCTCCCACCTGCCTACAAACTTCGCACACCTTGCGCTGGAATCGTCTGTGCGGGCTGGGCTGCAGCTCGGTGTGGGCGCTTTCCAGTGTGTGTAAGGCCCTGGGTTCCATCCCCAGCACCACAGATGAAGGAAGAAAAGAGCAGCATTTGTTCACCCAAATCCCGATTCCTCCCAGCGCCATAGCCATCCCAGTTCTGCCGTGGTATGGAGCAGTCCGGCCCAAGGCCCCCAGGCGCCCCCCAGGCCCCCAGGCCCTTGCATGCCCTTCCTGCGGCACCAGCTGCTTCCCGGCCCTTCCTCACTCCACCGTCCCTGCCACGTCCCACCTCTGAGCTCCCCCCGCCAGGTGATGCTGAACACGGAGCGGCTGATCAAGCACGCTGTGCAGGAGAGGCTGGCGGTCACCGTGTGCATCAACAAGATCGATCGGCTCATCCTGGAGCTGAAGCTGCCGCCCACCGACGCCTACTACAAGCTGCGACACATCGTGGACGAGGTCAACGGGCTGATAAGGTGGGGCGCTGTCTTGGGATGCTGGGCTTAGGTGGTCTGACTTGACCTGAGTGCCCGGGGCAACTCCACTGTGTGTGCTGGCTTCTGCTCAGGGGCATGGTGGGCTCCACGGTTGGCATGTTGTGGGTCTCTGCGGGTTGGCGCCAGAGCCCTCAGCCCCTTGGGGTTTCATCTTCCATGTCACGGCCACCATGCCCGGCTCTGGGGTCATCTTGTCTTCACCTCATGCCAGCCACGTAGAATTGGATTAATTACGGAAGCGCAATTTCCGCTTCGGTGAGAAAAGACTAAAGTGTGCCTAATGGGACGTTACGAGAAATCCCGCAGACCCTGGTTAGGGCCCGAGCGCTGGGCAGTGTGGCTGCCAGGTCTTGTACGTGGTGAGTGGGTACAGGGCCGACCCTGTCCCTGCGGCTGCATCTGCTGTACAGCTGGGCTGCTGTGGGGCTCAAGTCAGTGAGTGTGAGCCATGGTGCAGGGAGGCACCGGGGACCTCCTGACACCCCTCAAACCATGGTGAGGCCTCCTCTGAGAGGCTGCTCTTCTCGCCTGAGCCTAGCCGCCATCCGGTCTCCTCCCTCAGCAGTGCTTATGCTCAACGGGGGACCTTCTCGGCTCTGGACAGGGAGCGAAAGTATAAAGCTCTTTTCTGAGGGGCTGGGGATTTAGCTCAGTGGCACAGTGCCTGCCTGGCAAGCGCGAGGTTGTGAGTTCAATTCCCGGTACTGGAAAAAAAGAAGAAAAAAAACTCTTTTCTGAAAGAGGGGGAGTGAATGAGATGGAGGTCAGGCCTGATCTACCAAAACAGGAAGTCAAGAAGTTCTGTTTCAGTCCTATAGGAAAAGGCAACCCAAGCACTGTGGCGTAGCCTGTAATCCCAGCACTCGGGGAGACAGGCAGGAGG
>NW_004955451.1:17648847-17669790 GCF_000276665.1 Chinchilla lanigera | reverse complement strand
ATTTTTATTTTATTTTTATTTATTTTATTTTATTTTTTTAGGGGACCAGTTCTTTATAAGCCAGTATTTCCATTTTTCATTGGGGGATTCTGTGAAATAGTGCAGTGTGAAGCTGGAGTCGCTGCTCTGACCCTGTGTGCAGCTGGTTTTCTTATCAGTGTTAGTGAGCGGTGGATGTTGGTGTCTGCGAGGCCTCCAGGATTAATGGTTTTGGGCTGGGACATCGTTCAGTGTAGAGCACTTGCCTGGCAAGGCTCTAGGTTCACTCCCCGCCGCTGGGGAAGAGATTAAGAATTAAAGCTTTGCCTGTCGTAACGGTGCATTACCTGTTCTCTGCTAGCATTTTTGGAGGTTGAGGCAGGAGGGCTGCAGGTTCTAGTCCAGCTTAAGCAAATGAGTGACTTAGCAAGACCCCATCTTGATTGATCTAGGCCTGTAATCCCAGCACCTGGAAGGCTGAAGCAGGAGGATTGAGGTTGAGGCCATCCTGGGCTACTCAGCGAGATCCTGACTTAAAAAGAAAGCTTGTCTCAAAATTACAAAGGGCCGGGGATGTAGCTCAGGGTGGAAGCCCTGGGTTAGATCTCCCTTACTGAAAGGGAAGCAGTGGGCCCAGTGGAGCACACCCAACTCGAAGCTATTCAGAAGGCTGAGGTAGGAGGGTTTCTTCAGCCCAAGAGTTTGATGTGTTTGTTTTTTCTGTGCTAGGAATCACACCCCGGGCCTTGTGCCTTCTAAGTGCTCTATCACAGTTACATCCCCACTCCCATGGGCCCAGGAGTTTGAGTGCAGTCTGGGGAACATTATAAGACCCTCTCTCACAAAAATACATACAAGTTTTGGGCGTATGGGTGTAGCTTGGGGTTGCAGCATGTGCCTAACGTGTGCAGGGCCCGTGGCTCCATAGCCAGCACTGCTTTAAGGTGAACCTGCAAGGCAGAGACCCCACGCCACACCGTGACAGCATGTAGGCGGCTGAGGTGGGGAGCAGAGCACCTCTTTTTCTCGTCCTTCCAGCAGTGCTGCTGTCTGTGGCCTTCGTGACCCTGAGACTTCTCCCACGCCTCCCCCAGTTGCACCCATCCTGCCCTTGTCCTGGGCCTTTGTCTCTCTCCACCCTGGGGGATTCCCCGGCTTTCCCGAGGCAGTGCAGGCAGCCCCAGCTCCAAGCAGTCCTCTTGTCCTGGTAGTTGAGGCAGCCCTGCCAACTTCCCTTCTTTGCATGCACGGCGGGGCGCCGCGCTGGCCGTGTTGGGCAGCGGCCGCTCGGGGCCGGCCTGACCCCGCCTCACTCCCTTGCAGCATGTACTCCACCGATGAGAGCCTCACCCTCTCCCCCCTGCTGGGCAACGTCTGCTTCTCCAGCTCCCAGTACAGCATCTGCTTCACGCTGGGCTCCTTCGCCAAGATCTACGCGGACACCTTTGGTAAGCGCGCCCTGCTGTCCCATCAGGGGCTGAGGGATCCCAGACCCTTTCTCCAGGCTGAGCGGTTTGTAAACTAGAGAAAGAAAAACGAAGCAGAAGCAATGGAAGGGGGAGCCCGTTTTAGGAACAGCCTCCTGGAGTGAGGCTGGGTGAAGGATGGAAGGCTGTACCCCCGCGCTGCAGAGGAGGAGCTGCAGCCCGTCTCTGTCATGGCTGCCAGGTCTGACCAGCAGGACCCAGCGTCTGTGGGCTTCCCGTCAGTGAGCAGGTCCTGCTGGCTGCCAGGGCCTCCTCCCCAGGCCCACAGTGGCTCCCACGTCTGCCTCATGGTCACCTCCAGCCCAGCAGGGCCTGTGTGGTGGCGCCTCGTGTGTGTCGGTGCTGTGGTGGCCCCACTCAGGCACGGAGGGGACTGTCCTGCTCACAGGAGCACACCCCGCATGTTGTTGTCCACTCGCAGGCGGACACTTGCGGCCACGACGGGAAAGACATTTAGAACTTGGGCCTTGGCCACGTGTGGCTGCGTACTCCTGTCATGCGTCCCGAAGGCCAGCCTGGGTACTGAGTGGGACCCTGTCTCAAAATTAGGCTTGGAAAGGACAGGGCATGGAGCTCAGCCCTTCCTCCGTTCCGTGCCAGCTGCTGGGAGTGAAGGAGGGCTGGGAGAAGAGCAGTAGCTGGGCTTGGCCTGCGCACGGCTGCAGTAGAAGCTTGTGCGCTTCTCTTGGCCTTGTGCCCTTTGTCATTGTGACGCAGAAGTGGCCCAGTGCCACGGGGCAGGGTCAGTCTGTGAAGGAACTGGTGTGGCCCAGTGAAAGCCAGGTCAGCACTGAAGGGCCGGTCAGCGGTCGCGGGTCCTGCCCTCCATTTCCTCCCGGCAGAGCACAGCTCCAGGACACACGTGCACTGTGCCGCCAGGTCGTGCTTGCCGGCCGAGCCGTCTCTGGTTTCCAGGGCCTCTGCCCACGGGCACCCAGAATCCTCAGGGCGGTTCGTGCAGGGTCTGCAGGGCAGCGTAGGAAGGGGTGGCAGGCAGTGGAGAGGAAGCAGGCGCTGTGGGCCCCAGGAGAAGTGTTGAGCAAGAACAGGCAGGCAGGGCTGGCACTTGGGGAGCACAGCTTGGGACCCCTGGCACCCTACCCTGCAGGCGCTTAGAGCTGCTGGGCTCAGGGCTCGTCCCACGCCTGTGGCAGATGGCAAGAGGGCCGCACGGCAGACTACTGCCAGAGACAGGACCACAGGTGTGGGATGGCGCCACCTGTGGGGCTGAGGAGGTGACAGCAGGATGCGTGCACTCCCTACGCACTCAGGAAGCCCGGGGAGCGCTAGACCCTGGAGTCCGGGACCTCAGGCCTGCCAAGGCAGAGTGGGCTAGGGTTAGGGTTGGGACAGGGAGGATGTGGCTGTGAGCCAAGGCGGGAGGCAGCGGCTCTGGAGCATGGCCCTGAGAGGGGTGCGTACCTGCGGCCACCTGGGAGGGAGGCGCAGCTGAGAGCAGCAGTCCGGTGGGCTGGGTCGGGAGCCATGGCTCAGAAGCTGTTCAGTCAGTTTTAAAAGCCTCAGTTGCTCGGCTCCATCTGTCCCGGACTTGGAGTGACTGCACCCGCACCATGAGCCAGGAGATGAGCCCAGGCGGCTATGGTGCTTCGGGAGGCCTGGGTGGTTGCCTGGCAGGTGCAGGGCTCGTGGGCGGTAGTGGCCAGTGTCGGGACAGGCTACAGCTCCCAGCTGGACCCAGGGCCGCTCGGGAAGCACCAAGCCCGGTCCCTCAGAGGGTGCGGAGCCGGCTCACCCTGGCCCTGCTGCGCAGGAGGACCTGCTTCCTGCTCAGGCTCCGGTGTGGCCGTCCGCTTTGCCCCGTCCTGTCCCTTGTGCCTCCGTGTCCCCACCTGCCCGGCTGGAAGGAAGCGTCTGGGCCCTGAAAGGAAGCGATTGGGATTCTTCAGCTGCAAACCACCTGGCACCTGAAGCACTCTCAGATGGCACTGTGCTAGATGTATGTGACCTTGTGTCTTTCCTTCAGGTGACATTAATTACCAGGAATTTGCTAAAAGGCTTTGGGGTGACATCTACTTCAACCCTAAGACGTGAGTAGAGGTCGGGGCTTGGGAGGGTGGGCAGTTTCCTAGTAAGCGGAGCAGGTGGGGGTCTCCCATGGAAGACCCCTGTGCCTGCCATCCTTCCTCCCCAGAGGGCTCAGCAAGGCCTCAAAGCACAGCAGTCAGAGCCTGGGGCCGCCTAGGCTCTCTTCGGAAGCCACAGCACGGTGTAACCCCTGGCTCCTGCTCAGACTCGGATCCAGACAGTGCACCCGCGGGCTCAGCCCTGCCTCCACGGCCGCTGGCAGCATCTCTGTTTCCGCAGGCGGAAGTTCACGAAGAAGGCCCCAACCAGCAGCTCCCAGCGGAGCTTTGTGGAGTTTGTCCTGGAGCCCCTCTACAAGATCCTGGCACAGGTGAGCGCCTACGAGCTCGGCCCTCGGCTGCCTGCCACGCATGAGGTGCCTGGTCAGCGGCTAGGGATGCGTAGTCCTCCTTGGGGTCCAGGCTTCTTTGCTGCTCCTGATCTTGCAGTGCCTTGGACCTGGGGAAGGCAGGGAGGCAGAAAGAGAAGGCGCAGTGGGACACACTGGACCCCGTGATGCTGGGGCTCGTCACTGTGTTGTGGAAACAATTTCTGGGGAAATTGTGAAAGCCACTGGTTTTTTATATACAGTAGCAAAGCATTGATTTTTTGGTTGTGTTTTGTTTTTGTTTGAGTTTTTTCTTTTTTCTGATACTGGGAATCAAACTCAGGACCTTGTGCTTGCCAGGCAGGCGCTGTGCCGCTTAGCTGTATCCCTGGTCCTTTGGGGGTTTTTTGTCTTTGTGAGCCAGGGTCTCACTATGTAGTTCAGACTAGCCTCAAACTCACAGCAGTTCTCTTGCCTCAGCCTCCTAAGTACTAGGATTACAGGCATGTACCACCATGCCCTGCCACAAAGCATTGTTTTATAGCTGAAGGAAAAAACTGGAAATAAATTTTCACCTGTGAAGATCTTATTAAATGAATTCTGGTACATCCCTTAAAATATTTTACAGCCATTGAAAGGAATGGCTGCATGGAGCCAGATGTGGCTGTGCACGCCTACACTCCCAACTGCTCCGGAGGCTGAGGCAGGAGGATTGCGAGCTTGAGCGCAGCCTGGGGAATTGCAAGACCCTGCCTAGATAGATGATAGATGGATAAATGGATAGGGCTGGGATGTAGCTGATTAGAGAGCACTTGCTGGCATAGATGAGGTTTGACTGCAAACACCACCAGAAAGAAGGGAGAGAGAGAAGGGAAGGAAAGGAAAGGGGGAACAGAAAGGCCAGCTGCGTGAGCATGGCCGTGCCTGCGCCGGCACGTGTGAGGGGTGTGTAGAGAGGGCCTGGCAGAACTGGGAGGGTGTGGCTGGCCTTTCCTGGGGCTGGCGTTCCCTGGAAAACAGCGACACAACTCCCTGAGGTACGGGGCAAGGAGAGTAAGGCATGCAGGAAGGGGAATCCTCTCAGCCTCCGTGAACGAGCACCTCAGTGCCCAGCGTAGCAACAGAGCAGAACAACAAAACAGCAGTGCGGGGAAACAGTGTCTCCTGTCAGGCCAGAACAATTAATAAAAGAAATTTATACACCCCGCCAGGTGGAGCTGCGAGTGTGCGGGGTGGTGCAGGCTGCCCTGTCCTGCAGGATGGCCTGGCTAGCTGCTGGCCTTTTTTGGTGTCTTCCCTCCATGATCTGTTAAGTCTGCGCCTCCCGGAGCAGGGGGAGCGGTGCTGCTTCTCAGCCACCAGGGGGCAGCACTGCAGTGTGCGAGGGAGCCAGCCAAGTTGCTGACTTCTACAGAGGGCCAATGCCGAGCTCCTGGAGCTGCTGCATCCCCGCTGGAGCCCCCATGGCTGACCTGGTGCCCCACGTTCCACAGGTGGTGGGTGACGTGGACACTAGTCTCCCGAGGACCCTGGACGAACTCGGTATCCACCTGACCAAGGAGGAGCTGAAGCTGAACATCCGGCCCCTGCTCCGCCTGGTCTGCAAGAAGTTCTTCGGGGAATTCACAGGTGACAAAGTGCACCCCAGTGTCACCTTGCCCTGGTGTCTGTCCCACGCGCACTCCTCACCTATGTGGCGCAGGTTTGAGGTCCAAGCCACCTGGGGGCCGTAACGGGCCCTGTGTGTCCCCCGCTGCCCTCCTCGGAGGACAGGACTGGAAGGGTTGGATTCCCACCTAGGAAGGCGCAGGGCCTGGCTCGGAGTTCTGCCTGTTTGCCAGGAGCAGCAGAAGGCGGGGGCCCAGGGACAGCATAACTGGGACTTGGGGACACAGAAGGTCAGGGGTACATGGGGGAGCCCGCCTGGCTGGAGAAGCCTGAATTTGGATCGTGCTCTGGTCCTTTCAGGGGATGAGGCAGACACTTGATCCTCCTGGGGCTGATCCAGAAAAGGTGGCAATCCGGGGTCTTCTCAGCAACCTCTGAGCTCAGCAGGGGGCTCTGCGTCTGAGCTCCAGGCACAGAGCTTACTTTTTACTTTTAAATAGGGTTTGCTGATGCTGAGGGTTGAACCGTGGGCTTGCACGTGCTGGAGGCATGCTCTGCCATGGCCCGGGCACTGAGCTCCATGGCTTGTGCTGGGCTGGGCAGTCCAAGACACTTGGCCCCTCTCGGAGCAGGCCTGAGGGAGGGACATGGCTGGGCACATTGCTCCCCATCATCCCAGTTAGTTGGGAAGCTGAGGCAGGAGGATGTGCAAGCTTACGGCCAGCTTGGGCAGCTGAACAAGATCTTGTCTCAGAATAAAAGTTTTAAAAAGCACTGTAAAATCAAAAAGACCAGACACATGCTAACAAGCATTGTGTCCCCATTTGGTTTTTTGAAATGGTCTCTGTAGCTCGCTGGCCTTCAATTCATGATTGTCCTGCCTCAGCCTTCTGAGTGCTGGGATTACAGGCTGTGCCACCACTCTGGCGAGTGCTCTGTTATGTAGTTTATTGATTTTCAGGAAAATAGGATCTCTTACTAAAGACTCAGCTCCGGGAGCATCCTGCAGAGATGGGCAGCAGAGCTGGGTGCTGACCTATCACACTGTGGGTACTTGGCTGGGTGCTGACCTAGCGCTGCAGGTGCTCAGTGGTGCTGGGAGTCTGGCCGTATGGGGACAGCGCCTCAGGCTCTTGGGAGCTGAGTTGCGAGGAGCCCACACCCCGAGCTCTGCCTGCCCTATTTTCCTGACGGTGGTGCAGCCCTATCTTTCGGCTGGTGGTTCCACTTCCAGGCGCTGGGGTCCCCTGGGTCTGGGCGCTCTGGCTGCGCATGCGTCTGGGCCCCGGGTGCAGTGTGGCGCTCTCCCCCAGGCTTTGTGGACATGTGTGTGCAGCACATCCCGTCCCCGAAGGTGGGCGCCAAGCCCAAGATCGAGCACACCTACACCGGCGGCGTGGACTCCGACCTCGGCGAGGCCATGAGTGACTGCGACCCTGACGTAAGGAATGCAGCCCCCGGTTCCCGGCCAGGGGCGCCCATTTGGGTCCAGGCAGTGGCGCTGTCCTTCCCATGAGCAGAATCCGGCCTGGGTTGGAAGCCCGGTGTTTGCACCAGCTGTGTGGCCTCGGGAACCTGCCTGGGCTGCTTGGGTCTCAAGGCCTGGGGCTGTCATGCAGAGGTGGACAGGTGGCTGTTCCACAGAGTCCCACATGGGCAAGGCGCGACACAGCGGCTCATCTCCCATCAGTCCTGGGGTTGAGAACTGCCCTTCCGGAGCAGGGGGGCCCCTCAGCTCGAGGCCATGTGCTCAGGGTGGGGCCGGGTTTCGATCCCCAGGCATGCAGACAAAAGACAAGGACAAAATCCTTCCCAGCTATTCCTTAGGTCGCCTAGTGTCTAGGCGTCGGCGTGTAGTCTGTTGAGAACCGTGCGCGAGTTTAGGACATGTGACCTTGTCCATAGTGGTGACCTGCGTCCCACACGTGCTCTTCCCCTGCTTTCAACCCCAGCAAGCCAGACGCATTTCCCTCCACACCTCCCCCTCCCTCCCCTTTCCCTTGCCCTCCCCGCTCCTTCCTTCCCCCTTCCCTCCTCCTCCCCCTCCCCCTCTGTCCCTTGCCCTTCTCCCTCGTGTCAGGAACACGTGTCTCCTGTGGAGCCCCCTCCCTGGGCTGGAGCATGGGATGGGATGCTCCCGGAGTTCCCCTCCCTTGGGTCTGTGCTGTTCTCCCTGAGCTGTGCATTGCTGGTGGGGGAGGTGGGGACTGGCATTGTCCGTGGTGTCTGAGGTCGAAGCTGCGCCCTGCACTCCTCCAGGGCCCGCTGATGTGCCACACCACCAAGATGTACAGCACGGACGATGGTGTCCAGTTCCACGCCTTCGGCCGAGTGCTGAGCGGCACCATCCATGCCGGGCAGCCCGTAAAGGTGCTTGGGGAGAATTACACCCTGGAGGACGAGGAGGACTCTCAGATCTGCACCGTGGGCCGCCTCTGGATCTCAGTGGCCAGGTACTGCAGCTCACTTGCCAGGCTCCATGGCAACAGGAGCTACTGGGCTCCATCCAGGGAGGGGAAATGGCCCTCCCTCAGCAGGTCTGTGACTTCTAGTTCTCACCGGAGGTCACTGGGGGCAAAGAAGATCTGCTTAATGCCAAAAGGCTGGCCTTCGTGTTTGGGTGTCTGGAATGAACCACATTCTCCTGTGTCCCCGAAGTCATACCCTTCATGTTTTTCCCCTCCAACAATTGATTCCTAACCTTCACTACCTTTGACCAAAAGAGAAGGCTTGAAGTGGCTTGCTGGCACCCACCCACCATCCGAGCACTCAGGAGGCTGAGGCAGGAGGATTCCAAGCTCAAGCCCAGCCTGGACAGCTTAATGACTTAGTGAGACCCTTTCTTAGAAAGGGGATGGGAGTGGGGCTGTCGCTCAGTACCAGGGTCTGGATCCCTGTAGCTGAGTCCGTGGGCCTGTGGCTGTTACCGGCTCACGAGCTGAGGTCCCCTCCTGTGCTGTCCCTCCTGTGGGCGCTTTCCCTCAGGGATGGCCCTTTCCTCTTCCAAATCCAGCCTGTTCTCTACAAGCCAGGAGGAAGCCAGAGAGCTGAGCCGTGACAGAGCCTCTGTGTCTGTGTCACTGGTGTCCCCGTCCACTGGCCTCGGGCAGCGGCTCTGCTCCCGGAGCCTGTGGCACAGCCAGACCTGCCTGGGACACCCCCTCCACATAGCTGCGTCCTGCGTGGCCGTGGCTGCTCGTCCTGTCCCCACGTGTGTGTCCACCCCTCGCCCCGCTCTGAGCCCCCAGTGTCGTCCCAGGTACCACATCGAGGTGAACCGAGTTCCCGCGGGCAACTGGGTCCTGATCGAAGGGGTTGACCAGCCCATTGTGAAGACTGCGACAATTACCGAGCCCCGAGGCAACGAGGAGGTAGTGTGTCCTAGCGGCTCAGGCCGGAGGCTCACGGAGCTCCAGGCAGCAGAACTGCAGGGTCTGGCCCAGGTCCCTGTGCTCCTCCTCCAGGCCCAGCATGGGTTCTGCCTTCAGATTCTGGCCCTGCAGCATTTTCCATGCTTTGCTCGATGTTAGAAGCATTTCCCACTTTTCCACTCTGCTCCACCAGAGTGTGGACAGTAGTGTCCCCTGATGGCCCTTGGCAAGGCCCCATCCTCACGTGCCCATCCTGTGCTCTCTCGGCCCCGCCCTCACCCATACCTTGGCTCCCAGGCACAGATCTTCCGGCCCTTGAAGTTTAACACCACATCTGTGATCAAGATCGCGGTGGAGCCGGTGAACCCCTCTGAGCTGCCCAAGATGCTCGACGGCCTGCGCAAGGTGAACAAGAGCTACCCGTCCCTCACCACCAAGGTATGTCGGCCTCCCGTGCGCCTCCTGTGAGCTCACCCGGCGCCTAGGCAAACCCGTGTGTCAGTTTCCCCGGCTTCTCCACACCCTCGGGGAGCAACTTCCTGTTAGTGTCCCAGAAAAGCACGTTGTTGCGATCCTGCACGCACTCTCAAGCCTGCCAGCCCCTCTGCCCGAGTAGCTGCCAGGTCTCGGGGGTGGCTTGTGTCTGTGGACAGAGATTAGAAGTTGTCCTTAAATGGCTAACAGCCTGGGCATGGTGGTGCACACTTGTTATCCCAGCGCTCTGGGAGGCTGAGGCAGGAGAATCACAAGCCCAGCCTGGGCAACTTTGCCACTCAGCAAGATCCTGTCACAGAATAAAAAGGGCTAGGGATGTCGTTCAGTGTGAAGGCCCTGGGTTCAGTCCCTGGTTCGGCAAAAACAGAATGCCAAGATGGAGCGGAGGCCGGTGACTGCAGGCCCAGTCCCCTGTGCACAGGCGTCCGGGATGGCTGGTGCCATTGCTGTCTGCTGGCCAGGCGAGGACTATGAGCCGCACTGCTGTTGCAGGTGGAGGAGTCGGGCGAGCATGTGGTCCTGGGCACTGGTGAGCTCTACCTGGACTGCGTGATGCATGACCTGCGGAAGATGTACTCGGAGATCGACATCAAGGTGGGTGCCCGCTGCAGCCGCCTGCCAGCTCTCGGAGACCAGGGGCCAGGCTGGTCGGGGAGAGTGCTTCCTGCTGCTGCCCGGGATGGGTCCCCCCGGCAGTGGTCCTCAGGGTCACCTCTGAAGTCCGGAGCTCCCTAGTTACTCCTGCTTCTGTCCGAGGAAGGGAACTGCACAGTCCGTGGTGATTGGGGCTCTGAGGGGCTTGGGGAGGGAGTGTGGCGCTGTGCTGCAGGGTCCCTGGTGCCTCTCGGGTCACGTGCCCTGGGCCTCCATGTGCTGCTTAGACACTGCTGTGAGGGGGACGGCATCCCGGGCGGCAGCACACACACTTTGGGGGAGACAAGAAGGAACCCCACACGCCCCCGGCCCCTCCCCGGATCACAGCCCCTCTGGCTGAGGCCTGGGTCCCGGTCCTCTCAGGTGCTGGAGCTCTGGCTTCCCGCAGATCAGGCCTGAGCTCCGTGACGTGTCTCCTTCCAGGTGGCTGACCCAGTGGTCACGTTCTGTGAGACCGTGGTGGAGACGTCTTCCCTCAAGTGTTTTGCTGAGACACCCAATAAGAAGTGAGCTGGCGGCCAGGCCTGGGGGTGAAGGCGGCCGGGACAGAAGTCCCATCCCTGCCTAAGTGGTGATTCTGCAAGACCTTTTTCGGAATTAAGAAAGTCTGGGCATGCGTGGCCCAGTGCAAGACCTGGGTTCGGCCCCAGTACTGCAGACAGGAGGGAACTGGGATCGCAGAGGCCCTGGGGTGGCAGGCTGAGGAGGCAGAGGCTGCAGTCAGCGGGGTGGACCTCTGCTTTTACCCCGTTGTTTGTCCCGGTCCTTGGAACACAGCACTGTGTACCACCCCCTGGGGACCCAGAGAGCTTCACGATCCTGGTTCTCTGCCATGTGACTACCCTGCAACCTTACCGCACACCCTAGTGTTTGTGGTATGGGGCGCACACATGCCAGCCATGTGCTCTGCCACTGAGCTGCACCCTAGCTTGGCCTTTCTAAAAGCAGAAGCCTGGCCAGGCAGGGTGGGTCACACTTCTAATCCCAGCACTCGAGAGGCTGAGGCAGGAGGATTGCCCCAAATTTGAGGTCAACCTGGGCTACATAGTAAGTTCAAGGCCAACCTGAATTATAGGGCAAGAAAAAAAAAGCCTGAAATGAGAGATGGGTGCTCCTTCAGCTCTGCCACCATGGCCTCACCCTGGGGAGGCCTCTCCCATGCCCCCCGTTACCGTCCCGGGAGAGCTCTGCCATCCTGAGGCCATGCCCACACCCTCATCCTTTCTTCCAGGAACAAGATCACCATGATAGCCGAGCCTCTGGAGAAGGGGCTGGCTGAGGACATCGAGAACGAGGTGGTGCAGATCACGTGGAACAGGTGAGCCTGCGCTGTGCCCACGGGCGCCGTCGCCGCACTTGGCTCGGGCAAATCGTGTCAGAGCCAGCAGGGCAGAGCTGCCTGGCACCCAGCTTCCCTCCCCTCCTGGCCAGGAAGAAGCTGGGCGAGTTCTTCCAGACCAAGTACGACTGGGATCTGCTGGCCGCCCGCTCCATCTGGGCCTTTGGTCCAGATGCCACTGGGCCCAACATCCTAGTGGACGACACCCTGCCCTCAGAGGTACGCAGAGCTGACGGGAGCTATGCGGCCGCACTCAGCCCCTGGGTGCAGATGATGTATCCTTCCTCCTAGAGGTCTCTCCCTCGTGCTGCATGCACCCCAGGCCTACAGGCGCATGGGGCCTCTGAGCAGCCCGCGTCTCTCTGCAGGTGGACAAGGCCCTCCTCGGCTCCGTGAAAGACAGCATTGTGCAGGGCTTCCAGTGGGGGACCAGGGAGGGGCCCCTCTGCGACGAGTGTAAGTGCCCCCACCCCAGAGGCTCATGGGCCGCCGGGCCACCCAAGTCCCCAGCCAGCCTCTCCCTCTCCCCCTCCCACTGTCCTGGGGCTGATGTTCAGTTCATCCTAGAAACGAGTCATCTCTACCCAAGCACTTGGCCTCATTCCTCAGAGGGTCCGTCCTGGGTGTGTCTCAGCACTGTCCATAGGAGGAAGAGCCAGGAGTTCTGGCACACACTGGCACCCTGACACTCTGGGAGGCTGGGGCAGGAGGATCACAGGTTTAAACCCAGCTTGGCAACTTGGTGACCTTGTGAGATCTCATCAGAAGTGTAGAAAAGGCTCATGTTGCTCACTGAGACGGCTCTAGGCTCCATCCCCACCACCGCAAACAAGCAAGGACCCATGGGGGACTTTCCGGGACCAAACGTGCTATTCTCAGAACCTGTTCTGTGTCCAGGAGACTTCGCAGGCTCCAGAAGGACCGTGCAGCTCACTGCATTCTGCTGCTGCAGGCCCTGGCACTGGGCTGGGTCCCCACCGCCTGTGGGTTTTGTGGCTGAGAGACCCCCAGTCCCCGGCAGCTGTCCTGTCTTCTCTTCCCAGTGATTCGCAACGTCAAGTTTAAGATCCTGGACGCTGTGGTGGCCCAGGAGCCTCTGCACCGGGGCGGGGGCCAGATCATCCCCACGGCGCGGAGGGTGGTCTACTCTGCCTTCCTCATGGTAAGGGGCGGCCGGCCTAGGGGTGTCAGCTGGGGGGTGAAGCTCTCGGACCTGGGCACCTGGGGGTTCTGCTCCGCCTGAGCCGCCCGCCCGCCGCAGGCCACCCCCCGTCTGATGGAGCCGTACTACTTCGTGGAGGTGCAGGCGCCCGCGGATTGCGTGTCGGCCGTGTACACCGTGCTGGCCCGGCGCAGGTGAGCAGCCAGGGGCACGGTAAGGCTGGGGCGGAGGGGCCTGGGCTCCCTGACCACACCGAAGCCTGAGGCGCCCCCCAGCTTAAGCAGGGAGGTGGTGGGGATGTCGATAGGATGGCGCCCTGTGCCCAGAGGTGGCCCCCGGGAGCCCGAGCCTGTCTGCGCTCTGCAGTCTCATTGCTCCTCCCTTGCTGGTGACTCGGGGCTGCGGCGCATTTGGGAACAGCAGAACCCAGCCCACACCTGGCTTTCTGCGTCTGCATTAGCAGCCTCGGTGCTGCAGAACTAGGAAGCAAACCCAGGCCCTTCACAGGCACATCCTTAGACCTTTTTATAGTTTACCTTGAGAGAGGATCTTGCTAGGTTGCCCAGGCTGTGCTCAAACTCAGGATCCTCCCGCCTCAGCCTCCCAGAGCGCCTCCTGGAGCATTAGGATCACAGGTATGCACCACCACACTGGCCTGGGACCTACCCTTTTCTGTCTGTCCCAGGGGGCACGTGACTCAGGACGCACCTATTCCGGGCTCCCCCCTCTACACCATCAAAGCCTTCATCCCGGCCATTGACTCCTTCGGCTTTGAGACTGACCTCCGCACCCACACACAGGGCCAGGCCTTCTCTCTGTCTGTCTTCCACCACTGGCAGGTGAGAGCTCATGACCGGCACTGGCCTCTGGGCTGGGGAGTCCCCTCTGAGCTGCTCCTCTGGGCGTCCTGCTGGGGAGGCGTCCTGGGGAAGTGTCCTGCCGAGGCCCCGTGCCAGCTGAGGCCCTGTGCCTTCTAGATCGTGCCCGGCGACCCCCTGGACAAGAGCATTGTCATCCGGCCCTTGGAGCCGCAGCCAGCTCCGCACCTGGCCCGAGAGTTCATGATCAAGACCCGGCGCAGGAAGGTGCGTGTCCCCCAGCTGCTGCCCTTCACCCCAGCTTCCTAAGCTCTTCCTGGACTCTTCCTTGGAATTGAACTCAGAACCCCGCACTTGTCAGGCAGGCGCTGCACTGCTGAGCTGTATCCCCCACCCCGGGCTTCTTCCTGTGCCATAAACAGCATAATTTATGCAGTGGGTGGAAAGGTGCAGTCCCTGTCCTCTCGCAGCCAGCACCGGGCCGGGGGTTGCGGGCCTCCTCCCCGCACAGTGCTGGAGCGCCTGCTCTGTCCTCTCTGCAGGGCCTGAGTGAGGACGTGAGCATCAGCAAGTTCTTCGATGACCCTATGCTGCTAGAGCTGGCCAAGCAGGATGTGGTGCTCAACTATCCGATGTGAGCCTGGGAGCCAGTAGGCGGGCGGCCCATGCCCTCCGAGGACCCCGCCTGCTCCTCCTGGACAGCCCTGGAAGCCCCTGTCTTTGGGACTTGCACAGACTCCTTTTCTCACCCACCCCCCTGTGTTGTGGCCCCGGTTTGTGAATGAAGAGAACACTGTGGCCTTTGCCCTCCCTGTGCTTTTCTCTGGCTGGCGTCCGGGCCTCAGCAGAGTTCTGGGTAGACGTGCTCTCCCATGAGGCCACTGCCGCTCCCAGCTGCGGCCTGTTCTGGCCCCGTCCCCGGGGAGCAGCGGGCAGGAGGGGCTCTGTCCTCCCTGAGGCTGCCCAGCCTCACGTCCCCCACCCTCCCCTCCGCGCACAGATGACACTTGGCTTTCAGGCTCTGCTTTATTGGGCACTCGTGGGACCCTGCTTGCTGCCGGCGTCCTGTGCCGTCCTCCTGCCGTAGTCCCTGTACCTCGAGTACACGGTGCCTGCACAGGGCGGAGGAGGAGGAATGCCGCTGGCACCGGTCCCTGTTCCCAGGGTCCCCACAGTGTGTCCCCTTGGGAGCCACACCTCCCGCTCCTCTTCCGCCCCAGGGCCCACAGCTGCTCCAGGCACCCAGTTTGTGGCTGGCGACCACCCAACAGCTTCCAGGGCACTTGTACCAGCACTCAGCAGCCCGTGAAGGCGGGGCCAGGTCGGGGGGTGCTGTCATCATGTGCTTGGGGAAACTGAGGCAGTGAGCATGACTGGTCCACTCACAGCTAGCAAGTATCTTGTCTTTTTTAAAAGCAGGAAGGGCTTCAGCTAACTCAAAGTCCTCTGGCCTCAGCCTCCTTAGGCTACTGCTCTCAGATCCAGAGAAGACGAGAGATCAGCATGCGTCCTGCTGCATGACCTCACTTCCCGGGCAGGTTGCTCAGCAAGCACATGAGGTGGATTCCCAAGGAGTCTTAGGACCCACGTGGCCCTGGGTCGCCAGCCTCTGGCTGCAGGGTCCTCCCGTGCCCCCAGCCAGTGCTTACCTAGCAGAATGGCGCCCACGACACACGCCTGCGCAGCCACGCGCGTGTGGATCAGGTGTACGGACAGCTTGGTGGGGCCGCAAGCCCTCAGCCGGTGGATCCTGTACACGGCCACCGCCAGGCAGGCTGCCAGGCCTGTGAGCAGAGAGTGACCTGACCTCAGGCCCCACACCAGAGTCCCGATGGGAGCTGGGGTCGCTGGATTGAGTGTCCCCCATGGGGCTGTCACAGCTCTAGTTTCTCACGGGGCCCCTTCCATGGGCAGAACGGGGTCACCATGCCTGCACCCCAACCCTGCAGCAGGCCGCTTCTCCGCCTGGCCCTGCGCACTGTCCGTCCTGAGGCCGGTGTTGGTGCCCTGTACTCCGTTAGCTGCCACCTTCACCCAGTGACCATGTCCGTCATTGTGAGGCTGGGCCCGGTGCAGTGGGCGGAGCCACCTGACCTCTGACCCCCACCCCGTCCTCCCCACTCACCTGCAGGCACCAGTGGTGATTCCCTGCTCTTCCTTAGCAGCTTCTCGGGCACAGTGTCCTCGCCCTTGGGTGGTGTCCACTGGCCTTTGTCAGCAGACATCCTGGCCACCAGCCCTGCCCTGGAAGGCGCAGTTGGAACTCTGCTACCTGCTGGGGCCCTCTCACCACACCTGGCACAGCTCTACCCGGATGATGTCCCGTTCCTCAGTGGCACCTGGGCCACGTTCCCCTCCGACGTCTGCCTCTCCCCCTACTGCCCTGCTCCCCACGTCCCAATGGTGCAGTCCTGAGGCCAAGCCAAACAACTGGAAAAGTCCACAGAGGGGCAGTGCTTGAGTCCAGGGGCCCCGCTGTCTCAGTCTGCGACAGTCGCTCCTGAGTGGCTTCAGGGCCATAGCTTGCAGCTCCAGCACTGCTTACCCAGCCCAGGGCAGATGTCAGTGATACGCATGGGTCAGGGAAAGACAGTCTGCATCCTGCGCCTTGGTACCAAAGGACAGGCTCAGCCCCAGGCTCCTCCCAACCCTGGGGTTTCCACCCCAGGGCTGTAACCTGCCAGCCACCCGCATGTTGGCCCCAACTGCAGAATGGGGTCCTGCCAACCAGGTCCCCTCACTGCTGCCAGCTTCCTACCCATCCCTGCCCCGGCCTAGGGAGCAGTGACCGCGGCCCTGGGCCCCCCACAGGTCCCAGCCCACGGCGTTTACCCAGGCACTGGCCAGGAGGAGCGCAGGCAGCGAGGCCTGCTCAGCTGTGCTGTCCGCGTCGGCCACTGGCTGGTGGTGCAGCTGCTGCTGTGGGGTCAGGGGGAAGTGACAGAGCTTTATGGAGCCTTTGAGGTCGGAGGCGCGGGGAGGGAGAGGCTAGGGTGTTCTTGACCCCTCTGCTGCAGCCGGAATCCAGTGTGCAGCCCAGTGGAGGGGAGTCCGTAACTGCTGTCCATCCGTCCCCCTGAACGTCGGGGCTGCTGGGACAGCTCCGTGTGGAGAGTTGAGGGGGAGACGCACAGTAACCAAAACTTCAAGGAACACATTTCTGGAGAGCCTTGTTTTAGTAAACATAAGATAAAATTATGATGGCATCACTTTTGCTAACATTCCAAGCCTTTAATAATCGCTTCCATGTAAACATTTCTGTATTAGTAACTTGCTCAGTAAACCTTCCCTTCCAAAGCAGGTTATAGTAATAGAAATGCTGATTTAGAGGGGTCAAGACGAACCATGTGGACAGATTTAGTGTTCTGGCTAGAGACCAGGGTCTTAGGGCTCCTAGCGCAGGCCTGGGGCTGCATGCCTGCATGTGGAGCTTGAGGAAAATGAGTTGAAGGCCAGCCTGGGCCAGAGTGGGGCTTGGCTACAGACAACTTACTAGAGCAGGTCTCGTGGAGTCTGCCCTTCCTGGCATTCACCCATACATAGGGTTATGGAAAGGGTTAAGGAGGGGAACAGCTGGCCGGAGAGGTCACGGCAGTGGTACTCTGCGATCCCAAACCCCTGCACACCTTGCCTTGGCTGGGGAAGGCAGTGCTGGGGGAGGGGCAGGGCCAGGCCTGGACTGGGGGCACGCAGCTGCTATATATAGCCCCAGGCTGCTGGCCAAGGGGAGGGGCGGGTGGCTCCTGCCAGTGGCTCCAGTGAGTGAGGGGTGACGAAGAGTGAAGTGGACAGCATGCAGAGGATGCTCTGGAGGGGGCGTTCGGGGGTTGAGGCTGGGAAGCCCCGGGAGAAACCCTGAGCCCATGGGATAGTGTCTGGGGGCGGTGGGGAGACCAGGGATAGGCAGGCAGTGGACGTTTCCAGATGAGGTAGGTGGCTGGAGGCTGTGTCTGTCTGGAAAGTGCTGGCGTGATGCTCTCTCCTTGTAAAAAGAGTTGGGCAAGGGGAGAGTCTAATTCTGCCACTCTGGGAAGCTGAGGCAGGAAGATCACAAGTTTGAACCCAGCTTGGGCAATTTAAGGAGACCCTGTCTCAAACTAAGATATAAAAAGGGCTAGGGCTGTAGGTGGGTGGTGGAGCACCACGGTTCAATCCCCAGTGTCACATGCACACACACAGCCCTGTTCTGTCACCGGAGGTGAAGACAGCAGGTGACAAGTGTGTGCTTCGGATTTTTTTGTTTCTTTTCTGGTACCGGGAATGGAACTCACGACCTTGCGCTTGCCAGGCAGGTGCTGTGCTGCTGAGCTAAACCCCCAGCCTTCTGTGCTTCGGATTAAAATGTCTTGCTAAGGTCCTCGTGGGTGCTTTCCAGTTCCCAGTTACCCAGTGTCTTTTTTTTTTTTTTTGATACTGGGAATCAAACTCATGACCTTAGCCTTGTCAGGCAAGTGCTTAGGCCACTGAGCTACATCCCCGGCCCACCCAGTGTCACCTAAACAACTCCAGGAAGAGCTATGTCCTGAGAGCCTCCAGGATGGGCGCTTGGCGTATTCTATTTAAACCTCCTGTCTGCTCCAAAAAGGAGAGCTTTTACTCCCATTACAACTTGATCTTAGCCAAAAAGCCAAGAAGCAGTTTTATTCCCATTTCACAGACCAGAAAACTGAAGCTCAGAGCTCATCTGGATCCCACAGCCAGCAGTGGCTGGGCCCACCTTGCCAATGGCCGTGACGGTGGAAAATCAATATACACTAACTCATAAGCATCCTGTCCTTGACCCACCTCAAAATGGGTAAACAAGAGTGCAGCACTTGTCCAGTGCTGGGGCTCGGACAGCTGGGCAGAGAGGACTTGCTCCAGTGCTTCCGGACATCAGCACAGACCCACCCACACCTCTCCAGGCCAGCACACCATGCTCTGACCTTGTTCTCAAGTCCATGTTTGTGGGGAGACCAGAGCAGGTGCCCAACCCTCCCTGGGTATGGCTCCTGCACACTGCCGCTTGCCCCTGGACCTCCCAGAGAAGTTGACCTAGACTGAAAGCCCAGCCTTCATACACAAGGCACTGCTAACAGAACCCCACGGCCTCCCAGCAGCTCCTCCTAGACACTCGTTTTTTTGTGTTTTGTTTTCTTTTTTTTTCCGGTACTGGGAATTGAACTCATGACCTCATGCTTGCCAGGCAGGCGCTGTGCCGCTGAGCTAAATCCCCAGCCTGACACTTGTTTTACATATTTACAACAAAGATCTGCTTCAGCCGACATCCTTGTAGGCAGTGTCAGGGAGAAAGGGCGCTCTGTGCACAGGTTAACAGATAAGAAAGTCCTGAAGCAGGAGGCTTGGAATCTGCTCTCCCGCCCACCCCGCCTGGTTCCTGGGAAGCTCTCCCAGGCCCTACCTCTCGGGCCTCCCAGACGGAGGAATCTGCTCTGAGCTCCCAGCCAAGCGGGGACCCAGGAAGTATGTAATGGAAACAATGACACACTGCAGCCTCCAAGCTGACCCGGCTGTTCCCAAACCACAGAGCCCCAGGGTGACTCTTGAGTTCTCAGAGTGACTTTGATCCTTTCCTGGCCGGCCCCATGTGAATAAAAAGCCATGTGGTTCTCACAGCCCTAGGCTTTACCACTTTCTGCCAGGACTGGAGACCAGACCTGCCCCGTCCCTCCAGGGGCTCTGTGGCACCCGTGTTCTGAGACCTCCTGGGTGCCTGGCTTGGCTCTAGGGTGGCATCCAGTGCCACTGCCTTCAGGGGCCCTGAATCCCTGTGATACCCACTTGGCTCTGAATTCTGGGGATGCCTGGCCCCCAGCACCTCCATCCTGGGTCCCTGGTTCCCAGCTAGCAAGATACGAGGAGAGCAGAGTCCTGGCTGGGAGGTAGGAGCCCCCGTTACACGTGGATTTTTAAACTATCCAGGAGTGCCGGGCGTGGTGGCGCATGCCTGTAATCCCAGCACTCCAGAGGTTGAGGCAGGAGGATTGTTGGGAGTTCGACTCCAGCCTGGGCTACAAAGTGAGCTCAAGGCCAGGCTGAACTGCACAGCAAGACCCTGTCTCAAAAAGACCCCCCAAAACCCCCAAAAAACCCAGAAAACAAAACCACCACCACCAACTTTCCAGGAGTAAGTTAACCTAGTGTCCTTGAGTCTCAGTTCTACCTTTAAAAACATTTTCTGTGGTTCTGGGGATTAACCTCGTACCCTGCAACACAGGCAAGGTCTCTATCCCTGACCCTTTCTAAAAGTTTTCTGAGTCAAGTGTCTTGCTAAGCTGACCAGGCTGGCCTGAAACTTTCCCAAGCAGCTGGAATTATAGGTATGTGCCACCCTGTCTGGCTCACTCTACTATCTTTCTGGGTTTTTTTTTTTTTTCCTTTTTGTGGTCTGGAGCCTGAACCCAGAGCCTTGACATGCTAGGCAACGGCTCTGCCCTGGAGACATGTCTCCAGCTCTCCAAATCTTCAAAATCTGCTCTCTCAGAGTTGACAGTGCTGCAGGCTTGCTAATGAAGTAATAGAGGTGGATAAAATCCGCGCCCTTCCCAGCCTGCAGGAGGCATGGTGGTGGTGACAGGTTTGGAAAGCCGTCCCCAGGAGCTAGGCCTGGTGCTGCAACCTGTTATCTCAGGACTCCGGGAAGCTGACCAGAAAGGATTGAAAGTTCAAGCTCAATCTGGGTAATTTAGCGAGACCCTGACTCAAAATTAAAAAATTTAAAAGAGGGCTTGGGAAATAGCTTAGTGCGAGGACCTTGAGTTCAATCCCTAGTACTGCCAAAAAAAAAAAAAGTCTTTCCTGGTAGGTTCACTCATGAATTTATAGGACCATAATACCTAAATGAACATTTGATCATATGTACATGTAAAGTTATGCACACTGATTTACACATTTTTGCATATTATATAATCAAATGTTTTAATGCTATTTCTAATTTTTTAAAAATAAAAGGCCTCAAGCCAGGTGTGGTGGGGCATAGTTATAATCCCAGCACTGGGGAGGATGAGACAGGAGGACCTCAGTGAGTTTGAGGCCAGCCTGGGGTACAGAACAGGACCCTGTCTCAAAAATAAAAAATAAATAAAAATGAATACATAAATAACTAAAGGGGGTCTCCAGCTCTGCGTGCTAGTGAATTCACCTGTGGTTCAATATCTCGCTCAAGTGCAGAACAGAGCCAGCTGCTCCCCCTCCCCGCTAGGTGACTGTCCGGACTGTCTCAGCTCAGTTTTGCCATTTTTGGACTTTATTACAATGATGCTGATTTTGGTTTTTGGACACTGTATCCACAGAAAGTGTTGTGAGATGCATCTGTCCGTGCGGCGTCGGTCCTCACTCCGCGTGCACCCCGTCCCTCACGTCGCGTGACGCTGCACGGCTTTAACCCTTCTGTGGCTGATGGGCATCTGCGGTTCTTTCCAGTTTTGGGGTGTAGGACCAGAGTTCCGGTGACCGGCGTCAACGTTTCTGTGGCTCGCGGGGCACAGTGCATTCACAGGTGTGACTTTTAGGCACTGTCGGACTTCGGCGGCGCGAACTTTCCGTTTTGATCCGCGTGGCCGCGACGCGGCTCGGCGTCTTGGGCAGCGCCGCCCCAGCGCGGGCAGGGCCCGGCCT
>NW_004955451.1:17625197-17647577 GCF_000276665.1 Chinchilla lanigera | reverse complement strand
GGAGCCGAGCGCGCGTCCCCAGCGTCCGGCCCGCGAGCCGCGCGTCCCAACTTCGGGGCTGCAGCCCCGCAGCGTCGCGCGGGCGGGGGCGACCTCCCGACCCTGGAGAGCGGGGCCAGAGGACCCTGAAGTTTCTCTCGCTCCTGAGGAGGGCCGGGCCTCCGCCTGTATTCCTGAGGATTTAGGGAGTTCGCAGAACTCCAGCACAACCGCCGTAGATAAGTAATGGCTGTTAGCCTGTGTTGATTAACGTTATGTTTTATAAATCAGCCGAAGGGAGGGAGTGCAGGGCTCGGCGCTGATTCGCCCTCCCCGTCCAGCTGCAGGCTCAGCGCCGCCTCAGTGATTGGGTCGGGATGGGAGAAGTAATAAAAGCCAGAGCGGCGCTGTGAACAGAGACCCGGCGTTCGCCCCACCAATTCAGTGCTCAGCGATTGTTCGGAGGAACTTGCGTTACTTGAAGTTCACATTTCGGAATTAACGAGGATGTGTGTGTTTCGGTAAATCTGGATAGTGCAGTGCAAGTAGGGATGTAATTACTTATTTTTGCACTCAGACTGCTATTGAGAATATTGATAAAAATTTGGGCAAGGAGCTGAGCATGCCCTGGGAAGGCTGAGGCAGGGATATCGCAGGAAGATCAAGGCCAGGCTGGGCTACATAGCAAGACCCTGCCTCAGAAATAAAGAAAACAAAATAAAATAAAAAGGACTGTGGATGTAGTTTGTTGTGAAGGGCCAGGGCTCAATCGCCAGTCCACAATCAGAACAAAATGAAACCGTCTGAACAGTTACCGTGCAGCTAAATGTTAGCAGTTTTTAGACTTGCAACTCACAGCTCCTGAGTTTAACTTGAGGAAAATAAGGACCTATTAAAATTATCCCAAGAACCGATGACCAGCAGTCCGTACTGGCTTACATACCACATTATGTTACTGAGTTTTACAGAGACTGCAGTTGGCTGCTGGCATTCTCTGGCAAAGGTTTGTCGTTCAGACCTGTGGAATGTGTTATCCGAAAGGTTTTCCTAAAACCGGGGTGAGATGATCTTTTTATAGGTAGCATTTTGCTTTTAAAGAAATGAAGTTTTCTGAGGAATGTGTGAGTAGAGCTCATTGTTAAAGCGTCTTTGAGGCTGTATTGCTTAATACAGATGTGTTGGGCAGATGTTCCCAAATGTTCCTGGTGGTGCATACCTGTGATCCCAGCACTCTGGGAGGTTGAGGGAGGGGGATCACAAGTTCAAGCCTAGCCTGGGCAGTTCAGCAATTTATCAAGACCCTGTCTCAAAATAAAACGTTTTAAAAAGGGCTGAAGTTCAGTGCAAAAGGCCCTGGGTTCAATCCCCAGTACTACACACGTACATGCATACAGAGAAAGAAAGAAATGAGAAGTAAATAAATGTATAAATAAGTATTCTGGCACCCACTCACTCAGCAGACCTCTGGTGTGCTGGAGAGAGGACTTCGGTCCCTCCCACCCTGAGCGTGCGGTATGCCCTGGCTGAAGTACAGCCTCAGCCCCAGGCCCAGTGAGTGTTTTCTCCTCATCAGTTGCTAGTACATCTGGCACCGAGCAAGATGCAGCAAAAATCAGTGCTATGTTGTTTTCTCACAAAATACATTTCTCCCTGCCTTACTAGGGTTTTTTTTTTGTTTTTGGTACCAGGACTCAAACTCAGGATCTTGTGCTTGCTAGGCAGGCGCTTGTGCCGGTGAGCTAGATCCCCAGCCCCAGTACTAGGGTTTGAATCCAGAACCTTTGTACTGTGCTACACCCACAGCCCTTTACTTTCTGAGCCAGGGTCTTGCTCAGGCACAGTTGCTCAGGCTACCTGGAGCTTGAGATCCTCCTGTCTTCAACTTACACAGTTACGCCAGTTGTTTCCACCCATGTCTGTGTGGACCTCTCAGTTTTGACTGAATTTTCAGTTTAACGAATGAGCTCTGATGCTCTTTGGTGAGGTGTTCAGAGCAGGGCAAGGCTGTTAGTGCACCCCCTTTGACCGGCATCCGGAGTTGCTGTGTGTTCAGATGTGAAGCTTCCACCCTAAAGGCTGTCTCTTGTCCGGCTGGCATTTCCACCTGCTCTGGCCACTCCTGAGGTCTTTCTGTCTCATCCTCCTCCCTCCTGCCTCTGGACTGACTTAGGTATCTGTGACCCAGACCCCTGCTGTGGTGCTGCCTGTTGGCTCAGTGTTTCTACAGAGACACTCAGAGGTAACCTCAGTCGAGCTTTCCAGTGCGAATTTGACTATGCTTTCACAGTGTTCTCTGCTTCCTGAAGTGGCTTTATCAACTGTTGACTGAGATCAGACCTCTTTTTGTTGTTTTTTACTGATTTATTTTTTGGTACCAGGAATCAAACTCAGGACCATAGGTTTGCCAGGCACATGCTGTGCTGCTGAGCTATCACCAGGCTCCTTGTTTTGAGACAGGGTCTCACTATGCAGTTTAGGCTGGCCTAGAACTCACAGTGATCCTCCTGCCTCAGCCTCCCAAGTGCTGGGATCTCAGACATGTGCCACCATGCCTAGTAGACCTTTTCTTTTTAGACAGAGCCTTATAGCTCAGGTGCCTTTGAGCTTGGTACATAGCCCAGGCTGGCCTTCAACTCACACTCCCCCTGCCCGACCTACCGATGCTTGGCTGAGGTTGGCCTCTTTCTTCTTTGAGGTCAGACTTCCACCCTCACTCCTGAGAGCATGATGGCTTCTTTCTAAACGGCTTCTGCCTTCAGTTTTGTTTGGTGTACGAGGACCAAGCCCAGGACTCACATGCCAGGCAGCTGCCCTGTAGGAGCTACACCCCAGCCCTCGCTAGTTTTTTTTCTTTTTTTACCATTTATGGTACTGGGGATTCGCCTCAGGGCCTTGGTCTGAGTTGTAGCTCCATCTTTTTTCTTTTTCTTTTCTTTTTTTTTTTTTTTTTGAGATAGGGTCTTGCTCCCTCTGCAGGTTGGGCTTGAACTTGTGACCCTTCTGCCTTGGCCTCCCAAGTAGCACAGCACACCTGGCTCCTCACTCAGCTTTCATTAAAAAAGAGAAACAAAGCTATGCTGGGCACAGGTACACACCTGTCATCCCCTGCAGACCGGGAGGGGAGGCAAGGGGGTTGAGTTCAAGCCCAGCCTAGACAAGTTAGTGATTTAGTGAGACCCTGTCTCAGAATTTAAAAGCTAATAATAATGAGGGGGGAGGCTGGAGACATAGTTCTGTGCTGAGGCTGTGAGTTCAGTCCTCATTACTACAAAAAAGGCACGAAAACAAAAGCTGTGCAGGGTGCATGCCTATAATTCCAGCTATACAGAAGGCCGAGGCAGGAGGATTGTATGTTCAAAGCCAGCCTGGGGAAATCAGTAAGACCCTGTCTCAAAATAAGAAATTTTAAAAAGGGGCTGAGAATGTAGCTCGATAGCTAAGAATATCCGTGGCTTCAGTTCACAGTAGACTAAGTAAATACACCCCGGATGTGAGAAGGTAGCACCACTGTGATGAGTGCCTGAGCAAGTTCCGAGACAGCCGAGGTCCTGCTCCTTGGGCTTCGGTCGTCCTCTTCTTGGGCTGTTTTGCTAGAGGCGATGGTCAACTCGTTTCTTTCCGTTTCCATGTCTTTCTGCCGTGTGAGTATTGCTGAGCAGTATGTACGCACCTATTCTTCCATAACAGCTAGAATTGTCCTTTTTCTTCTTTTTGTAGTGGGGGTTGAACCCAGAGCCTTTGAACTGAGCTACATTCTCAGCCCTTTTTATTTTTATTTTGAGACAGGGTCCTGCTAAATTGCCTCGCTATTTGAGGTGGGAGGATTTCAGAGAGTTGAAGGGCAGCCTTGGCTATATACTGAATTCACCGCTGGCCTGAACTAATAGTAAGACGCCATCTCCAAAAAAAAAGAAAAATTTTGAATGATCTTGCCTCGGGGATATTTTTAGCATGTCTTGCTGCTAATTCTTTGGCTTGTGGGGCAGGTCTTTATTCTTCCCAGCCCCCTTAAGCAGCACTTCTGTGTAAGTCTTTTTTTTGTGTGTGTGTGTGTGTGTCTTTTTGAAACAGGGTCTCACTGTGCAATTCAGGCAGGCCTTAAACTCACTTTGTAGCCCAGGCTGGCCTCGAACTCACAGAGATCCTCCTGCCTCAGCCTCCCAAGTGCTGGGATTCCTGGCATGTGCCACTAACACCTGGCCCCTGTGTAAGTCTTTCTCTTCTTCCAAGGTTAATTTAGGGACCCCTCAGATACACTCTTTTAACCTGTACTTATCTTTTATGTAGGATTCATCACGATTGTTGTTTGCTTTTCTGTGGTACTGGGGATTGAATGAAGGGGCTACTGAGGTACAGCCCCAGCCCTTTTTTCCCTTTTATTTTGAGATAGTTCTCACTGAGTTACTCAGTGTTGGCCTTACCCTTGAGATCCTTCTGCTTCAGTCTCTCCAGTAACTGGGGTTACAGGGTGCACCAGTGAGCCTGGCTGGGATTTATTAGTTTTTGTTATTTGCATGATTCCTGTTTCAGTGTTTCCTGCAGGGGCGGGAGTCTGTCTCCGCACCTGGCCCATGGCTCACTGGGTGTCCGAGCGCTGAGAATGCGCCCCACGCTTTCTCTGCAGTTGTTGGGTTTTTGTGCTTCTCCCGGAAGCCTACGTTCTGTTGTGTGTACATACAGAGTTGGGTCAGCAGTAGATGTTCGTGTGAGCTTGTTGATACCTGTGGCCTGATTTCTCTTCAGCATTTTAATAGACCAGAAAATACAGTGGTGAAGTCTGGACAGTGCTGGGGAACTTGGAATTGTAGTAAGATGATGTCCAACAAGCTCAGGAAAGCTATCAGATACAATATGGAAACTGAAGGTTAGTTTGTTCTTTGATTACTATATTTACTGGCACTGATTTCTTTTCCCCCATTTTCTGGGCCAACTTGGGTCAACACAATTAATATCCTGAGAAACTTCGGCTTTTATATATTTACGTATCAAAGGTGACATTAACAGTTCTGTAACTTCAAGATTTTATTTCATCAACTTTTTAAAGATTTTGGGGGGCAGTACTGGGGATTGAACCTATAGCCTTCACACTGACCTATATCCCCAGTCCTTTTTTATTATTTATTTTGAGACTGGGTCTTGCTAAGTTGCAAAGTTCCCCAGGATAGGCTCGAACTTGTGATCCTCCTGTCTCAGCTTCCCAGAGTGCCGAGAAGACAGGTGTGCACCGCCTGTCTAGTTTGTTTATTGATTGATTGATTGATTTTTGTCTTTGTGAGACAATGTCTTGCTATGCATTTCAGGCTGAACTTGACCTCACTTTGTAGCCCAGGATGGCCTCGAGCTCACTCGCAACCATCCTCCTGCCTCAGCCTCATAAGTGCTGGCATTATAGGCATGCACTACCACGCCTGGCAAAAGTTACAGATTTTTTTTTTTTTTGGTACCGGAAATCAAACTCACAACCTCATGCTTGCCAGGCAGGCGCTGTGCTCCTGCGCTATATCCCCGGCCCCTTCTTTTCATTTTGGCAACAGCAGCCTGCTTCCTAGTCAGGGCTGGCCTGGAATTTGCTGTCCACCCAACAGCCCTGGGGTCACAGATGTGCACCACCTCAGTGCTTTAACTGCAGGTAGAGTGCGCTCAGCAGTTAGAAGCTCTGTTTCTCTGCTTTTTATTTCTTTTGCCCAAGAAACCTTTTTGCTGTCATGGTTTGAAATTACATACATGTGAGCAGTTTATTGACATAGGTAAGAAAATGGAGGTAAGTGGTTACTCGCCCAGTGTATGTAGTGGTGGTGGATTCCAGTTTAGCTAATCTCCAAAGCTGTAAGTAACTGAGTGCTTTGGACTACACATGTATCCAGGCAGTATATTAGTGTTTAATATTACTGTAGAGAAATGGGCCCGTTGAGCCTGTACTGAATCTCATGGGCCTGCTGTTATTTTAACAGAAATCCTGACATCACAGAGAGACAGGGAAATGGTGGCTAGGACAAGACTGCCTTTGCAGCATTTTCACATGCCAAGTAAACATTGCATAGAACTGCCCTGTAACTGGATATAGTAGTGTGTGGCCTTGTCGCGCCTGGTGGTGCACCCCTGTAATCCCAGCCCTTGGGAGGCTGAGAGGTAGGAGGATTGCTATGAGTTTGAGGCCAGCCTGGGCTACATACAGAGTTCAAGGGTGTTCTGAACTACATGGTGAGACCCGTTTCAAAAAAACAAAATAAAAAACAAAGTAGTAGTGTGTTGCCTGTAATTTCAGCTACTTAGGAGCCTGAGGCAGGAGGACTGTGAGTTTAAGGCTAACCTGGGCTGCTTGGAGAGTTAAAGGCCTCAGAGTATGAAAGTATAAAGTGAGAGGGCATCACACATCGGAATACTGTCATCCTCTGATATGTGTGGGGGTTTTTTTGTTGTTGTTGTTGGGTTTTTTTTTTTTTGGGCGGTCTCACTTTGTAGCCCAGACGGGCCTTGAACTCACGGCAACGCTCCTGCCTCATCCTTCTAAGTGTCGGGACTACAGGCATGCGCCAGGACGCCCAGCTAGTGCTAAGAAGCGAACCCAGGGCTTTATACATGGCTGGCAAGTGCCCTTCCACTGAGCTACATTTTCAGCCCATTAATGTATCCTTTCAAGTAAAAGAAAAAATTTTTTTGATTTTGGGTTGTTTGTGTTTTGGTTTTGCAAGAGGATCTTATTGCTCAGCTGCCTAGGGTGGCCCTGAATTTGTGATCCCTGCTTTATTTTTCTGGTAGCTGGGAGCAGAGATGTGCACCGCCATTCTTAGCTTGATACATCCTTACAAATTAAAAACTGCCCTCTGGACTCACTATTGTATAGTTTACTCTGGAATGCAATTGTATGCAAGTTCTCTCTTGGACTCCTGTATCCACGGGGATGTACTAAGTATACGAAAGACTCCCTGAGGTTGTTTCATAATGTAAATACGAAGGATCCGGGCTCTAGCAAGGCTTCAGCACTACATTTCTACTCTTTTGTGATTCGTTACTTAATTAGTTCTTCAAGGATGTGCGCAAAGTTTATGAAATTTGGACCCTAACCTACTCTTAAAATTTCTCAGAGGGCTTTTGCTACTTAGCAAAGCTTTGCCAGCTCTGTTATTGCAAGTTTATTGTAGGCAGAAGAGAGGTTTCTGGTGGGCTGCTGCCAGTATAGGTTGGTGTATTCCCACTGAAATGGATCAGTGGCCGACAGTAAGACAGACGGACAGGAGGACAGCTCGGTACTGCACCTTTGGGAAACTGCTGATCTAGATAGAGCTGATGATGCATGTCCCTTAGGACCGCAAGTGTGTTTCTAGATGCAGTGGGAGAGCAGACACACAGACACACACTCACCAAAGATGTGCAGTGTTCACAGAACTATTCATAACCATTGCAAACTGGGCACCGCTTACATGCCTGTCGGCAGGGCGGATACCTGTGTGTTCACGTGAGGGCAGCATGATGAGCGAGCAGACCACGCGTTCTTAATGACTCCAACACAAGTCTTTGTTACTTTTATATAAGGATCAAAAACGTTAAACTAGTGCTTCTGTTCGTTTTTTGAGACAGAGTCTTGATATGCACCCCAGGCTGGCCTCAAACTCGTGGTCTTCCTGTCTTGTCTATTTGCTTGTGACAGAGTCCTGCAGGGTAGCCCAGGGTGGCCTCAAATTTGCAGTGCTTCTGTCTCAGCCCCCTAGGTGCTAGGACGTAGGCAGCACCACCACGCCAGTCTCAGAACAGTGGGTGAGTGGAAGGAAGTCTTCTTACCTGAGGGGCATTTGGTGATATCTGTGATGTCTGACAGTGTTTTTGGTTATCACAGCTGGAAGAGGCCGGAGATACTGCAGAACATCCTCTAGGAGCCCAGGTGCTGCAGCGAACTGCCTGTATCATTGAAAGCTCTGAAAGGTTTGCCGTTGCTGCTCTGTAAGGTGCAGGGCACCCCTATAACCATGACGGAACTGTCCATAGTCTCAGGGCTTGATCTCCTCTGTCAGGTGGACAGGAGAGGACGTGGCAGCCTCTGCAGGTGCTTCTGCACTTCACTGGTTCCAGCGTCACACCATTCTATTTGGTTATTTATTTCTGGCAGTACTGGAGATTGAACCCAGAGTGGACATTAACATTTTCAAAAACAGCTTTACTGAAATACATTTCAGATACAGTATACCGTTTAAAATGTGTAATGTTTTCAGTGCATCTACAAGGTTACATAGCCATCACCAAAATCAATTTTAGAATATTTTTATTTCCCTCCAAAAGAAGCTGCATACCCATTAGTAGTAACTTTTCATTTCCTCCCAGGCCTCGCCGGGCTCTACTTAGTGTCCATGATTACTGACATTGATATTTATTTATTTATTTATGTACGTGTGTATGTATGTGGTACTGGGGATTGAACCCTGGGCCTATATCTCCATATTTCTTTTTTTTTTTTCCGGTACCGGGCATCGAACTCATGACCTTGCGCTTGCCAGGCAGGCACTGTGCCGCTGAGCTAAATCCCCAGCCCCTCTTTTTATGCTTTTATTTTTTTATTTTAGAACCTCTCTAAGTTGCCCAGGCTGGGCTGGAATTTGCGTTTCTCCTGCCTCAGCTCTCAGAGTGCTGGGATGACAGGTATGTGTCACCACACCTGTCTCATTTGTTTACATTAATTGTTTACATAATTTTGAATTGTGTATATATAATTGTAGATGATTGAATTTGGTGTTCTCTGTTCTAAAAAACATTGTAATGGTTGTATATTTTATAATATGGATTGTACCACAAATTATATGAGATTCCTTTTTTGAGACAGGGTCTTCTGTAGCCCAGGCTGGCCTTGAAGCTAACGATCCTCCTGCCCTGTCCTGCTGAGTGCTGGGGTTCCGGGCAGGCCCCTCTGTGCCTGGCTCACTAGCTCACACTCTTGTGTCCCATTAGATTGTAATGGGTGGGGGCCAGGCTGGGTTTTTTTGAGATAGGGTCTCACTGTGTAGCACAGGGGACCTTGCACTCCTTAAGTAGCCCTGCCAGGCCTTGAATTGCCTCGGCCTCCCCGAGCGCTGGGTTACAGGTGTGCGCCAACGTGCACAGCTAAAGTTCTCCTTGAAGACTGCCCAGACTTCTGCCTTGCAGAGAGCTGTCTGGCCACGCCCACGGCACTGTCTGAGATGCTTTGTGGAACCGTAGCATTGTGAACTTAGTCGAGCTAGACGCACACACTTATTTTTGTCTCAGCTGTGTTCATTTCCCAGGCTGGGCATTGCTCGGAGCACCGGGCCAAGCTGGGTGCAGGCTGCCTGGACACGTGTCCTGCCGGCATCCTTGCTGCATGAGGACAGAGCCCCTCTGGGTGCTGTGAATGCTTGCCTTATCCCGGTGCCCGTGCTGCCCTCCAGCTGGTTCCTGGATGCTCTGCAGCCCCAGGAGCATGGCGCGCTGCCAGAGCAGATTGGCACTTCAGCCCACAATGTTGCGTTTTATTTCCTTGTTGGTTGACAGAGCCAGGATCTGAAGCTACTCTCTTCCCAGGAGGTTTATAATTTCATTCACAATAAATTATGTTTTATGTTTCCCAAATAATTGTCGGTCATCAGGAACTCTTCGAAAGTAAATTGTCTTCTTGTTTATAACACATTGATTACTGTTTGTAGTTAGCTGTGGATTCTTTTGTTTAGGAATTATCACCAGCTAGTTATTAAACATCTATTATCGCTCATGTGGAATTAACTTCCACTTAAAACGTTCCAGTTACACAGAAACGCGTTATAAACCCTGCCATTGACTTCCTGTGCCTGCGTCAGGCTTGGAGTTGCTGGCTGGGTCTTGGCTGTCTGCTCCCGGTCCAGGATGCCTGGGTGGAGAGTCCTCAACTCGGAATTGCGCTAAATCAGGTTGGGATTCTGGAGCACAGTCCTGCTGCAGATGCTCTGGGAAGACTGTGTGGGAAATGTCTGTCTGAAAACAGGACATCTTGTTTTTGTTAATTTTGCTGCTGTTACTTTGCTTGCTTCCTTCCTGTCCGCAAGTACTGAATTCCACACAATTTTTCATTTGTTTTGTGTATTTTACTGTGCCAGGATAATTTTATCAATGGTAATACAAGGGACCTTAGAAGCCGTCTCATTTGATATTCTCCATTTATTTCACAAATGAAAATATGGAAAGAAATAACATTTTTGAAGTACCTGGATCACATTCCAGAATTAGTCTCTTGGCTAGGAGTACTCACTGTGTTGCACAAAATTTAAGGTTAAGAATTACTGTTCTACTAAGTTAATTTTAGTTCACCCTGGATTTTGGTTTTGTTTAGACAAGAAATAAAGATTTTAAATTGTAGGCTGTAGCCTGAACTGCATAGTGAGACCCTGTCTAAAAAAAAAAAAAAAGGCCGGGTGTGGTGGTGCAGGGCCTGTCATCCCAGCACTTGGAGGCTGAGGCAGGAGGATTGTTCTGAGCTCAAGACCAGCCTGGGCTACAAAGTGAGCTCAAGGCCAGCCTGAACTGCATGGTGAGACCCTGTATCAAAAAGAGCCCCCCCCCAAAAAAAAATTTTAAAAAAATATGTATATGGACTACCTTAAAAGTTTTTTTTTTTTTTTTTTTTCCTTTTTGAGACAGGGTTTCATTATGCAGCTTAAGCTGGCCTTGAACCCACTTTGTAGCCCAGGCAGGCCTCGAACTCACAGTGATCCTCCTGCCTCAGCCTCCCGAGTGCAGGGATACAGGCTGCCCAGAGTTGCCGTAGACTCAGTTGTCCACGTTTTTTTGTTCGTTTTTGCAGTACTGGGGCTTGAACCTAGCCCTCCACGCTGAGCTACATACATCCTCAGCCTGTTCTTTGTTTTGAGACGGAGTCTTGCTGAGTTGCCCATACTGGGCTCAAACTTGCAGCCTCCAGCCTCAGCCTCCCAGAGTGCTAGGATTACAGGTATGCACCACCATCAGTAACAACAGCAAAAAATCACAAAGCAGGACCAGGGATCTATCTAGCTCAGTGGCACAATTGCTTGCCTGGCAAGTACAAGGTCCTGAGTTTGATTACCGGTACAAAAAAAAAGAAATCACAAAACATACAAAGGAACAGGACTAGAGCCTGTTCCAAGGGATCAAAGGTTTGGGTGTGGTGGTGCTGCCTCTAATCAGAGGCTGAGGCAGGAGGATCATTGAGAGTTTGAGGTCAGTCTGGGCTGCATATGGGCAACTTAGCAAGACTCTTATCTCAAAACAAAGAACAGGCTGAGGATGTGTGTAGCGCAGTGTGGAGGGCCTAGGTTCAAGCCCCAGTACTGCAAAAACAAACAACCAGAGACAACAAAAGAAGTAAAAAGTAAGTAATCAAAACCCAGGGGGAACAAACGTCCACAGAAACTGTCCCTGAAGAAGGCCTGGGAGCAGATCTGCCAGAGCTGGACTTGGAGATGTTCAAGGGTGAAAGCAAGGTGCAGAGGGTCACAGAAGCGACGCTGGGGCAAAACGGAAACCGGCAGAAGCCCAGCCAGAGGCCGGACAGTCCTGAAGCTGGGAAGCTGAGGGCCTGAAACAAAAACACGTCCGGGACCAAAGGCAGAGTCATGCAGGCCGGAGAGTCTGTGCCCCTGCGGCCAGGACAGTGGGCACCCTCGGGCGGAGGGACAGAAGAAAGAGCACAGCATTGGTGCACTGAGCCCGGGACTCACGTACTGTGAGCCTGACTGCGGTGTGCACGGGCGCCAGCTGGAAAGGAAGGGCCGCGGGTGGTCGGAAGGAGTGAGGCCTGAGACGCAGAGACGCAGTGGTCACGTTTTCCAGCAGACCTGGTTGGTGGTGCTGGGACCGAGCCCAGGGCCACGCACAGCAGGTGCCCAGCATGGAGATTCCCACGCAGCCCCACACACGTCCTGTGCCCCAGGAGCAGCGATTTCTTGCAGGCAGGAACCGTGGAGGACTGCGAGCCAGAGTGGGGGCTCATGGATTCAAGGTGCAGAAGGAAAAAACTGCACTAAGAACTGGGTGTCTTGCAAAGCTGTCCTATGGAAGTAAGGAGAAATCAGAGCATTCCTAGGTAGAAGGTGCCGTGACAGTGCCCAGCGGAGTCTCTAAAGTAAAGGGAAAGGGCACTCGATGGTATCTTGAAGCTCAGTAAAGAAATAAAGATTTCAATAAAGGTAAGGAAAGCCAAGTGTGGAGGCACCCACCTGTAATCCCAGCACTCAGGAGGCTGAGGCAGGAGGTATGAGCTTGCTGGCTCACATCTGTATTCGAACTGCTGGGAGTCTGAGGCAAGAGGATTGCAAGTTCAGGTCCCACCTGTGTAACTTAGACTCTCAGAATTAAAAATTTTAAAAGGTCAGGGGTGTATTTGAGTGATAAAGGACTCTGGCTTTAACCCCCATTTAACATGTAAATAAGTAAAGCAGGCATCATAGCAATGGTTTGTAGTTCTACTTTCTGTTCCCTACATAATTTTAAGAGAATCCTCCCCTTTCCTGTACTGGGATTGAACCCTGGGCCTTTACACTGGACTACATCCCCAGCCCTATTTGATTTTCAGACAGCCTTGCTGAATTGCTCAGGCTAGACTCAAAATTGTAGGCCTCCTGCCTCAGCCCCCCAGAGTGCTGAGATTGTAGGTGTGTACCACCATGCCTGACTAATCTTTTTTTTTTTTTTAACAATTTCATTAAGATATAATTGACTATGGTGCTGCACATACTTAAAGTGTATTGTTCAGTGAGATTTGACATGTATACACCCATAAAACAAGTACCAGAGTCAAGAGCGTGAGCACACTCACCTAGTCGAAAAGTTGCCTTGTGGTACCCAGAATTGACCCCAAGGTGTTTGTGCTGAGCTACACCTGCAGCCTTTTAAAATTTTCAGACAGGGTTTTGCTAAAATGCCTGGCTGGGCTCAAATTTTCAGTCCTCCTGCCTCATCCTCTCAAGGGCTGGGATTTTTTTTTTTAAGAGAAAAAATTTCAAATCAAGATAATAGGGTAACAATGGTTAATACATTGCCTATTCTTTTTGTTTGGTTGGTTGGTTATTTCCCGGTACCAGGATCGAACTCACGACCTCATGTTTGCCAGGCAGGCTCTGTGCTGTTGAGCTAAATCCCCAGCCCCTACATTGCCTATTGTTATCTTTAACTTTACTCAGAATACAGAGGGCTGGCATCACAGACATGCATGGTGTTATTTTCATTGTTACTTTTCGGGGGCTGGTGAGGGAACCCAGGGCCTGGTGCAGGTTAGGCCAGCGCCCACCAGGGAGCTGCAGCCTGCCCCCTGCTCCCCGGTCCCTCGGTCCCTCGCCGACAACTGCTGAGTGGTGGTGCTCCCTGTGCATTGGCCAATTTTCCTCCTGTGACCTGTGCTAGCGCCAGGCTTGGGTGTAGCGAGGACACTCGTGCACACTTGTGGGAGTGTGCACAGGAGGTGTGACTTTCTGTGGTGAGTCCCGGGAGCCTTGTGGCTGGGGCTCGTATAAGCACACGCATAGGCCCGAGGGGCTATGGAGCTCTTTGCCACAGCGGCCGTGCTGTCCGTAGCCTCGCTGGGGGCCTGCAGCCGTCTTGGAGAGCCTCAGCCTGGTGCCAGGCTGCTGTTGGGGTTGCTCATCTCCTGTGTTCTGTTTGCTGTGTGTTTTCATGGCTTCTGTCCTGGGACTCTGATTTGACGGCGTGCAGAATCCTGGGGTTTTTCCCGCGGTGCTGGGGATCAAACCCAAGGCCTCACGTTTGCCAGCAAGTGCTCTGCCCCTGAGCTACAGCGCAGCCCTGGACTCTGGGTTTTCCCCCAGGACTTGAGTTTTTTCCAGGATTTTTAAGGTGTGGCCTACTCTTCCCTGGCTTATGCTGTTTCTCATGAGAATCTGTTAAAAATATTTCCCTGTCTCTGTGATGTTTATGGCTGTCAATGTCTTCATTCTTCACTGTCTCTTTTAAGCAGTTTGGTTGTGATGTGCTGTGGTGTTGTTTGCGTCCTCTTTCTTGTCCTTGGCATTTTAAACATTTCTTGCTTGTGTGTACTTACAGTTTAATCAGATTTGGGAAATCTGGGCTATTATTTCTGCAGACTATTTTCCTGCCTACTCCCTTTTCCGGGGTGCCAGTGACACATGTATTAGGCCTCTTACTCGCTTTACAGGTCACTGATACCTTTTTCTTCCCCCACTTTTTTGTCTTTGTTTTTTGTTTTCGTTTTATTCTGGGTAGTTTCTATTGCAGCATTTTCAGGTTTGACATCTTAGTGCCTAAGCTCGGATACGATCTACATCTCTCAAGGTTTACTTTGAGTCTTTAAAAATATTGGCCTCTCTCCTGGTGTTTATGTTGTTTTCCTTGCCTGTCCTTTTCTCCTTCCTTCCCTGTTTCTCACCCTGCCCTTCTCCTTTCCGCACTACTTGGATCGAACCAGGACCTTTCCACTGAGCTGTGTCACACAGCCTTCTGTGTTTTGAGACCATCTTGCTGAGTTGTCCAAGGGGCCTTGATCTCTGATCCTCCTGCTGCCTCCCATAGAGCTGGGAATCCAAGCGTGTGCCACCACCTCTAGCATCTGTCTTTGTCATTGTTCTAATCTGTGTCCTGAGAGATCAGGTATTGTGCTTTCCAGGTAATCCTGAATTCTCATGTAGAGAAATATATTAACTTTTGATCCTGTTAGTATATAAGTGACAGAAAACACTTGTTTGTTTGTTTGTTTGTTTTTTGAGATAGGGTCTCACTATGTAGATCACCCTGGCCTTGGACTCACTAAGTAGGCCAGGTTGGCCTTGAACTTACCACCATCCTCCTGCCGCAGCCTCCTAAATGCTGAGATCACAGGTGTGCGCCACCACAGGCCCTGTCTGATAGAAAACTCCTAAGAAGAATTTGGGGGCCAGTGAGCTGGAGAGCTCTTCTTAACGTGTGTGAGGCCCTGGGTTCAATTCACAGCAGCACCCATGCCCCAAAATAAAGTGTGGGAAAGAATGCCATAATGTATTGTCATGTTGATGCCAACTGACTTTTAAAATTCTGGGCCGGGGATGTAGCTCAGGGGCCCAAGCAACTGCCTGGCAAGCACAAGGTCCTGAGTTCCATTCCTGGTACAAAAAAAAGAATTCTGCTTTCTTGCGCAAGACAAGGTAGATTAGTATCTTACTTACTTGGAAAATGCACTAAGAATAGCACATTTGGTTTCTCTTCAGGATTGTTGTGTAAGCCAACTTGGTTCTCTTGGGTGTGAGTGTGTCTGGACATGGGGCTGGCAGAGCTGCCGCGCACTGGCACTGGGAGCCGGCTGGTGATGCCATTCATGCAGGAAGCAGGGCTCCCCCGAGTGGACAGGCGTGTGCCCGTCCCCCATCCGGTGACACACGAGGTCTGTGAGCAGCATTCTTAAAACACAGAGCAGCGTCTCTCAGTTCCCTGTCACCGTAGCAGAGGCCTGCAGAGGTTCCTTTAAAGATGCAGTGTCCCTCAGCCCACCCCTGGAGCTCACAGAGGCCTGGTAGTGATGATGCCACCCTCGCAGAAAGCCAGAGAGGCTCAGGGTTGGGGATAGTGTTCCTTTGGGGGCGGTGTCCGCACAACCTGAGGACGTACTGTCAGGCCACGCAGAGGCCTCACCAGTGTCCCAGACCACAGCAAATGCCAGGCAGATGTAAACCCTGCTTTTCTCCTGAGTCCCTGAGAGCTACACATTTCCTACCCAGAACGCGTCTTTCTGTGGACAAAGAGGGTAGGAAATATGAAGACCACAGTATTTTTAAGGTGCTATGATTGTGTGTGCGCGTGCTGGGGATGGAATCAAGGGCCTCATGTGCTCGGCAAGAGCTCTTCTTAGCATGTATGAGGCCCTGGGTTCAATTCACAGCAGCACCCATGCCCCAAAATAAAGTGTGGGAAAGAAGGACATAATGTATTGTCATGTTGATGCCAACTGACTTTTAAAATTCTGGGCCGGGGATGTAGCTCAGGGGCCCAGTTTTTTTTTCTTTTGTCTTTTTGAGACAGGGTCTCACTATGCAGTTCAGACTGGCCTTGAGCTCACTTTGTAGCCCAGTCTGGTCTCGGGCTCACAACAATCCTCCTGCCTCAGCCTCCTGAGTGCTGGGATTACAATTGTGTGCCACCACACCTGGCTATGTCTCAGCTTTTTACATTAACTTTATTTCATTTTAGCTTTTGCAATGGTAGGGATTTAACTCAGCACCATACACATGTTTGACAAACACTCCACCACTGAGCTGCCCCCTCAGCCCTTTATTTTAAATTTTGACATAGGGTCTTGCTGGTTTTGTCAGGCCTGCCTCCAGTTGAGATTCTCCTGCCTCAGCCCGCCATGTACGTGGGATTAGAAGAATGCGCTATCATACCCAACTGTGTCAGCTGTTTTTAATGTTATTAGTTTATTCCTTTTCCCCCCCAGAGAGGAAATGAAATACTCCATGTACCTGCCACATACAGAGGACCAAATACTCAGAGTAGCTTGTGCCCTGGGCCATTTTGTGGTGCAGACGTAAGCCCCAGTGACGCAGTCTAGAGACTTCCAGGGTGGGAGTAGGGTGCTGTGGCTCTCCTGGTGCTCAAGGAGCCATGCTCCAAGCGCCGCGCCTCCCAGGCCTGCTGCTGGCCTCCCACCAGCTCCATCACTCGGCAGAGTGGGGCCGCATCTGAGGCACTCGGCATCAGCTTTCCCAAGGCTGTTGCTGCTAGAAAGGCTTTCTCGGGCCGGGGGTGGCTGAGGCCCAGGTTAGCTGTCCATGGGGCAAGTGGAGGGAGGGAGGGAGAGACCCCTTGTCTGTGTGGCTGGTGCAAAGGCTGAGTCCTCGCTGGAACAGGGGTGTCTTCGTGTCTTTGGCTCGTTGGAGACTGAATTTCAGGCCTTGGGGGAGGTGCCTTCCATAGGGGTGGGGAAGCCCTGAGCCTGCAGGGGGTTTGTAGGTGTGAATCACTGCAGTGTTCCCCTCGGGCTGCAGACCCGGCCTGCAGCTGGGCAAGGTGGGCAACACCTGGGTGCCATGCCAAGGCTCAGGCAAGGGGAGTGGAAATTCAAGCCCAGCTTGGGCAGTTTAGCACTTAGGAGACCCCTGACTCAGAGTAAAAAGAGCTGGGTCTGTACTCAGTGCCAAGGCCCTGGGTTTGACCCTGGTACCACCAAAAAGTTTGCGTGCGGGGGTATCATTTACTTCTGGTTTTGTGAGTTACACCTTGGAAGATGTTTGTCAGATTTGTTACTGTAAGTACTGATGCTGACATCCTAAGTAGATTCCTGCACTTTGTTCCCCATCGCTGAGGACTGAACCCAGGGCCTTCATACTGAGCTTCACCCCCAACCCTTTGAGACAGGGTCTCACTAAGCACTAAACTGCCCAGGCAGAGCTCAAATTTGCAATACTCCTGCCTCAGTCTCCCAGCAGTGACAGCCTTCTGCTGCCATGCCCAGCTGGGGACTGTTCTGATTTGCTCAGGAAGTGATGATCATGAACAGTTGGTGAGGATGAGGAGTGCGGCTTCACCCTGAGCCTGTTTATTTGGAATCACATAGGGACGCAGGTGTTTTCCTTCTCCGACAGTGCGGTCGGGTCTGTAAATCACCCACGGCCGGTGTCCACGAGGCCAGCTGTGGGCTGGGCTCAGCAGCCCACGCCCTGCTGCTCAGACTCAGGAGGTGCTGGTGGAGCGGGCGTGGCTGGCTCTGTCTCAGGGACCCTGCAGTGGGCGCCAGCGCTCCCCACTTTGCCTGTCACAGTGACTCGTCCCGTCAGACCCCTGAACAGACACGGTGACCTCAGTGTGAGGGTCACTGCCACATAGCTTCTCCCACACACATGCCTGCCCCGCGGGGTGGGGGGCAGCGGCATCAGTGGGCCGGGCCCACCCGGCTCTTCCCAAGTGACTCCTGCAGCACATGGAAAACTTGGCTTCCTCCTAGTGACTCATTGCTCTCTGTGGGAGGAAGCTTATGACCCACTCTGTTCTCTTCCCTTCCAGAGGGAATTTGGGAAAGCTGCAAGGGAAGCTTCGTTTCTCTAAGGCGCTTCGGGGTGACAGGCGCTCTGGGTAACAGGTAAGTGCATCTCAGCCACGGCCCACAGTGCACACGGGACAGGGCCTGCCCGCACGGGGTCTCACACATCTTGTTTGCTTGCTTGTTTTTTGAGCCAGGATTTCACTGTGTAGCCCAGGCTGTCCTCCCAAGTCCTCGGATTACAGACATGTGCCACTACACCTGGCTTCCACAGACCTTTTATGGAGCTGGCTCTAACTTGGATTTTTGACGTAGATCTGAGAATCTCCGAATGAAACTCCATAAAAAGGCTGTTTCCCTGGGTATGGTGCCACAGCCCTGTAATCTCAGCTACTGGGGTGGCTGAGGCAGCAAGACCCCAAGTTTGAGGCCAGCTGGCAACTTAGTGCAATCCTGTCTCAAAGTGCAAAGGCCTGGTGCAGGGCTCAGCCCAGTGCTTGCCTGGCCTGGGGGAGAGTCTCAGCTCAGTTGCCCGCCCAGCAGGAAGGAAAACCAAATGCTGTTTGAATGGATCAACCATTGATGAGGTCTGTTGTCTTCACACCAACAGCGCGCGGGCATGGTGAGGGGGTGGCGTTTGCTGCAGGAGCTGCTATGGGCCTCTAGGAGCCTGAGTCCGTCTGCAGCGCGGCTCGGGGCTCCTCGCTCCTGCTCTGCTGTTTTAGTCCTGGGTTGTGGCCAACGCGCCGTCTCTGGTACCTGTGACACGGCACCAGCGCTGCACAACTCAGGCGTCCTAGGATGCTTCGTTTCCGGGTCCTGTGGAGGTGTCTTGGGGCTGGGACAAGACCACCAGGCTGTGCCTTGCTTTCTGCCTTGTCTTTCGGGGCTCTGAAGATTGATGAAACGATGCTGTGCGTTGAGCCAGTTACCGTATCTGAGCTGTACTTCCAGTGCTGAGGAGCCACGGTTTTGCTTTTCAAGCTGGGGAAGACGTGAAAGCAAGCCAGACTCCTGGGCCCTGCAAGCCCAGGCCAGCACTGGTGGGCAGGGGACAGTGTCCAGGAGGGTGGTGAGGGCTCCTGAGATGCAGGGATTGAAAGTGATGGTAAGATTTTAATACTGCTTGGGGCTGGGGTGTAGCTCAGTGCTAGTGTAGAGACAGCCTGTGTGAGGCCCTGTGCTGGATCCCTTGCACCAAAAACAAGGGATTTCAATATTTGTTGATTATTTTTGCCTTGGTGCTTTCCCACCTTTCTCAGAGCAGAGCGGTTCGGCCACCATGAGCTGGAGCTTCCTGACCCGGCTGCTGGAGGAGATCCACAACCATTCCACGTTTGTCGGGAAGATCTGGCTCACGGTGCTCATCGTCTTCCGCATCGTCCTGACCGCGGTGGGCGGGGAGTCCATCTACTACGACGAGCAGAGCAAGTTCGTGTGCAACACGGAGCAGCCGGGCTGCGAGAACGTGTGCTACGACGCCTTCGCGCCGCTGTCGCACGTGCGCTTCTGGGTGTTCCAGATCATCCTGGTGGCCACGCCCTCCGTCATGTACCTGGGCTATGCCATCCACAAGATCGCCAAGATGGAGCACGGTGAGGCTGACAAGAAGGCGGCTCGGAGCAAGCCCTACGCCATGCGCTGGAAACAACACCGTGCCCTGGAGGAGACAGAAGAGGACCACGAGGAGGACCCCATGATGTACCCAGAAATGGAGCTGGAAAGTGAGAAAGAGAATAAAGAGCAGGGCCAGCCAAAGCCCAAGCACGACGGCCGGCGGCGGATCCGGGAGGACGGGCTCATGAAGATCTACGTGCTGCAGCTGCTGGCCAGGACGGTGTTCGAGGTGGGCTTCCTGATAGGGCAGTACTTCCTGTACGGCTTCCAGGTGCACCCGTTCTACGTGTGCAGCCGGCTGCCGTGCCCGCATAAGATCGACTGCTTTATTTCCAGACCCACTGAGAAGACCATCTTCCTTCTGATAATGTATGGTGTCACCGGCCTGTGTCTGCTGCTCAACATCTGGGAGATGCTTCACCTGGGGTTTGGGACCATCCGGGACTCGCTGAACAGTAAGCGGAGGGACCTCGAAGAGCCGGGTGCTTACAATTATCCTTTCACTTGGAACACGCCGTCCGCTCCCCCTGGCTACAACATCGCTGTCAAGCCGGATCACGTCCAGTACACCGAGCTGTCCAACGCGAAGATAGCCTACCGGCAGAACAAAGCCAACACGGCCCAGGAGCAGCAATACGGCAGCCGCGAGGAGCCGCTCCCAGCCGAGCTGGAGACGCTGCAGCGCGAGATCAGGCTGGCTCAGGAGCGCCTGGACCTCGCCATCCAGGCCTTCCACCACCAGAACAACCCCCCAGCTTCCCGGGACAAGAAGGCCAGGGCCAGCTCCAAAGCCGGCTCCAACAAGAGCAGTGCCAGCAGCAAATCAGGGGATGGGAAGACATCTGTCTGGATCTGACCTGGGGCCTCTCCCGGCCCAGGCAGCTTGGCTGCTGAGTGACGGCTTCACTACATGGCCCTGGGAGCAGCGGGCACGGAGCACAGCCTCGGGTCTGTGGGTAGGGCGAGTGGAAGAGGCTTTTGTGTTCCGGGCTGTTCGGGGGCCCCTGCCTCGGGGACCTGGTGTCTTCCGGATCCAAGGAGAGATTTAAATCATTCTTGTGGAGCAGTTTTGTATGTACAGTATTATGGCACTTTTTTTAAAACATAAAAACTCTTTTGTATTTGTACATTGAACTACTGTAGTTAATACTTTTTTATATTAAAAAAAAAGAAACCCTTAACAAGCAATGCCTGTTAGGCCAGTGTCACTGCTTTGTCTAGCCAGCTCAGCGGTGGCTGAGAGTTTACCCGAGGCTCACTCCCTCCAAGTGCTTCCTGCAAGGGAGAGGTTTCAGGTCACAAGAGACGAAGACCACCGAGGAGCGAGAAAGTGCCTGAGGCCGCTGGCTCCACATTCCCAGGACCAGAGCATCCCATCCCTCAAGAGCGTGATTCCAGAGGAGGTAGAGGGTTCCCTCGGGGATTCCTGTAAGTAGAGCCATGCTTTCAGAGCCTGGCGTGCCGTGCGGGTGAGCCCAGGGTTGGTCTTGCGCTCCACACAGAGCTGCCCTGCTCGCGGCATCTCAGAAGCCAGCAGTGGACCTTTGCGGTATTCGTCACTGCCAGAAATGCACAGCTGCCCCGGAGACTGCAGATGCTCAGAGCCACCCCCGTACGGCGTGGCAGACCCGAGGCCTGTTCACACCGTGACTTGCCACAGAGCCGTGGTTCATCTGCTTCTAGACGCTCTGCCGAGTGGCCCTTGCGACTCAGGGTCCCGTGTGCTCGTGCAGGCGACACGTGCCTGTGCTGCCGGCTGTCTGCGGCGTGACTGTGGCCTCGCAGCTGCCGGGGCCTGACGGAGCCGCTGCAGGCTGCACCAGCCTCGCAGTTCCGGAAGCCCCGGCTCCCTGTTAAGCAGAACATTCAAACAAACCCTCTGTGAAGTTTCCCGTGGTTTATCGTTTGTATTTCTTCTTCTTTACCAAAAAAGAGTTTTTTTAACCTAGTCATTCATATTTTTTTTCTCCTTTTGTATTTTTAAATTTTAGCCTGGAAAAGTTCCATGAGGGCTTTATCTTTTACCGTTTTGTGGTACTGGAGGGCAAACCCAGACGCTTCTGCCCTGGCCCTGTTTCATTTGGAGCCAGGGTCACACTGCGTTGCCCGGGCAGGCCTTGGACTTCTGTCCTCCTGCCTCAGTCTCTGATAATGTGGTGGCTGCAGGCAGGCACCGCCACACATAGCATCCCTCACATCTCTATTTTTAAAAGTAAACTCAAGTGAGACTAGGGGGGCAATGTCAGACAATGATAGGCAGGCGAGGTGTGATCAAAAATGCGAATGATTCACTTTGGTTTTTAGATGTATCACAGTGAAGGACGCGTTGCCACCCCTCCTGCACAGTCCCCTGCCTCTGCGGCCCTTCCCTGAGTGTCTTTGTTGCTCTGTCCTGGCGGCCTGTGTTCTCGGTTGATCTAAAACAGCTCCCTCTGCGCTCACTTTCACCTAGGGGAGAGCCAGGCACTGCATGGGTGCTGAGGCCACGGCGACATTTCCATGAGCCGCCTTCCCACCCTGGAAAGACTCAGGAGGGACCAGAAGTGGCTGAGGACTCTGGTGTGCGTGGCCCAGGCGAGGGGCTCGTGGCAGTGTGTCTTTGATTGTAATACGTTCTTTAAGAATTTAAACATGCAGGGTATATTTTGATCACACCTTGTACATGTATGTATCTTGGAAATCAACAGACATGCATTTTCCTCCAAACCTGGTATTTAATGAGGAAATGTAATAATTCTAAGAAAACAGGCAGACCCCAGCCGTGTAAGCGATGAGCTCCTAATCTTCACTGCTAGCGCTTCCAGCAGACGTCTTGGCTGAAGCACAGAAGATTCACTTGCACCCGCTGC
>NW_004955451.1:17603467-17624954 GCF_000276665.1 Chinchilla lanigera | reverse complement strand
GGAGGCCTGCAGCCGCCTCAGAGGCACACTGGAGGGCCTTCGTTGTTCCCTGAGCAAGCTATGATTCTGATGAGACTTTCCTCCTTCACCGCCTTCTTGGTGCAGCTCTTCTGGCCCTTGAGCAGAGGAGCCTTCCAAAGCCATTCGCCCGCACGACTGTTCCAGACCTGTGTGAAGGAAACAACCCTGGGCGCAGCGGCTCACACCTGTGATCCCAGCCGCCCAGGGAACTGAGGCAGGAGGAGCAGGCCAGCCTGGGCAACTTGGTGAGAACCTGTCTCGGACTAAAAAAGGAGCAGGGTTATAGCTCAGCCCCCGTGCCCCCAGGTTCAGTCCCTAGTACCGTAAACAAAAAACAAAAGCCTGTCGGTGTCTAGGTAACCCATCGCATGGCTCTACACCGAGCCTATGAAAACGTGTGTGGAGTAGGCAGGCGTTAGTACCCATGCCGGCTGCCTGTCAGGTTTGCTCTCCTGTCAGAAACATTCTGTTGGGTGCTGTGGGAGACGCGCTCGGTCGTGGGCCCTTGGTCGAGCTGGGCCCTTGGTGCCCGAGTCAGGCGCGGTGTAGACGGGTACTTTGAGGTGGCCTGGAGTTGCTTCGTATGTGGTCTATACCTGCACCTCTGGCAGCTTACCTGGACCCCTTAGGTGTCATCACTGCTGTCTGCGGTGAGATCTGGCTGCTTCTAAACACATCTTGGATGGTGCTGAACTTTTGACCAGCCAGCTGTTGGCAAAAGGCAAATATATTTTGCTAAGCCTACCTTAATCATTGCCTTTTTAATATAAATCAAGGTCTTTCCCAGCTGTGAAAACTTTACCTGAATCAGAGAGACAGCTGCTGGTGACATGTTAATTGGAATGTCCCTGTGTTCTATCTTTGTAAAATCATGTCATCTTGAGGAGAATCCAGTCTCCTCAAAGTTACCAGGCCCTTCACCTGCAGGGTGCAGCTTGGAAATAAAATTCCAACTCACCTGTCTCTAATTTAGTCCCCTGGACTCATTGGAATCCTTGGGTCCAGTCAGGAGCTTGAGGTTCTGGTCATACATCAGGGGAGACAGGAGGATTTGCCCTCGCTGGCGTGCCTGTTGTCCCTCCCTGTGTATGGTGGTGTTAATGTTTATGGTAGCGATATCACTGGCTTGCTTACACTCTTGTGTGTTAAAGGAGAAATGCAAAGCAGGGCGTGGTGGCCCACACCTGTCACCCCAGCACTCGGGAGGCTGAGGTAGGAATCACCGTGAATTTGAGGCCAGCCTGGGCTACGTAGCAAGACCCTGTCTCAAAAAAGCTTAGAAAAGAAGCAAGCCACGGTATTCTAAAATCCAGGATCCAAGTAAGAGGAAGTCCCGCTCCACTGTAAAATCTGTGGAGATGAAAAGGAGCAGGAGCTTCACCTCTGGGGGTTGGGCTTTTGATCCAGGGCGTCCGTTCACTTTCGTGACTGGGAAGCTTAGACCCTCAGGAGTTTTCCTCTGACAGAGGCTCTACCTCAGCACAGCGCTGCCGTGCGTGTGCACGTCACCTCTCCACTGCGCGGACCCCAGCCTCAGTGTGGCACTGAGCACGGGGCTCAGCTGTGAGCAGCAGCCTCTGCCCGTGCTGCCTGCTCTGGGCCCGGGATCGCACGTGAACGTCGTGCAGTGGCTCCGGCTCCGGCTCCGGCTCAGGGAACATGCATCCCAAATGCAGTTGAGAATCCCCAGTTCCTGGTCCGTGTGTCCTTTCTTGAAACTTGAAACTCATGAACACAAGGCTGTCAGGAAGTACCCTGTGGAGCTTTTCACGCCCTGCTTTACGCACAGCTGCACCTGAGAGCGCAGTGCTTGACGCGGAAACGTGATCCTCGGGCCCTGGGCACACTGTAAGTGGAGCTCAGTGGGAATGAGTGTGGGCCAAGGAGCTGAGCTGGAGCTTGTGCTGGCCTCTTCTGTCGGGGTGGGGGCTCCCCGGGCACTCGGTGGGTCCCTGTGGGGTGGGATGGAAACACATTCCAGAGGCCTTCCTGGGGCCGGAGGGGGCTAGATGGAAGGAGAGGCAGGGCCACCCCTGAAAGAAGGCACAGGCCGTAAGTGACCCACAGAAGGGTGTGGGGCATCCACCCACACAGGCCCAGGTCACGCAGCCCGGAGCTGTGGCCGGCAGCAAGCCTAGTTGTAATGAACTTGTGAGTGGTGGATGTGCTGGTGCCGGCGGCTGCTGGCTGTGGGGTTGAAAGTGGATCACTTGGCCGGTTTACCGTTGGCCCGGTGCAGGTCTGGCACGAGGTCCGATCTGTACTCACCCCGGAACTTGGCCCTTGCCGCCGAGGTTCTGAGGCTGACACAGAGTGCTTCCTTCCCAGCGAAGATGCTGTGGAGCCCAGGCCTTGTCCCGGGTGCAGCGGTCGCGTGCCCTTCTCCAGGATGTGCCCACTGGGGCCAGCGTGGCAGTGTCGCAGCGGGGGTTGGGGACCGGTGTCTGTGGCACTGGAAGTGCTGGCGGTGCAGGTTCCTGGGACAGCTCAGCTGAGTCTCGGGTCACAAGGGGTGGTACGTCCTGTGCCACACAACCGGTCCTGCTAAGGTCCTGTAGATTTTGTGCTCTTCTCTGCCTCCATGGCGCTGGGGGCCGAATGCCGGCCCTCCCAGGTGCTAGGCAGGTGCACTATGCCGAGCTGCACCCAGAGAGTCCACAGGAAATCGCGTGGCTCCAGGTGCCCACGGAGGGCACTGAGTAGCTGCAGCACCCAGACGCTTTCTAGGCCATCGTGCCGCATGTAGGATTTGAAAACCTCTCGTGCTAGAAAAACTGCTGTAAATGTGGGCCAGGACCAGAGGAGAGCTGAGCAGGGGCTTGACACGTGCGTCTCTCGCCTCTCCGCCTGAAGTGGAAGGCTTGAGCCCAGCTGGGGCTCCCTACAGGGCTGTGAAGACAGGCAGGGCCTGAGCCACTGTCCCCAGCGAGAGGCAACAGCCCAGACTCGGTGTGAGCCGCCCGACCCCAAGCAGAGAGCTGCCCGCTTTGGGAGTGAGACACAGGGCGTAGTGAGCACAGCGTGATCAGCTTTGGGGGCCACAGGGCTTCCTTTGAGCCTTGCCCCTTGCCCTGAGGACGGGGCAGCCTGTCCTTGGTCTGCTCTTGACCACCGGGCTGTACTGAGCGGGGTCAAGGAGTCGCAGGCCCCAGGGAGCACCCGTGTTTGTAGGAGAACTGCTCCCGGCTTTCTCTGGGAGCCCTGCACCCCCGACCCGCCGCCTCCGAGCTCCGGGGCCTGAGCTCTGTGCTCAGAGCCATGCAGCGTTCCTAACGATCGGGCTCAGAGCCAGTGACCTGGACGGGGCTGGCCGTGGGGCGGGCAACGAGCCGGTGGCTCTGCTCGTGTTATTTTTAGTATGTGTTGTCGGGGGCACTGCAGCCGCGCACAAGGAGCTGGGCCTGGTGCCGCACAGCTGGGGCCTGCAGGGGGCGGGCAGCGCGCCGGGTCCCTGCCAGGCGCGTTAGCTGCAGAGTCGGCGCTTGCCTCACAGTGGCCAGGCCTGGGGACGGCGATGGTGCTGGCCTCCCGGTGTCCAGGACTGGAAGCCTTAAGCACAGGTGTTGGGCCTGTCCGCTCCACGCTGAGATCGGAAGGAGCAATACTGGGGACGAGCCGGGCGTGGCGCGCTTCTGTCTTCACAGCACTTTGGAAGCTGCGGCTGTGCCTGGGCCAGGCAGCCCCGCGGCAGAGTGCTCGGTCTCCACGTTTGATCCCCAGCCCCTGACTGCCCCCATCTTTCTATTGTTTACCTGAAGTTCAAATTTACTGTTCTGTTTTTATTTGCTAAAAAATTTGTAGATTGTATTTAAAATAAACTTCCAAACTTTAACTTCATGTGCATTCTGAAGCCTGGGAACAACATGGGAAGGGCATTAGTCAGAAAACCGTAAGCAACTGGGTGGGTGGGCACGCCTGTCGCCCCAGCACTTGGGGAGGCTGAGGCAGGAGGATCACAAGTTCAGGCCCAGCCTTGGTGACTTAATGACACTGTCTTAAACAAGGGGTGGGGAGGTAGGACGGGCTGAGGACCGGCTAGTGCGTCTCCGCCCACACCTGGCAGCCGCGAGCCAGGTCTCACAGCGGCCCACAAGCCCACACAGGGCCCCAGTCTCTGCCCCGTGTGGCTCTGGGACCACAGTGCGAGGCCCTGAGGGACAGTGGCCACCGCACAGTGGGGGCCATCAGCCCGCAAAGGTACTGTGCCGCTGCTGCCTGCTGGGGACAGGCAAGAGCTGCCAGGGGCCGGGCCGGGCTGGGACAGGACGTGTTTGATGGACAGCGTTTCGGTTTGTGGGTATTTTTAAATTTTATTTGCAGTACTGGAGAAAACCCAGGGCCTTCACACTGAGCTACATCCCCAGCTACCCCCTCCCCTTTGAGACAGGGTCTTGCTGTGTAGTCCAGGTTGGCCTTGAACTCACTTTGTAGCCTCGGCTGGCCTCCATCTCACAGCGTTCCTCCTGCCTCAGCCTCCCAAGTGCTGGGGTCACAAGTGTGCACCACCACATCCGGCACCCTCAGCCTTGTTTCCCCCTTTTTCATTTTTTGGGATAGCGTTTCACTAAGTCACTGAATTATCCAGACTGGCTGAAGTTTGTGATCCTCCTGCCTCAGCCTCCCAGAGTGCTGGGATTTAGGTGCGCTCTATAACATTTGGCTTAGTTCTGTCTTACTGGGGTTTCTGTTGTTACAGAAGTATCATACTATTTTTAAAAAATTACAGAATTCAGCCCCCTAAAGATGGTTTTATACCAGTTGAATGGATATATAATAATGTAGAAAACTCATTGAAGACACATAAGGAAAAAGAAAACTGTAGAAAATTCAAACACTCAGAAAATAAAAGGTATCAGTAACTGCCCAGGTCCCCAAAAGGAACGTTTGGCATTATTATCCCTGCCTAAAAATGCATGCACGCACTTACTCATTTCTAAACGTGGAAAGTATGAAGGAGAGAAAAATGGTCAGCAGCACCCACACTCTGATCACCTTTGTTCATATTTAAAAAGCAATCTGAGTTGTGCATGGCAGTGCACACCTGTTCTCCCAGCTACTTGGGAGGCTGAGGCAGGAGGATTGCAAGTTTGGGGCCAGCCTGGGAAACTTCATGAGCCTGGCCTTAAAATAAAAATTAATTACATTATTATTATTTCTTTTTTTGGTTCTTTTAAAATAAAAATTAAAAACGCTGGGTGTGGCTCAGGGTAGAACACTGGCCTAGTGTGTACCCCCTAGTTTATCCCCCGCCCATACGATACAAAAAATTCGTCTTAATAATGAAGCGTCCCAGACCTGTAAAACTCTGATCCACGCAGGTCCCGGCCTGTGGCCTTCAGCTGTCAGTCCCCTCCGCGCCCCCCTGTCTGGGGGGGGCTCTGGCTGGGGGCTCACCCCACCCCCTTCCGTGTCCCCATCCCTTCTGCACATCGCACCATCCCGAAAGCGCAGCAGTGCTTGTAAACTGCCCAAACGGCCGCCCCTGAGAGACCCACGTCGCTCCGTCGGGCCTTTGGGTGACCAGCAGTCTCCGCCCAGTGATGAACGTCCCAGAGCACGGCCAGGGCAGGTGACGGCAGAGGACCTGCACTAGCTTTGCCTGGCTGCTGAGGACGATTGATCGATTGATTGGGGGAACAGCAGCTCGGCTGCTTGGCTGTGCCCTGGGGGTGCTTGGGAGGAATTTCCTTCCCGCTGAGTTTTGAATCCAGCTTTTTGTTTTTCAAGACAGGGTCTGGTAAGTCACTAAGTTACCCAGGCTAGGCTGAGGTTTGCGTCCTCTTGCCTCAGCCTCCCAGGGCTGGGCTTCGGGCATGTGCCCCTCCTGACACTGAATCCTTTGCTTCTAGGAGTGGGAAGAGGTGGCAGGTGCAGCTGGGTCCCTTCATGGGTCAACAGTTGGGGCTCAGTCAGCACTGCATTTTGGTCCCGTTCCTTTCCAGCTCTGACCACTGGGCTCCCCACCGAGACGCGGGCTGTGCCGGAGGTGCCGGGAGCAGCCGGGCCAAGTCCGCAGAGCTGGTGCCTCCCTCACTGCTTCACTCAAAATTGACAGCTGGAGCTGGACGCCCCGGGCCTGCGTCCTCCACTCACTGCTGGCTTTGTCACCGTGGGGACAGTGCCCCCCCCCCGAGATCTGGGGATGGGGAGGGTGCTGGCTGCTGGGGCGGCTCCGGACGGACTCCCAGATTGTTCCGGCGTGGGGTCTGCGGAGCTTTCGTTTCTGTGGCACAGCAAGAAGGGTTTCTACACGGAGGGCACCTGTGGGCAGATCAGATTACACTGTTTTGCTTCAACATCCTGGAGATCACTGGAGTCCAGATTAAACCTGGTTAAACAGAACTAGCTGGGCGCGGTGCTGCATGCCTGTGAGCCCAGTGCAGAGGCTGAGGCAGGAGGATCCCTGCAAGTTTGAGGCCAGCCTGGGCCACATAGTAAGATCCTGTCTCACAACAGAGCCGCTGAGCCGCCTGGGTGTGCAAGGTCCGTGCATCTTGCCATGGCCCCAGCCCCGCGCGAGACACCCATGGACACTGCAGGCTTCACCACCAAGCCCAGCCCACGGCCCCAGGGTCCACCCAGGGAGCAAGTGAGCCTGTAAGAGGCCGGTGGGTCCCCTGTGATCGGGGACGACTCATGCTCAGGGTGCAGCGCACTGACACAGGGTCGGGCCCTGCCCCAGGCCCTTTCTGATGGGATGGGGCAGGGCGAGGAGCCGCCTGGGTGCTGGGCAGGGACTGGGTAGTGGCAGAGTGGAGCCTGAGGAGGCCACCACAGAGCAGGGCTTTGCTCCTGCAGGGCAGTCCTGGGTCGGACAGGGCTGGGTAGTGCAGTGGTCAGTGCTGACCTGCTGTGCTGAGCTGAGTTCAATTCCCAGCACTGCCCCCAAAATACAAAATAGTCCCCCCAAACACAAGTGAGGGTTCAAGATGGGGTAGGTAGGAGAGGCGGCAACGTGGGCGGGGAGGGGAGGGCAGAGCAGAGGAGGGCAGCTGAGGTTAGCAAGGGGCAACAGACTCGTGTGCTGGGCTCTGCGTGCCAGCGATGTCCGTTGGGAGGCCAGAGGATGGCAGCAGAGGATATGGGCAGCTGGAGAGGATGGCAGATAACGAGGGTATTTTTACCCAAGTGGCCCCAGAGCTGCCAGGACAGTGTGGGTGGGGCAGAGGCGGCACGGCCAGCAGGAGCTCGGGGGGTCGCAGGCCAGGCCGAGAGGATAAAGGCGTGCATGCCGAGGTCCCTGCTGGATGCTGGGGAGGCTGAGCGGGGCAAGGCCTGCAGCCCGTGGAGCATGCAGCGTAGAGGCCAGGCATGGCAGATGTGTCCTCCTCTGCCCGTCCCACCCTTGTGCCTGGGGGGCGGCAGCCTGGGCTCAGTGTCTGAGCAGAGGACTGTGGACCTGCCACTGTCCAGCCGTCAGCAGAGCTGCTCACGCTGTCCACAGCCACAGCCCCACTGACCAGGATGGTGCCCAGAACCTGGGGACTCTTTGTCAGGCGAGGGCCCCAGGCCACCTTGGGAGCGGTCAGCAGGAGGCCTCGGAGGTCATGGTGGCCATAGCCTGAGCCCAGCCTGCTGGCCACATTCTGTCCTGGTGCACGGCAGCGCCCTGCGCACCTTGGAGGGGAGCGATGGTCACTTCGGGCCATCCCAGGCCTGGAGCCAAGGGCAGGACAAAGCCAGGCCCAAGGAGGCGGAACTTTCGTCCTGCAGCTTCAGGGCTCCCCTGCCTTCCAGCGAGGACGGCGCCCACAGTGCCCGGCCGGTGCTGCCTCCTGCTGGCCAGCCTCAGGGTGAGCCTGGTGCTGCTGCATCGGCCGCCGGGTTGGGATGTCGAAGACTTGGTGAAGAACAGGCAAAGGCAGGGAATGTGAGGTCCTGATGATCGTTCTGTCTGGAGGTGCAGAACAGGATGCCGCCAAGCATGAGACCCGCTCCGCCCGCGCTTCCTGCCCAGCCTAGCCTGTCCCGTCCCTCGGGGGAGCGGCGCTGCACCGTCCCTGTCCCCAGGCTCTGTCCTGCTGCCTCCCACTCGGGAACAGCAAGGCCACCTCAGCCCCACAGATGCCCTGGAACCCAGCTCTGTGCCCATGGCCACCTGGTGCTGAGTCCTGAGGAGGGGCTGTGGGAGGTTGTCAGGTGGAAACGTGGGCCGGGGGCGCCTGGCACCAGTGGCCAGGGCAGCAATCAGAGCCCTGGTCCCCTGCATGCTCAGAGCCTCCTGGGCTGTGACACCGCCCTCCAGGGACCCCGATGTGACCACCACAGCCCAGGCTCAGCCGAGAAGAGCAGATGGCATGGAGCCAGAGCCCGACCTGGCCCTTCCCACGCGCAGGTGCGAGAGGCTGCAGTGGCCTCAGAGCTGCCTGGGTGACCCCAGGGTCTGAGAGGCCAGAGACAGGTGGGAACACAGCCCAGGTTGTCACTTTGAAGATCCGGGGGTCGGGGTGCAGCCTGCTTGACGGGGGAGGACTCCCCCACCCTGCCAGCGGCTCGCTGTCCTCTTCCTCCCTCCCTGTGGTACTTGGGGCTGAGCCCAGGGCCTTTGCAGAGCAACATCCCCAACCCTTGGGACAAGATCTGCGGAGTTTCCCAGCCTGAGCCCACCTTGGGACCCTCCTGCCTCAGCCTGACAGTGCTGGGACAACAGGCATGTGACCTCACCCAGCAGCTGTGCTGCTGCTGCCTGCTGCTTTCTCTCCTCCCCTCCCTCCCATACCCCACCCTTCTCTTTTCTCTTCCCGCCCCAGATGGGCCCCACAGCCCTCCTTCCTCCGGGCTGCCCAAGCCGGCCCTCAGGAAAAGCGGACGCAGTCACAGACCTGAGCTCAGAGGTGGCCTCTGCCTGGAGCAGCTCCAGGCCCAGCCCAGCCCCCCAGGCTCGGAGGGGGCAGAAGGCAGTGGCGAGGCAGGCGTGCACCAGGGCAGGTGGTGCTGGGCTGCCCCGCTTCCTGGACTCAGGAGGCGACCGCCACATCTCTGGGCTGCAGCGAGGGGCAGCCGTGAGGCCGGCCGCGGGGAAGGGAGGCCCCAGGCCTCCACCCGGCACTGCTTCCGCGTGGAATCACCTCACCTCTGCTCCCTGCAGTCCCGGTACCCGCCCCCGCACCCCAACAGTCAAGTATCCTCCAGGACCCAGGCAGGGAGGGACCCCAGCACACGGTGCCGTTCACAGAAGAACACGCAGGTGGTGTGGGCTCCTCGGAGCCTGAGTGCGACCTTTAATCCGTGCCCAGCCCCAGTGACATCTGTACAGGACCTGGGCGGCACAGCGGCCCCCGCCTCCCGGGTGGGAAGGACGCAGTGGCCGGGGCCAGGGCAGAGACACAAAGTCTGCGTCCTCCCTGCCCCCACCCTGGGGGCCGGCAGCCCCGACTCCTGGCCACGCAGGCCCTCGAGGCTCCGTTGGGGCAGTAGGGGGCACTGCAGCGCACGCCCTCCAGCCCCATGAAGGCCGCCTGGGCCCTAGGCCCCTGCTCCATGCCGCCTCCTCAGAGACCGCCAGAGCCCCAGGTGGCCTCAGTCCACTGTGGTGCCCCAGCTCCTGCCTGATCTGGAGCCGGCTCCCCTAGGCGGCGGCCGCAGGGACTTGGGGGATGAGGAGAGGGTGCCGAGTGGAGCAGGTCTGGGGGGCCTGGAGGCTGTTCCTGGACCTTGGTCACCTGAGACCTGTCCTGGGCTCGCCCCAGCCCGGCCACCTTTGTCCCTCCGCCTGGAGGGTCCACCCTAGGAGCCAGCCTGGCCAGGGCACTGGACCTTGGGTCAGCTTGCCATTTTATTTGCCCCAAATGCACGTCCTGGCAGGGACAGGGGTTGTCAGAATTTGTGACAGTCTGGGACTCAGCTGCTGCACCCGGGACCGAGGCCTGGGGCACAGGACAGGCAGCTTTGGTTTAACTCCTGGGCTGGGCGGGGCTGAGCGCAGGCAGGAGGGGCACCAGGATGAGTGTCCCCGTCAGGGCCTGGTGCCAGGTGAGTGGCCTGGGGTCCGGGCTGGGCACCAGGCCCTCTGTGCGCATCAGACCCCCTGCCCAGAGCCCTGGCCCCCGCACCCGAGTTACATTCATCAGTTAGATCAGACAGGAGGAGGCCCGGCCTCCGGGACCGTGCGCAGGGCAGAAGCTACATTCACACGGGGGTGTGTGCAAGGCCAAAGCCGCAGGAGGGCAGGGACGAGTCCTTCAGGCCCAGCCACCGCGGCCGGACAGCGCCACACCACCCTGCGCAGCAGAGCGGAGGGAGACCTGGAAGACACGTGCACGTGGCCGCCCCGGTGGCTGGTGGCCCACGGGCCAGGTGTGGGGAGGGTGGCGCTTAGGCCCCTCCAGACCTGGAAGGAGAGGGGGTGTCAGGGAGGAGCCAGGCAGCAGGGCCCAGGTCACTCCCGGTCACAAGTCACAGGCCAGCAGGCAGCAATAGGGAGGTCAGACAGTGGTGGCACAGAGACAGAGACAGATGGGCCTCGGGATGGCGCGGCGGGCAGAGGACTCCTCAGGCAGCGGATGAGAGGGGCCGTGAGATGAGATGGATGACCAGGGCGGGAGGGTGGTGTGGCCAGTGTCACACTGCCCCCTGCTGGGTCGGGTCGTACCTTCCTCGGCGGATGTTTCTGCAGGTGCCCGGAGAGGCCAGCAGGGAGAGCAAAGGGAGGAGTCACCCTCCAGTCCCCATCCCGAGGGCCGAAGCCAGAGCCCACGGCCCTGATGGTTGCACACTAGGGACAGATCAACCCCCAACGCCGCCTCTGGCGCCCTGGTCTGCATGCGGCGGGGTCAAACGGCTCCCCCGGAAGCCCAGAGGGGACATGGGGCGGCTCTGGACAGGGACCCCCAGTCGGGCTGGGAGTCGGTATGAACATGGGACCCCGGGGTCAGTGTTCGGGGCTCATGACTTTAAGTGGTAGCAGCTGGCCTCTCACCACCCCCAGAGCCCAGAGCCTGGGTTGGGCATCCCGTGTGTCTCTTACTTAAACCCCCAGCCTGTGCCCCCCAGGACGATGGCTGCGACCAGGACTGCCCCGGCGATGGAGCCGATGATGATGTTGGTGCCGCTGGGACCTGGGGAGGAGATGGCTTGGTGGCAGGGATGTCCCGGGTCGCAGGGACAGTGTCCGGCCAGCCCCAGCTCACCTTTGTACCGCTCCGTCTCCCCAGTGGGTGGGGACGTGGGCAGTGGGTTATGGACACTGCAGTCCTTGCCCGTCCAGTCGGGCTGGCAGATGCATTTGCCCTCGTTGCTGCAGACCTGGGGGGGCGCACAGTGAGCAGGGCCAGGGCTTCTGTCACAGGTTGGTTTTTAGAGAGTCTCGCCGTGTAGTCCAAGCTGGCCTTGAACTGCAACCTGCCTGCCTCAGCCTCCCAAGTGCCGGGGTCACAGTGCCCCACTCCCGTGCCCTCCTGCAGCCTCCCCACGGCCCTGGCCCGCACTCACCCCGTGGTGGGAGCAGACCCGGCGCTCCCCGCTGCCTGGGCAGGTGCTGAAGTTGAAAGCCGAGGCCGGCAGACAGCGGTGGCCCAAGCACAGCATGTTGGGCCCGCAGGCCGTGCCGTCCTCCACGTAGCTCAGGTCAGAGCCGTCGGCCAGCTGCACGTGGCCGCCCCTGGGAAGGGACAGCGCGGGGCCTCGTCCTCCACCCCCACCTGTCCCTCCACGCCCAGCCGAGGCCGGCCATACCTGCAGTCCAGCTCCTTGCCCTGGTGGTAGAAGGTGACGCTGCTGACGTCTCCCCCCAGCTCGCCCAGCCGAGGAGCTCCGGAGATGTTGACGCAGAGGAGGAAGCCGCACAGCACGTCCCTGCGGGGCAGGGGCACAGTGACCGGGGCCCTGGCAGCCCCGCGCCGCCCCAGCCGCCCGCACTCACTGCTTGTTGCACTGCACCCAGCCTGAGCCCTTGCGGCCGCAGTTCCCGCGCTCCGTGCCCTCCACGTTCAGCTTCTCGTAGCAGAAGCGATCGGCGGCCGCTGCAGGGAGACCCGGGAGCCCCGGCCTCAGGGCCGCACCCCGCCCTGGTGGCCGGGCTTGGAGCCGTGGCGCGTGGGAGGAGCCCTCCGTCCGGGCCCCCAGCCCCCAGCCCACCGCGCCCCACTCACCACGGCCCCACAGGGCCTGGCACTGCCGGTCCCGGGTCCTGCAGCGGCCTCCGTAGCAGCGACCCTAGGGCCGGGGCGGGGGTGAGCGCGGGCCCGGGGGCGGCCCGGGCGGGGAGGGGGCGCCACGCCTACCTGCTCGCGGTCGCACGTGTAGCCGTCCAGCTTGTGCAGGTTAGGGGGACACTGCGGAGAGAGCGGCCTGAGGGCTGCGCCCCGGCCCCGGAGCCCCAGCCCCGTCCCCTGCACCCCGAGGCCGCGACGCCTGGCCGCGAGGCCCGCAGGGGTCGGCAGGTCACGCGTGGGCACGGCGGCGGCCGGCCACGGCCGGACGCGACCGGGGAGGGCGCCTAGGAGCGCAGGAGCCCCCCGGGGGAGACCGAGGCTGCAAGCACCGCGGACCTGGCTGGAGTCCCCGGTGCAGGTCTCCGCGATGTCGCACTCGTTCACCGCCTCTCGGCAGGAGACGCCCCGCGGCTCGTACTGCGGAGAGGGCGGGGTCAGCGGGCGGCCGCAGCGACGCCCCGCCCCCGCGCGCCCATTGGCGCGTTCCTCGCGCCAGGCCCCGCCCCTGCCGCCCCGCCCCCCGCGCACCTTGCAGCGGCGACAGCACAGCCCGTCGCTGCACATGGCGTCGTGCGTCAGCGTGCACTTCTTGCAGCAGTTGCCGCCCGCCCGGCTGCACTCCTGGGGGTCGCGAGGAGAGGAGGGAGGCGGGCGGCTGACCCCACCCTCCCCTCGGCCGCCCCGGGGCCCCGCGTCCCGCCTCCGCCGCTCACCTGCACAGAGCCGCAGTCGCACTCCTCCCCCGCCTCCACGAAGCCGTTCCCGCACTCGGGCGGGTCCAGGAGCTGCGGGCGGCGGGATCGGGGTGAGGGTCGGGGTGAGGGTCGGGGTCAGGGCTGCGGCCGGGGTCAGGCCTGGGTCGGGGTCAGGCCGTGGTCGGGGTCAGGGCCGGCGTCGGGGCCGGGGTTAGGGCCGCGGTCTGCGTCAGGGTTGGGGCCGGAGTCGGGGTCCGGGTTGGGGCCGGGGCCGGGGTCGGGGTCAGGCCGGGGTCAGGGCCGGGGTCGGGGTCAGGCCGGGGTCGGGGTACCTTGAGCGGCTTGTTGAAGAGGCAGCTCCCGCCGCCCTCCTGCAGGAACTGCGTGTACTCGTCGATGCTGCAGCGCGAGAACTTGCGGGGCAGGTAGAACCTGGGTGGGGAGGGCATCGCGGCTGGCACCTCCTGCCCGCCCGCTGTGGTCCCCGGCGCAGGGAGGCCCGAGGGGCCGCCCCGTGGCGATGTGGGCGCTGCGCCCCAGCCCCTCCCCGAGGCCCGGCCCCCCACTCACCCGGTGTCCTCCATGATGCAGCCCAGCCAGACATCCGGGCACCTGCAGTCGCCGGCTGCGCTCCGGTGCAGGTTCCACATCATGCCCAGGTTCTGCCCCAGCGTCTGTGCCAGCGTCACCGCCATGGCCCCCATGTTGCCATACTGGGGGTGGGAGAGGGAGGCCAGCTGCCTTCACCCCACACCCCGGCCCAGCCCTCAGGCTCCCTGCTCACCTCATTCACGCCGCCTCCGCGGGACAGCGAGCAGATGCCCCCCACATAGGCCGCCCCGCTGCTGGAGCTCTGGAAGGTGCGGCCCCTGCGGGAGAAGCCTTCAGGACGGGCTGCAGACCGGAGCCCTCCCTTGGGAGGGAAGCCCTGGCCTGAGGTCAGCCCGGAGACCTCCCTGCCTCTGCAGGCTCCACCCTAGGTTTGAGGCCCCTGGCCCTGAGGGAGGAAGCTGGCCTAAATAGGGCAGAGGAGGGCTCAGACACGGGGCCCAGGCTCCCCAGCCAGGCTGCAGCGAGGTCCAGCAGGCCCACGAGGCTGGGCCGTCAGCGGCAGGGTGCCCAGGGTGGCACTCACGAGAAGAGGTGGGTGGCATCACTAGGCTCGGGGAGCCCTTCCTGCCGGTACACCATGAGCCGCGCCAGCGTCTCGAGGAGGTCCTCCTGCACCTGTATCTTGTCCCCGTCGGCCCACGTCTCCATGGCGACCAGCACTATGCGGGTGTTGAGCTGCTCCTTGTATATCTGGACCCAGAGGGGAGCGGGGGATGGCTCTGGTAGGGCCTGGACAGGGCCGCAGGACGCCTGGCTCTTCCAGGAGGCGGGGTCTGGGGCAGGGGCGGGCTCAGGGCTCACCACGTCTGCCAGGTTCACCACGGACTTCGCGAAGTTGCTGGTCAGGACCACTGACTGCCTCATCTGCTCGAACTGGGGGAGAAAGCACGGTGGGCTCCTTGCAGGCTCCCCCAAGCCGTCCCCAGGCCGGGCACCTACCAGCTGGTGGTCATTGATCACGATGAGCTCCACATACTTGGTCTCGCTGTGGACAGTGGGGTGGCCCCTGCGGACCTGGGAGTGGGTGGACCCTGGGAATCAGTCCCTCCAGGCCCAACGCTGCAGTGGACTCCAGTCAGGGCTGGTGCAGCCCCTGCGGAGTCCGGTTACCCCCAACCAGGGACCGCACATGCCACGGTCAGGAGGTGCTGGGAGCTTGCCCCAGAGACGGCCCGGGGTCTGAGCGGGCCCCATACCTGCCTTTTCCTTCTCAGCCTTGGCCGGCTTGGAGGGACAGAGTGGGCAGCAAACAGGCAGCCTGTGGGGACACTTGGGTGAGGGTGCTGCCCAGCCTGCCTAGTCCTGCCCAGCCCCACTTCGAGCCCTTACCTGGCTCCCTGCATCCGAGGGAGGCTGGGAGGAGAGGAGTCCGGTAGATGAGGTGTGGGAGGGGTCCCTGCAGTAAGGGAGTTAATTCTTGGGGGGCCAGACAGGTCTGCCACCGGCCCTCCCCCACCCCACCTTGGGTGACCCAGAACCAGCCAGGGCTCTATGTCAGATCTGATCTCCCAGATCCTCAGATTTCTGGAGTCAAGACCTGGGGGTGCCCTGAGAGCTGGGGGCAAAGGACACTGGAGCCCATGGGAGGTCGTGTGGGGGACAGCAGGGATATTGGAGCCGGGGGACAGCCAGGGAACCAGAGCTGGGGTCACTGAGGAGGGCAGGGAGGCTGAGGTTACTGCTGAGGCGGCAGGTGGCGTCAGAGGGGCAAGGCTGGGGCAGGGTACCTGGGGGGGTGCCCGAGGCCCAGCCAGCACCTGGGGCTCCACGATGAAGGTTGAGTTTCCATCAGAGAAGACCCCGCTGTGGAGAGAGGGGGCTCGCACCGTCCATCCCCTGGGCCGGCAGGGCCCCACCCCCCAACACTACTCACTGCAGCCCCTGGCAGGTGGACAGCGCGGCGAAGGAGTGCGGGTTGCCCCGGAGCTTGCCCTGGTAGTAGCAGTGGTCTCCAGCACCCTGCGGAGCAGGGCTGGTGAGGAGGTACCTGGGGAGCCCCCAGCAGCTGCCCATGTGCTGTGTCCGGGATGGCTGGAGGCCAGTGCTGCCCCTGACCTGCTGAGTCGCCTGTGACGGTGGGTCAGACACCGGCTGCACGGAGGTGCTTGGCCGTGCCTTGGTGTCTCAGCAGGTGACTGCCACAGACCCCACCAAACAGCCGGACTTGCCGCGGCCCGAGGCCTGGCTTGACTGGTGGTCCCTGGTGGAGGGGCGGGGGGCAGCCGGTCCTCCTGGCCGTGCTCGGGTCAGAGGACTGGCCCGCCTTGCTGCCACTGACTCTGGCTCCGGGGAATCACTCCTGCTCCAGTTACTGGGCGGGTGGGGCAGGGGCTGTTCACAGCTGCCCATTCATCTGCGTCCAGGCCTGGGCCCTGGGGCAGGGAGCCTGTGTAGCCCGCAGCGGGACCCCAGGCTGGACTCTGTGACACAGCTGGCTGGTACTGGGGCCCTGTTCACTTGCCCTGCCCACTGCCAACCCAGGCCTCGGAGCCGGGGAGCCCCCACTCACAGTGCTGTGCTGCGCTGCGCCCTCCCGGCTGAAGTGGCGCTCCACGTACTGAGAGGACAGCAGGTGACTGGGACAGCAGAAGGCACCACTGTCACTGTCACCCTCCCAGTGGCCAGCCAGGCCCCCACGCCCTGCCTGTGCCCCCAGGAGCACTCACTGGTTCAGCTCCAGGTCCAGGGTGAAGTTAGAGTTGAACGCAGGGATGACGAAGCTCACCTGGGCCAGGTGGGCAGGCTGGCACGGGCGAGGGCAGAGAGGAGTCAGGCTGCAGGGCCCAGGGCCTCAGGGCAGCAGGGGCCCAGCAGCCAGCGCCACGAGGGACTCTTGTTCCCTAGGGTGGGGGCTACAGCTGTGCTGCACCCTGCACCCTCTGGCCCAGGGCACCTGCCACCCCCCCATCTCCCAGCCGGGGCCCAGGGCTGGCTTCTCTGGGCCGAGGCTCCCACGCCAGGCCGCCCTGTGTGCACCGCTGGTGGGATTGAGGGCCGGGCCTGGAGGATCATGCGAAGGAGAGGGGTCCTGTCAGGGTGGACAGGAGACAGTGTGGACTGGGCCAGGCAAGGGACCATCCCCTCTGATCTGGAGGATAGGAATTGGTTCCTCTACCCCCAGATGCACTGCCCTCCCCGCCTGGCCCAGAGCAGCTCATCTTTAATATTTCAATCTGCGGTTAATTTTTAAACACGGACGTTTTCCTGATGAATTTTTCAGAGGGGCCGAGGCAGTGGGGCTTGAGGCTCCAGGTTGCCATGGCAATGCGCACAAGGCCTAAGCAAGGTGGTCCTGACCCAGGGCCAGCCCTAGGGTACCGGGACCTCAGACCCCCCAGGGGGAACGCAGGGAGGCGGGTCCTGCCCCACACCAGTCTGAGCACCGCTCAGTCTTATGGGGGCCCGGGGGCCCCAGAACTGAGCCCACTTCACACCCCAGACCCCACAGCCAGGGCGAGTCTACTCCTGGCCTGGCTGGTGTGCTGGGAAGAAGGTAGCCTGACGGGTCGCCCCAAAGTCCCCGACCTGCTGCCTGGCGCTGCCATCTCCTACAAGCGTCTCATCAACCAGGCCTGACCCCAGTAGGTGCTCCTGACTGCCAAGGACATTGAGGCACAAGGAGGTGATGTCTTTGCCTAAGGCCACACACTTAGGGACCAGGGGAGCTGGGACTCAGACCCGAGGTTCCATCCCAGGATGCCCTTCCCGAAAGGCGGTGCAGCCTAGGTCCCTGGGGAGAGGGCGAGGGGACATGGGCAGAGCAGGTGGCCAGGGCTCAGCCCAAGGACATCCCTCACCCATCCTGGCTGACCAGGTGCCAAGCTCCTCCCGGCCCACAGCATTGATCAGACTGGAAATAGCGAGCCACGGCCAAGGGCGGGATGTCCGGGTGCTTCCGGGCCCAACTCCCCTGCCCTGGGCCTGGGCCGCCTTCGATCTGCACCCACAGCCCCTCTCCTGCTGCCCATGCCCCCAGGACGGCCTGGTGGCCGCTGAGCCGTGGGTCTCCCTGAAAGGTAAGATGAGCTGCTCCTGGGCCCAAAGGCTGCAGGGGTGGCCGTGCTGCCCAGGGCCGGAGAGATTGGCACTCATGGAGCCTGCCTTCCCCAGGAAGCGAGCTGACCTCTGCCCTCTGTGCAGGCCAGGGAGCCCCACCCACAGCATCCCAGGCTGACAGAGAAGCTTCATGCTGAGCTGCATCCCCAGACTTTAATTTCTGAGGCAGGGTCTGGCTAAGTAATTGAATTGCTCCAGCTGCTCTGGAACTTGTGATCCTCCTGCCTCAGCCTCCCGAGGGCTGGGGTGACATGCTGCAGGGGCCCCTTGTGCCCGCAGCCTGGGAGGCTGAAGCTGGAGTATCGCTGGGGGCTAGGACTGACAGGAAGCCGCCAGGGGACACAGCCCTGCCCCCGAGGTCAGCTGCGCTCAGCAGATGGGGCGCCCGCAGCCCGGCGCCCTCCCTGGTGCCCTTCTTGTTGGGCCCTGCTCTGCACTCCCCAAGCCCAGCCCCATACCGAGGGCACAGCCAGGCCACAACCCTGCCCTGCCCTTGCCCTTTGCTGCCTGCCTTGCAGTCCCACGTGCCCTGCCACTTGACCACAGCTGCCAGGCCGCCCGGTCTCCCTCTGACGAGTGCCAGGCTGGGCTCAGGTCTCGATCAGAGGCTGAGCTTGGAGCTCTCTGGCCTTGGCGGCGGAGAAGGGTGGAGGAGGAGTGATGCTGGGCTCTGCCCAGGCGGACTGGACCCTGGCCTGGGGAAGGGGACCAAAGATGACCAGGATGTGACCGTGCAGATGCCTGACCCCAATCTCATCCCCTTATCCCCGCACCTGCCCACCTCAGGGGCTTGGCTCCGTGGCCCTTGGAGCCTTGAAGCACCACTTTTTTTTCAGGTATTGGGGCTCAAAGCTAGGGCCACTCTGCCACTGAGCTGTGTCCCCAGCTCTCTTTAATTTTTTTTTTTTTTTTTTTTTAGGTACTGGGAATCGAACTCAGGACCTTGTGCTTGCCAGGCAGGCACTTGTGCCACTGAGCTGTATCTCCAGCACCCCCAGCTCTCTTTATAAAGTTTGGGCAGGATCTCATTAAGTTGCCCAGTCTGACCTTGAACTTGAGATCTTCCTGTCTCAGCCTCTGGAGGAGATAGAAGTGTAGGTGTGCACCACTGTGCCTGTGACCACACCTGCCTTTCTCTTCCCAGGGGTGCTGCACACTCAGTGGGGCGAAAGATGAGCAGAGGGCTGAGAGCCGTTTATGCTTGGCCTCAGTTTCCCTCTGGGGGCCGGGGCGCTGAACCCTGGCCAGCACGCTGTCATCCTGGGCCAGTAAGGCTGACAGCCTGGAGGAGGCGCCGACCGTGTCCCGGCCAGACGTGCAGTGAGCACAGAGTAGGGTGTTGCGCAGCCGCCGGGACGTCCAGCACGGTGGCTTTGTGCTCAGTCTGGGAGGACCTGTGGGGTCTCACTGAGGGGTCTTTCTGGGGGCAGGGACACCACCAGCTCTCAGGCTGGTTGGCTTCTGGGCAGCTCCACCGAGGGGTCCTGGCCCGGAGACCCAGCCCCACTGAGTGAGGCGCAGTGCCCCACTTATCAGCGGGCGCCAGGCTCCAGACCTCGAGAACAGGTGGACAGCTCTCTGCATGGGATGTGACCCACATTGCGGGGACAGAGTCACCTCCTTACAGGGCCATCGGTCCCTCTGGGGACAGACGCTGGACAGCTGGGCTCCTCCAACAGCAAGCAGGGGGCCAGGGAGGCCAGGGCCTGGCAGGAGCAGTGTGAGGTGTGGGCCCTCTGGGGGTTCTTCCCGGGTGCCAGGTGCTGCACCCGCCTCCCTCTTGGGCTGGAGCAGCAGTGGGCACAGCCGGCTCGGTCACAGTGGGCAGGACCCGCACGGGGCTGCCCCACCCCAGGGCACTGTGGGCAGCATTTCGACCTCGGTGCCTGACCAGCCTGGAACAATCCGGCCCTGACCCGTCACTGCCCCTGGCAGGAGCCCGGGACCCAGGGTGGAGCTGAGACACGGTGAGGCCTGGGCTCTATGTGGCCCTGGGCCCTGGCCGCAGGCCTGGGCTTACTGCCCATCTTGCAGGTGGGGACGGAGCCGTGCCCAGCAGTGCCCTCTTCATGCTCCCCACATCCTGCCTGCTCCTCAGTCCAACATGGCAGCCTCATGTGGGCCAGGAAAGGTGACCCTCAGGACACGGCCGGCTTCTGCACTCCTCGGAGGCACTTCTGCAGGAGCAGCCGCTCTGCACTGTGCCTGGCATCCTGCTTACCCCTGCAGCCCCCCCGGCTCCCTGGGGGACAGAAATCAGGCTGGGGCAGTGGCGCAGGACCCAAAGGTCCCCTGCCCCCTCTCTGTAGCTGGCACCGAGTGATGTGGAGAACACAGGTATCTGCCCTGCTGCCAAGGGGCTGTGTGGCCTGGCATCTCCCTCCCATCTGTGCGCTGGGCACAAGGGCTCTTGGGTTCACACCCAGGAAGGCAGGCGAGTGCCTGCCCCAGCGAAGGCCCTGCCAGGTGGGATCTCCCACTGCTTACTTCCGGCACCTCCTCTCCTTGTCCCCACCCTCCTGAGGTACAGGCTGTTGTCACCCTGGGCTCAGGGTGAGAAGATAGGGTTCTCTGCCCGCTGGCCAGCCTGCGTGTGCCCCCAGGTGCCCCCAGGACCCGAGGTCTTGCTGCTGACCCCACACCTGCTGGGCCAGGCCACAGGCTCTGCCACCAGCACGCCAGGAGACACCTGGCCATGTCACTTGTGTCCCAAGCACGCTCCACGCTGGCTTGCAGGCTGGGAAGTGCCCTGGGACCCAAACCCAGGTGCCCACAGGCTGAGCAATGCAGTGGCCTGAGAGAGAACGGCTCCCAGTTCTGCTGCTGGAGGCCTCCCGGCCGGGCCAGGTGCTTGACCTCTGGGCCCGAGTTCCTCCGGCTCACGGCCCAGAGCCACGGCCTTCTCCTTCATCTCCAGGCAGGTCCACTGTCCCAAGTCCAGTCACAGGGGAGGCACAGGTGAGACAGGGCCCAGAGCAAGTCCCACACACCTGTCCTGACCTCCACCTTGTCCTGCCCCCTGGGCCACCCTCCCCAGCGTGGACACCTCACAGCCAGGCGGGCCTCCACCATCGAGGCAGAGTTCACAGAGCATCGGTCACTACACTGCCTGTCTCGCCTGCCAGGCGCCTGGGCCGGCCTCTGCCCCCACCCTGCCCCAGCGCTGGGGACCATCAGCCCTCCCGGGCGGCCCGGCAGAGATGGTCCATCTATTATGCATGCTCCTTCCTGCCTGCACTGCCCCCGCCGGCCGGCCGGCCCCCTCCTCCTGGAGGGCTTTTAACCAAGTGCATTAGGCAGGGCCAGATGCCAGTCTGACAGATGTCGGTAACGTTAGCCGCCCAGCCCGTCTCCGCCCACCACTCCCAGCTGCCAGAACTTCCCGACTTCAGTGCCCCTGCCCAGGCTCCCCGACACCTGCGTCCCTGCCAGGCCTCTGCCACCAGCCCTGGCCGCCCCGGGGGCCTGGCCAACTTTCAGCTCCCAGCTCCTGGGGAGCCGAATGAAGATTCCATCTGGGTGATTATTATTCACATGATATTAATTAATTATTAATTGCAATTAATCTCCTTCATTCCTCCCCTTCCTCCGGGACACAGGAGGCCTGGTCTGGGACCGAGGGGGCAGGCAGCTCTGGGATGTGCGATGAACTTGGCGCCTCAGGGCCATTTTCCAAGGGCCCTGCTTCAGTCACAATAGGAAGGAGGGGAGCAGCCTGTTGGTGCTGGGGGAAACCGAGGCAGGGCCGGCACTGAACGGTTCCGGGTCCAGGAACCCGCGGCGGCTGCCGTGGGAGTCCCCTGCCCCCCACCGCCCTGCCCGGGCCCATCTTGAGCACAGCCTCGCGCAGGAAGGGCAGGGCCCGTGGGGAGGGGGCCCGAGGCCTGGGCGGCCGGGTTCCGGAGAGGGGGCGCCCGGCGCATGGGGTCCCCGCACCCCACCCGTCCCCAC
>NW_004955451.1:17598801-17602374 GCF_000276665.1 Chinchilla lanigera | reverse complement strand
CGGCCGCCAGCGCCGCCCTGTGCTCCTGCTGCTTCGCGTGGCCTCGTCCGCCGACGACCCGGCCTCCAGCGCCACCTCCCGCCGTGCCCCCAGCCCCAGGCGTGCCGGCGCGCCTCCAGGGCCACGGCCGGGTACCTGAGACTTGTGGGTCCGCCCCAGCCTCCCCGGGCAGAGCACCGCTACCCACCCTGGGGAACCACGTGTCACCTTGGAACAGCGGGGGCAGGGAGCCCCTTCTCGGGCCTCCACGGTGCCAGCCTCCCCTCACCCGGCTCTATTTCGGGCGCGGGAGAGGTGAGAAGGCAGCTCTCAGCAGGCGCTGACAGCCACCCGGGGAGAGGTGCCACCCAGCCCCAGATGCTCAGCCAGGCAGAGCAGACTCCGCGCGGGGGAGATGCCCGCGCGGGGCTCCTGGGAACGACGTCCTGCTCCGTGAGAGTCCCTGGAGACTCACTGCCCGGGGGGACTGCGCTACCTGCCACAGACAGAGACAGGCTGTGACAGGCTCCCTGGGCCTCCCAAGTCCAGAGCCGGCCAGTGGCAGGCATGTCCCGAGCGGGCCCTGACCCCGCCTCCGCCTCTGCCTGGGACCGAGTCAGCCGCTCCTCGCCCTCAGCCCCTCGGCGGCCCCGGCATCAGTGAGGGTCGTACCCCCATGACAACCTGCAACCCAGGGCAGGCTGGGCAGTGGGACCCTCCGCCGTCCAGGACCACGTCTGTGGCCCTGGGACCTCCGGCTTCCTGTAGCGTCTGCGCCGGGCCCAGGCCCAGCAGCCTCAGTGGGGCTCCATCACAGGGCTCCTTGGGTCCATGGCCACTTCCTCCCTGGGTTCCCAGCTCCAAGCAGACCTGGCCCAACATCTTGTTTTTATTTTTGGCAGTGCTGGGGATTGAACCTGGAGCCTTTGCCCTGAGCCACATCCAGACCCCTCTAATTTTGAGACAAAGTTTTGCTAAATTGCCCTGGGTAGTCTTGAACTTGTGATCCTCCTACCTCAGCCTCTGGTGTAGCTGGAATTGTAGGTGAGCCGCTGCGCCTGGCTCTGATTGGACATCATGACCCTCCTTTGACCAAACCCCACTCCCGGCCCATGGCCCTGCCGCCCGTTCTGCATCCTTTTAGCTCACTGCTGGGCTCCTGCTGAGGGGGACTGTGCTCCAGCCCTACCCACCCTAGTCAGGAGCAGGCTCTGTCCTCCCTCAGGTGGGAGGAGTCGTCTTCACAGGCACAGGAGTCCTCTCCCTCTGCAGCCCTGGCTGCCTCCCCGAGGGCTCCCCAGGGCCACCACAGCCCTGCAGCTGCGGCTGCCCCTTTGGTTCCCCTGCATTGCTTCTGCTGTCTTGGTGCCAGCCTGCCACCTTTGCTGTGTGGCCCTGGCAGGGGCTGGGCTGTGATAGCCTCCCCAGGCCCCCCCAGTCCCCAGGTCCCCAGGGACGGGCTTCTCCCTGCCGTGCAGGTACTCCTCCCCATTTTTCCGCAAGGGGGCCACGCGGCACTGACCCTGTCTTGGTGCTTGTGGGAAAGGGAATGGTGTCGTCTGGCTGTCTCGGCTGGTAAGAGCCAGGCTCAGGGTGCCAGGTCCCAGTCACCCACTGCCTGGACAGGCCCCTGCGCCAGACCCAGCCTCCAGCCCATGTAGTTGAGCCTCACAGGCCGGGCCGGGGCCTGGTGTGTGGCAGGGTTGCAGCCCAAGCAGCTCCCTGGCCCTCTGTGCCCATGCAGACTGGGCCTGGGGACGCAGCACACGTGTGTGGGGAGCAGGGGATGCTGAGCGTGGATGGGAAGTCTGGCTGCTTCCTCCCTGATGGATGCCAGCCTGGGGAGAGGACGCTTTTCCTACCTGAAGCCCTCCAGAGACTCCTCAAGAGCTGGTCACTCGGGCACTGGGACACTGGGCACTGCTGTCCTCTGAGGCTGGTGGGTATGAATGTGATCACCCCTCCAGGCCCAACTGCACCTTCTCCCCATGAAGAGTGGGGCCGCGGGGGCCTGGGATGTGGGGCACAGAGGGCACAGCGGGGGAGGGGAGAGGAGCTCCATCCACCTGTCCGGGCCTGCGCGGGGGTAGTGCGCCAAGCCCCTCACATGCACACGTGGTGCGCCTTTTAGATGGTGAAGGCTGAGTGTGCAGACTGTGCCAGAGAGGCCAGGGCAAAGGAGAACCTGGACTTGAACTTTTAGCTCCGGCTCTGACGCCCACACCACAGGCTTCTCGGGAATGGGCTCCTGGGAGCCCTCGGGACTGAGCCTGAGCCTGGGGCTGCAGACCACAGCTTGTGCGGGGCAGGACAGGTGGCTCGGGGCGGGCGGCTGAGCACAGGACAAGCTGCCTTGCTTTGCGGTGAGCTCCAGGTCACAGACAGCCAGGGCGCCTCCTGCACGAGGTCTGGCTCGGCCGTGGGGAGGGACATCAGGCTGGATGGCGCCAGGGTGTCCTGTTATTGGGGTGCACTCTGAAGTCACCACGCACACCCCAGGTGAGGAAAGGGAGGCACGAGGAGTCAGGGCTGCCCTGCCCACCTCCTCCCACGGGGGAGGGCTCGGAGGGGCCCCGGACAACCCCGCTCACAGCTGTGCAGCTCGAAGCACCCTGGGAAGAGGTGGTGTGAGCGGCCACTCGGGCCGGGGCTGTGGGCGCTGGCCCGGGCGGTCAGGGAACAGGGGCCACGCTGGCCAAGCAGGCGGGGGTGCTGGTGCTGGGATGGAGGTTCTAGGGAGGGGACAGGGCTGCGGGGGAGGTAGGGCGCGGGGGACCTGGCAAGAGAGGCCGAGCGCGCAGGGCAGGGCTGGGACAGGCTCGCTTTGAAAGAATGCTCTAGGCCAGGGGAGGCCTGAGGGGAAGGCTGGCAGCGCCCACCGCGCCCCGCCCACGCCCTGCCCAGGGGGCCCTGGGCCTGGGCCGGCACCTGGTGGTGGGCCCCTCTGACCGCACCCCGCAGCGCCCGCTGGGACTGTGGCCCGGCCGAGACACCCGCCGTGACAGTGGGCACAGTGCGCAGCACGTGAGGGCAGGCTGAGCGAGCGGTGGCGACGCGCGGAACCCCATCCGGGGGGCACCGCCATGGGCGGCCGAAGGGAAGGCGTCCCCCGCGGGTCCAGGGCACTGGCCGGGAGGCCGGAGGGTCCCGCAGCCGTGACGGGCGCCCGCTGCGGAGGCGTCTCGATGGACAGGGCGCAGCCCGGCGCCCCGCGCCTCGGTCAGGGCACGTGGGCGCCCACCCGGCCGCGCCAGCCTCTGCCGCTTGTTATTAGCGCATTTATTTACACGTCCCGAGTCAGGCTAATTGTGAAATTTAATGAGGGGGGCCGAAAGGCCAAGGAGGGCCCCCAAGGAGGCCGCGCGGCGGCTGTTTCCGAGCTCCGGCCCGGCGCCGCCTCTCCGCCCCAGAGCAGGCAGCGCCGCCGGCTTCCGCAGCGGCGTTTAAAGACACCAGCGAGCCGGGAAGGGCGAGAAGAGCCACAGCACAGATTGTGCCGAGGGGAAAAGTGCCCGGGAATCAATAGCAAAGCCATTTCTGGGCGCAGATTAATGGCCCGCGGTGGGACGGGCCTGGGGGCGGCGCGCGGCGTGC
>NW_004955451.1:17572405-17598551 GCF_000276665.1 Chinchilla lanigera | reverse complement strand
CACCCACGGCCTCCGCAGCCTCCTGTGCGGGCTCCGAGGGGCCCCGTCGGGCAGCTGCTCCGGCCGAGCAGACCCCGCAGATGCCTGGTGCGGACGGCCAGCCCGCTCGGCAGCCCTCCTGGTGTCCGAGGCCTGCCCCACGTCGCTGGCTGGGGGCCAGGAGACAGGACCCACAGGAAGCCGGGGCGCCCAGTCATGGGCCCCCCGCAGTGGGCAGGGCTGGGGCGCGGCGGCCCGGCTCCCTGTGGCCACGGGGACAGCAGGCGGGCCAGGGGCTGTGCATGGGGAGCTGGAAGCTTCGCGGGGGCAGGGGTCGCCCCCAGGGCCGGGCCTGGGCCCTCAGAGAGGTCGGCAGAGCCAGAGCCGGTAGGCTGTGGCTACCCCCACCCAGCAGACTCCCGGGCTGCCCTGCAGCCAGCCTGTGTGGCCTGTGGCCGCACACTCCCGCGCACAGGCGTTCCTGGGGTGCGGCACATGCATCCACCGACCCCTGCGCTGGGGCAGCTTGCTGCAGGGCCGGCTACTCCAGGGGTGCTCTGAGTCATCCTGCTCTGTGGCACCTGGGGTCTGCTGGGCGCCTGGAGGCTTGGGGCAGAGCCGGGCACGATGAGAGGCCCAGGAGCTGGCCGGCCTGTGGGGTCGGACATGCCAGTGAGCTCGGGCTTAGCTCAGACCAGCCGCAAGGTGGGGGCCCTGGGCCGTGCTGAGCAAAGAACGGGGCAGCCCGCAGAGCTGGGCTTGGGAGAGGCCTCTCGTCCTGTCCACACTGTGGGCCCGACTCCTCCAGGGCCAGAGCTGCGGGACAGCAGCCTACGATCTCCTCCTGGCTCTGGGGCCATGGCTGGGCCTGGCCCGGACCTGAGAGCCTGCGGCTTACCCAGTGGGAGGAGGCTGGGCCCCTGGCGCTGTGGCAGAGTCCCGGCCCCAGGCAGGCCAGGGTGGCCTGCGGGGCAGCGGTGCTGGCCCGGGGTCCCAGCAGTCCTCTTGAGCTCTTCTCCGGGCAGAAGGGCCTTGCTCAGCACCCTCTGCGTGCCCGTGAGCACCCCTAGAACAAACAGGATGAGCGCTCCGGAAGTGGAGCGCTCCGGAAGTGAAGCGGGAGAGCCGTCCAGCCTGTGGCTGCCACTGGGAACTCAAGGGTCCTTCCGGCCTGGGGAGGGCAGACAGCGAGTGGACACAGGCCTGCCAGCATGTGGCACCCACCAGGGCCAAGCTGGGCCATGAGCCAGCTGATGTCCGCACATGGATGGGCTCTGGGGGAGAATGCCTGGTGCTGGGCACTCTGAAGATGCTGCCAGTGCAAGAGGAGGCACAGGCGTGAGACAGGCTGGGTACACCCTCCCGGCCACAGGCCACACAGGCTGGCTGCAGGGCAGCCCGGGAGTCTGCTGGGTGGGGTGAGGGGCTCACCGTGGGCCACTCAGTGAGGCCCTCCCGGCAGCACTTGCCCTGCCTCGGGTCCAGCTCAGTGCGGGCCTGGCTTCTGGGCCCCACACGCCCTCCTGGGGTAGGGGCAGTAGCCACTGCTGGGTCCTGGGAGGAGCCTTGGCAGGCAGTCCTGCCCCATGCCCACGCCCGTGCCCACCCACCTGCCTCCTCACCGGCCACTGAGCCTTGGTGAAGTGCCCCCACCAGCTTCTCTGCCAGTGTCAACCCCTGCGATCAGCCAGGCCCTGCCTGTCCGCCCCTGGGGCCCCATGCCTCTGAGGATGGAGCGAGCAGGGTGACGGCGCCTTGTCCCCCTGTACCACGCCCTCCTCCTCCCTGTGCTCTTTCTGACCTTGGCAGCCCTGCTGTGCCCTGCACTGCTCCGGTCCACGGGTGACCCTGTGGCCGAGGAGCTGTCACAGGCCGACAGCACCCAGCCACACCACGAGGAAGCCTGGGTCCCCAACAGGCCCACTCTCGGATGGGCAGTGCCAGCACAGTGAGCCACAGGGACAAAGCTTCGGGGGCCACCACCCACCAAGGGTTTAGCTTCTGCAGGTGCAGGGGGCACCCAGTTGCTGAGGATGGCAGTCATCTCAGGAAGCTGGGGTCAAGTTCTGTGGTGGGTAAAAAAGGACCCCCGGCAAATGGACGGATGCCCCTGTGGTTCTCTGCTCTGGGCCAAGTTCCCAGGAGAGACTGCCGGAGGAGCACACAGCCAGCTGGCCCGGCGCGACGCGGCAGGCCGGAGGCGCAAGGCTCCAGCCTGAACCTGGCCCTCGCCGCAGAATCAGAGACCTACCTGGTGCCGCAGGAGCTGCCGGGGGTCATCGGCGCCTCAAACGGACTTGCGTCTCTGGGTCCCAGAAAAGAAACTTCAGGAAAGCATTTAAACTGGGGGTGGAAAGGACGAAACTTCCTGAAACAAAGAAGACTTGAACTCTGACCACTGTGGGGAGGGAAAGCAGGGGGCAGGGAGCCCAACGGCAGCCCTGACGTCCCCGCTGCAAGCCCCAGGCTGGGGGCTGTGCTGTCCCCACCCGGCCAGCCCCGCCTGCTGCGCGCTCTTCCCTTCCTGCTCTCAGCACCTTGGTGGGCTGTGGGCTGGCAGAGCCTAGACACACACCGACGCCGCAGCGGGGTGCCCTGCTCCGAGCCAGACATGTCTGCAGGAGGCCGGGCCTCGGTACCCCAAGGGCAGGTGTTCAGGACAGGGGAGAGGCACGGGGCAGGTTCTCATAGCCAGGCCTGGACCCTCTGGTTCCGCCAGGGGCCCCACACTGCTGCTCCCCACGTCTGCCGTGGCCCGTGCTCCAGTGGGAGGCCCGGCCTCCTGCAGACGCACGTCCCGGCACGGAGCAGGGCACCCCGCTGGGGTGACTCAGGTTACGGGTCCGTGTGCACTTCGCCTCCGCTATGTACTTGCCACGTGAGCCCTGGGGGTCCTGCTGTCCTCCAGCAGCAGTGTGGCCCCCACCGGACCACTCAGTCCAGGCCTGGCTGCCCAGAGCCTGCCCCTGCCTCTCCTCAGGGGTGCTGAGGAGGAAGGTGACAAGGAGGCTTCTTGGGCCCTGAGCCGCAGCCCGTACTGCTCGCTGCCCTGGCATCCTGTTCTGGTCTAGTACAGCGGTGCCTGGGACGAACGCTTGTGCTTGCAAACTGTGTACCGGGTGATGAACACCAACGTGGCCATCTTTATCAAAAGCATAGAACAGGGCCGGGGACATAGCTCAGGGGCACAAGTGCCTGCCTGGCAAGCGCAAGGTCCTGAGTTCGATTTCCAGAACCCACAAAGCCATAGAACAGATTAAGTTTGTGAACCGAGGAACAGTTGTACCTCCCGAAGACCCTGGTGACAGGGTGGCTGGAGCAGTCTGGGCGGTCAGGACGCGCTGCGGGGTCCTAGCACAGTGTCCCCAGGCCCCTGGCTCCCCTGGCGGGACTTCCCCATGAGGAGAGACTCTCCTCAAACCAGACTTTCCCAGGGCGGCAGCGGAAGAGGGCTTTTCAGGCAAAGCGAAGGCTTCTTTCTGTCTAGGAGGCTGGCTGCAGAGCCCCAGGGCCCCCACAGTGTCACACGTGGCATGGCGGCGCCCTGCTAGTTCACTGATTTTCCTTTCTGGCTGTGCTGGGGTTCACTGTGCATAGGGCCAAGCCGTATCGAAAGGTGTGGGACGGCGGTGAGCTCACACAGCGAGCACACAGTGGAGGAGACACCTGCACAGGAGCCTCAAGCTGAGCCAGCCCGAGGGCAAGGTCACTACATGACACCAACCCGGAGAAGGGACAAAGGAGGCATGGGGCGGAGGGCCCATCCCTGCGTCAGCTGGGCCCCGGCACCCACGCGGGACCTGTGCGGCGGGAAGCGGGCTGACGCTCTCACTGGCTCAGGCCTTCAACCTTGAGGAACAGGGCCCTCGGCCTGGCCACTCTGGGGAGAACAAAGCCTTCAGCGCATGGGGAGCACAAACCGAGAGCCCGCCCTGCAAACCGCTCCCCCCGCCCCCGGCACTGCAGGTCCTCCGCGTGTGCACTCCACAGCCTCCCCACCAAAGCTGCCGCCACCACCGAGACGCTTTCGGGTAGGCGCAGGGCTGTCTCGGTCTCAGCTCCTGGTGGGACCCTGGTGCCTTAGGGTCCCAAGGGGCTGAGAACAGAGCGGAGAGAGCAAACGGGAAGTGGGATAGTGTGTTTCATGAACCAGGTGCAGTGCTTCCCACCTGTCATCCCAGTACTCTGGGAGGCTGAGGCAGGAGGATCACCAGCTAAGGCAGCTAGCAATTTAGTGAGACCTTGTCACATACAAAAAAAATTTTTTAGTGAGCTTTGTAGCAGGATGGTAGAAAAATATCATAGGTGAAATCCGTTTTTTTAAAAAATAGAACAAAGGGGTGCTGAGAAGACAAATGTGGAATCAACTGAGCTTCCCCCACCCCATTACAGCCAGTTATTTACCTGAGTCACAAAACCTCCCAGGCAGGAAGGCCCTCCCTGTCTTCCCACAGTGACCCAAATCCGCAAAGTAGGAGGGGGGGACCCAGCCCCCAGAGCCACCCTGGCTGCGGCTCCATTAATCACTTCTTGGCCCACACTTTGTCTTCCTAATTAGCTGCGAGGTGATTAAAACCCATTCCCCACAGACACCCCTGAGCACTGGGCCTGAGCAGGTGCCAGCAGCTTCCCTGCTCCACCATGCAGGGAAAACGGCACTCACGGGTCGCCAGGGAGCAGCTCCGCACCCCAAGGTGCGGGCACGGCCGTCAGCCGCCTGCGTGTCACTGAGAGCCTGGCACTTCTGGAAGCAGCTGGAGCTGCCCACCCCGACTGCTGCTCAAGCACGGGAGGAGCCGGACTTCAGCCGAGGCAGCAGGAGCCGAGGACGCAGGTGCGGGGCAAAGCTGCGCAGCTCGAGCTGGATGGCTTCCCGCCGCAGAGAAGAGCAGATGCCTCGCAGGGAGGCGGCCGGCGCTTATGGAGGGCGGGACAGCAGTTAGCCAGGACAGCCCCACACTGACCTTTCCGGGCGGGTGGACGGGCAGGCAGCTCCCGGAGGTGCTCCCTGCAGGAAGAAACTGGGTTAGGGAGTGGGAGCCGCTGGCAGAGGACCTGCTCCCCGCACCAGGAGGCCCAAGGCACAGTGAGCAGGGCCTGGGCAAATCCGGCAGTGGGTGTGGGGCGCTGAGGGCTGTGGTGGGAGCCCTCAGAGTGCAGCTCGGGCCCTCGGGCCTGGCGGGAGCGGGGCAGCACCTGTGTGTGTGTGTGCGTGTGTGTGTGTGCGTGCACCTCCACCTTGAACAGCCCGGCCTCAAACCGGAACAGCTGAAAGACCCGACCCAGGACCACTGCGTGTGCTTTCCAGGCCACTGGACAGGGCAGTCTCAGCTGTGCTGTAAGCCGGCGTCAAGTAAAGCTGATACTAAAAACTAAAGGGAGCAAGAGTGAGACACCGTCGGACCCAGGACGTGAGGCCCAGGGACCTGTGCCTGCCTGCACCTCGCCCAGCGGGTGAGACTCTCAGGCCACACCTGGGGGAACAGGCCCAGAAGCCTAGACCTTCCTCTCCTCTCCGAGTCTGCCCGGCCCGTTCCAAGACCAAACACCTACAAAGCAGCCTGTTAAGGCCCAGCGGGAAAAGCACCCAGAGGGGGGCCTTTCGTTGCGCTGGGCATCCACGGACCCTTTGGCGAGGAGCCGCCGCTGTGCGCCCGGGCGGGGCAAGGAGGCTTTCATCTGAACAGGAGCCTCTTCCACAATGGCAAACGCCATGACTCCCAGGCAGGGGCGAGGGCACCAGAGGCTGAGAGCCCGGCTGCTGCCGCTGTGAGCCCACTCCTGGGTGCCACCCGGCTGGGTCTGCAGACCCCGTCCTTCCTGGAACTCAGCCTTAGTGAAACCACTGGCGCTCATCTGCGCCTGGGTTTTCTTGGCGGAATACACTTTTTAAAAAAAATTACCATACAGGGGATTGAATCCAGGCTCTCTACCCTGAGCGTCACCCCAGCCCTTTAAGAAAAAAAACTTGACATGGTCTACCAGGCTAGGTTCGAACTTCTGATCCTCTTGCCTCAGGCTTCCAGAGTGCTAGGATGACAGGTGTGCGCCACCACTACGCCCGGCTGGGTACCCAGTTCTAAACCCAGCAAGGAAAGGAAAAACCAAACAGGAATTTGGAAAACAGCCATTTTACAAGCACACGCATGCCCATGCCCGGCTCACTCCTAGGCCGAGTGCTGTCCCCGCAAGGCAGTTGACACAGGTCCTGGGCACTTACAGATGGCATCGGGGCCAGGACCAACCACAGGCGCTGCACAGCCTGGCCGCCGCGATGTTTGCCCGGCAGTGAGCCAGTGCAGCATGGAGCGGCGAGTGCCATGGAGGAGCTGTCCGAGGGCCACAGCGCTCTGGCCTCTCGGGACAGCAGGAGACGGCCTGCAACCCTGAGAGCGGCCCCCTGCCTGCAACCCCGCGTCTCCCCGCACAGAGGATGGGGGTGGGCACTGCCGCCTGTGCACCGTCCCCATCCCTGCGGAGGAGCCGGCTCGTGGCTCCCACCCAACCACTCAGCCACACGGCCTGGCCTGCCACCTTCTGGCTGCAGGTCACCTCTGCGGCTCCCAGCGGAAGGAAAGGCTGCACCCTCGCTCCTTGGAGAAGCTGCTCAGCTGGGGCACGGTCCTGTGGCTGGGGGTCACCTGGGGAGGCCCTCCAGACGAAGGTGGGAGTGAGACCAGGTCAGCTGCTGGACCGTGATGGTCCCCTCGATGCCCTGACTTCCCGGAAGGCCTCAGGGCCCAAGGGCAGGCAGCATGCAGTCAGCACAGCACCCTGAGGCAGCTCAGGGCAAGCCCGGGTCAGACAGGAGTCAGGCTGAGATCCATCACTGCCAGCCAGGCCGGCACGACGGTTCTGGTGTAAATTCATCTCAGTGACAAATAGGTCATCGTGGCAAGGCAGCTATGGAGAGCAAAGACACAGAGTGGACAGCTGGCCAAACTGGGTCGGAACCCGGCCATACCACTTGCTCTGAAGGCACTGCAGACCTTTGCCTGGCCCACTGAGGCGCGGTGTCCTCAGACAGCTGGTATAGGCCGGCCTGCCGCGCGGACACAGGCTCAGGACAAGGTCCTGGTCACACAACAGGAGCGCTGCTCTGGCTCGAGGAGGCGGCAGATGGACAGAAACAGCAGGTGCCAGGTGCCAGCGCAGTGCCCGGGCCATAGCCGTCCTCACCCTCACCCGTGTGTCCCCACACCCTGCCCCACCGGCAGTGACACGGGACTGAGCAGCTCTCAGGGTGACCCGGTCAGGCCTCCAGGGCCTCCCCGGGCTGGGTGAGGCCCTGCCATCCACGCGCAGGACGCTGCTCCCGCCCTGGAAGGACAGAGGGCGCCGGGGCCCGAGCAGCGCCCCTGGACAGCCCTGCCCTCCCCGTCCACGTGCTGCCTGGGAGCCCGCACAGACCAGTGCTTCGGAGGCAGCCGACGTCAGGAGGCCTCTGTGGCTTGTTCTCGGCACACAGGGACAGCAGGGCCACCCCCGCCCCAGCAAGCCCTGAGGGCTCTGTCCGGCGGCACCCTCGCCCTCATCCTGGCCGGTGCACTGCCCTTTTATTTCCTTTGAGACCAGGCTTTCTACTTGCCCAGGCTGGCCTTGACCTCCTGCCTCAGCCTGCCTAGTACTTGGCATGACAGGCAGAAACCACGGTGCCTGGAGAAGCCATTTTGGTTCTGCTTTAACGACTTCCCACAAGCTCCCTTTAACGCCGCCTCCTGCCCCTGAACTTGGTGGCCTGGGATCCCACCACAGGGACAAAGGCTCAGGTGTGACAGCGCCACAGTCTGGAGGGACGGCCCGCTGCCCTGGGTTCTCTACTGGGCTCCGAAGTGGGTGGCTCTGGCTCCCGGGATGCGGCTGTGTCTGCGAGGCTCCTGCAGGAGCGCCTCCTGCACTCTGCACACCTGGCGGGGAAGGGCACGGCGAGGCCTGTGGTGTGGACCCCACACACAGCCAACACTGACACCGGCGCTGGGGCAGCGACAGCTGAGGACAAGTGGAAGGGACAGCCTAGAGAACAAACGCAGAAGTCAAGTCACATGTGCCAGGCCTGGTGGCACCTGCCTGTTATCCCAGCACTCAGGGAGGCTGAGGCAGGAGGATCAAGAGTTCCAGTTCAGCCCGGGGAAACTTAGTGACTCGGCAAGACCTTGTCTCAAAATAAAAACAGAAAAGGGTGGGAATATGGCTCAGTGTGAAGACCCTGGGTTCAATCCTGAGCACCACCAAAAAAGAAAAAGAAAAACCACACGAAAGATGGGGTGTGGCTCAGTGGGCAGTGCTTGCCCGGCGTGTGTGAGACTCGGCCTGGACCTCTAGCACCACAAAACAGGACTCACAAGTTCAGGTCTGAAGAGGGGGCTACAGCCGGCAGCCTGCACATGGGGTGGGGGCCAAATCACCCGGTGTGCCCATGCCAGGCCCCAGCACAGCTCGCAGCTTGGAGGATGCTTCCTCCGCCCCTCGGGCGCCACCCTGCATGGTCGTGGGCTTTTCACTGTCAGTGCACCCTGGGAACCCGGTGTGCCCCAAGCCAGGGAGAGGGTGATGAGGGGCTCCAAGGTCCGCGTGGAGGCAGCACGGCAAGAGGCTGCCATGGGGCTGAGGTCTGTGCTTGCCAATTAACTAAATTAGTTGGTTCTGCGCTGCCGGGGTGGCACTGGGGCCCTGAGTGCCAGGCAAGCGGTCAGGCACTGTTCTACATGCTCTGCGATGTGGTGCTCAGATCCAGAGCTTCGAAGAAACATCCTCAATCCTGAACCCAAGTGGCGTTAAGTTAGACCCATCAAACTGAACCGTGAGACTGCCTACAGGGCTCAGCAAAGTGTCGTGTGTATGTGTGTGTGTGTGCGCGCGCGCACATGCGTTTATGGGACTAGAGAGTGGACCTGGGGGCGCGGAGCTACACACCAGCTTTTTATTTTTTAAAACAAAGTCTAACAGAGTTGTGCAGGGTGCCCTCAGGCTTGAGATCCTCACGACACACCTTTGCCACTCTTGGAGCGCTCACCAAGTCCGTGGGCTTCTGTGGGGGACAGCACAGCTGCCCTCAGTCTCAGGCTCAAAGGACATCTCCACCCGACCCCTCGCCTGCTCTTTGGCTTCGCCTCCCTGTGCTGTGACTGTAAGTGACTTCCTTGCTCAGAAAACCCTCAGTCACCTGAAACCACAGAGGTGGTTGAAACCCAAAGAGCAGGTGCAGAACCATCAATACCAGGAAGCTAGGAAGGAAATCTGGTGGCAGAAGCTCTGGGATCGATGTCTTCAAACAGAGCAGCCGCCGCGCTGCATGGCCCCAGGAGGACGGCACCCAGAGCAGTGGCCGTGCTTGGCTGCTCCCACCCCGGCAGGGCCACCGACTGATGCGGCCGAGGCCGTGCATAGAGTGAGCACACGGGGACCAGCTCGGGCAGGGCTGCACAGGCACGGCGGCCTTGCTCAGCACTACAGGAACACACCGGAACAGCAGCAGGGGAAAGGTCAGCTCGGCCGAGCCGTGATCTTCCTGTGGAGTCCACACCTCAACATCCAGACTGCGCACTTGCCGTCTTGACCGCAGGGCAGAGAGGGAAGGGTGGGCGTGTGCTGGTGGCCAGGTGTCCCATCACCTCTCTTCACCCACAGGCCCGACTCAGCCTCCAGCCCAAGAGCCCTGCAGGCCCTGCTGTCTCCCTGCAGGAGCCGACTGGGCCTACTTCTCCCCTCCTCAATGCACCCCCAGGCTTGGCTTTCTTTTCAAATGTTTGTTGATTTTTTTGAGACAAGGTCCCTTGATGTAGCCCAGGCTTCCCAGAACTCACCGTGATCTTCCTGCCTCAGCCTCCTGAGTGCTGGGATTACAGGGAGGTGCCACCAAGCCTATCCCAATTCCAAATATTTTCAATCCACAGTTGGTTGAATCCACAGGCAGGAACCTGTGGATCCTGAGAGCTGGTTATATGCTAAAAACCTTGAACTAGGCCTTTCAGGTGCATGAGGGTTATGCCGTGGGAGCAGGAGCTCAGTAAAGCCACTGTGATGATGGAGGGGAAGAGGAGAAGGTACAAAAATGCTGGCTGTCACTTGGACAGGTTTCATGTTCTCTAAGTTTCCAGAATGAACAGTAATGACTCTTCTAATCACAAAAGAGATTTATTTTTAAAAAACCACCTATACCTTGTCATGGTGATGCAAGTCTGTAATTCCAGCACTCAGGAGGCTGAGGCAGGAGGACTGCTCAGAGTTCAAGGTCATCCTGGATTATACAGTGAGACCCTGTCTGAAAAACACAAAACTTCTGGGTTGGGAACATAGCTCAGTGGTAAAGTGCTTGCTCAATATTGCAAGAGCTGGGGCTTGATCCCTAGCACTGCAAAAATCTAAAAAAACAAGGCCACCAAGGGGAGCATTTGTTGATTCACAGCTAGGCAGGGGGCCTGCAGCAGTTCCAACCAGCGTGACATGATGCCACCAGAGCTCGTGGGTGGGTCAGGAGCCACTGAGCTGAACAAGCGAGCACACCCGCAAAACAAGGTTCCCAGAGCTGATCCAAAAGCAAAGGCCTGGCCGTGTGGAAGGAGATGTACTTGGGGGCCAGGCACCTGCACAGCGTGCACGAGGCCCCAAGTGTGTGAGACACAGCACGGCACACAGCCCAGACACCAGCCGTAAGGTGCTGGCTGCACGCAGGTGACACGGGTCGCAGGTCCCACGGCACAGCTGTCCATGGCAGTGACCAGGGTGATGCCTCAGCCGTGGCGGCACGGCTGCCACTGGGCTGTCAGCAGTTCACACCCAGGAGCCTCAGGTTCCAGACCCCAGGTCTGCACTGACAGGCGGGTCCTGTCCTGGAAGCAAGGCCAGACCAAGGTGCGACTGGGCGAGGCTGGGACACAGGGTAAAGGAGCCGACCACGCTCTGTGGGCCTGGAGACGCCGGGGACAGAGCAGGACTGAGCGACACTTCCCGAGCTGTCGGAGAGGACGAGGAGTTTCAGCCAGCGATGCCGCTGCCTCTGTGGCGCCTCCATTCCTGATGGGCTTGAAGACAGAGGCGCAGCCCGCAGAGCCAGTGGAAGACCCCGCAGGACAGTGACCTGTCGGGACACTGCAGTCACCGGTCTCTGTGGGCTCCGCAGGGCGAGTGGCACACAGTGGGCGGCAGGCTCCAGCACCCGGGCCGAGTGTCCCCCAGCCACGCACGGAACCATGTGCCGGGCGTGTACTTTGGGGAGAATCTTGAAGGTCACTTTCTAGGAAGTATGGGTGTCCATACCAGTGAGAAATGTCTTGAGGTTTTACTGGCAACTATAAAATAAACCTGTTTCTCCTCTTGGAAAAAAAACCCCAAAATAGGCCCCCTTCACACCTGTGAGGACGGCTGTGCTCAGAAGAGCAGATCCACACAAGTGTTAGCTCGGACGGGGAGAGACTGGAACCCCAAACCCTGCCTGTCCCAGGGCGAAGCTGGGCGCCCCATCTCCTGTGTCAGCAGGCTGGGTCAGGGCGCTGTTCTGGGCAGTGGACCAGCCGCGAGCACTGGGAACATCCTTCCCCAGAGCTCCTCCCTTAGGCTCTGCTTCCTGGGCGGCGGCCTCCTCCACCGGTCGTGGAGATGCGAGCCAGGGACCACCGCCAGGGGCCAAAATAACACCTTCCCCTCCCGTGAGCTGTGCTGTCGGGTGTTTTGTCCCAGGAATGGTGGATGCAGCCGCTGGAGAACAGTGCCCGCCTGGAAGGTTGAGAGACTCCACCCACCGAGTCCACACCTTGGTGTGCGCTGGAGAAATGAAACTATGCCACAGGACTTGTTTTCTGATTTTTTTTTTTTTTAAATGTGGTATTAATTATTGAACCCAGGGCCTTTGCATTGGGCTACATCCCCAAGCCTTTTTTAATTTTGAAGTTTTCATTTCTTTTATTTTAAATTTTAAAACTGGGTTTTGCAAAGCTGCCCAGGCTAGACTTGCACTTCCCACAGGTGTGCGCTAGCACCCCACCTCTGATACCGTTTCACAAGGCAATCCGCTAATTGGCAGCGTCACTCACAGTAGTCAAGAAAGGAAAACAATTCCACAGGTGAATGGGTGAATGAAATGCACTGTGTCCCTACGGTGGAAGGAGACTTGACAGCAGGAGTGACGGCCTGGTACAGGATGCGTCCATGAGTCCATCCACGGGCAACGTCCAGGGCAGCAGACAGCAGAAAAGGGGTGAGACTGGCATCCACATTGCGGCTCAGGGAGAGTGGCGACAACTGCTCCGGCCTGCAGTGGCCACACTGTGTGCTCTGCGCAGGGAGCTGAGGCCTGTGGGCTCTGTCTGGGTGCAGCTGCGATACAAGTGGGAGCCTCCCACGGTCTCCTCGAAGCACAGGGGAAGCCAGGCAGGGCCTGAGTCCCTCGAGTGGCCAGTCAGGTGACGGCGAGGAGTCTTGTCCTTGTCACACGTCACTTCTGCACCCAAAGCTCAGTAAAAGGGCCAGGATGTACCTTGGGGTCTGGACTCAACCTCAGTAAGGAAAAAAGAAAAGAGAAAAGGAAGAAAAAGCCCAAGGATGCACTACAAGTCAGCAGGGCTGGGATCAGACCAATGGTAGTGCACTCACTGAGGACAGGCACCCTGTGTTCAATCCCAGTTCTACACACACATGCACACGCACATCCACACGTGCACACAGACACACACCGATGCTGCACACATGACCAAGAAACCCAAACCCACAACACAGCAGATGCAACTGCAGGAAGACTCAGCAGACTGAAAGATCTGAAGCAGTTACATAGAATGCAACAGAGAATGAAAGTCAGAAAATGTGAAGGGGAGGTTAAGAGATTTAAAAATAGATTGTTTTTGTTTTGTCTTTTTGAGACAGTTTTATGCCATTCAGGCTGGTCTTGAGCTCACTTTGTAGCCCAGACTGGTCTTGAACTTGCAACAATCCTCCTGCCTCAGCCTCCTGAGTGCTGAGATTACAGGTGTGTGCCACCATGCCCTGAGTGCTGAGATTACAGGTGTGTGCCACCATGCTGTTATTGTTTTTGTGTTTTTGAAACAGTCTTGCTATATATTCAGGCTGGCCTTGAACTCACTAGGTAGCCTACGCTGGCCTTGAACTTGTAGCAATCCTCCTGCTTCGGCCTCATCACCATCATTTTGCCACGCAGGATGCAAAGACTTTTGACCCTGTCCATAACAATCCCAGATTCATTTACAAAGTAGCAACATTCTTCTCCCAGCATAGCACAGGTGCCTCCCTTTTAGTTGTTAGAAGGTCAAGGGTATATCAATTTTGGAGTGACTGCCAGAAGACTATTAACCTGGTTTTGAAGTGAATGTATGGTAGGTGTAATGTCATCTGTCCTTTGGTGAAGGGTATGTCAATTTTGGAGTGACTGCCAGAAGACTATTAACCTGGTTTTGAAGTGAATGTATGGTAGGTGTAATGTCATCTGTCCTTTGGTGAAGGGTATGTCAATTTTGGAGTGACTGCCAGAAGACTATTAACCTGGTTTTGAAGTGAATGTATGGTAGGTGTAATGTCATCTGTCCTTTGGTGAAGTTCCAGGGAGAGCTGGTGGTGTAGTTGTTGAGCATGCATGCCCATGCCTGTTCCTCCTGCTCCCAGGCCTGTTTCCAGAGCTGCAAAAATGCTTGCTCCTATAAGGATGGAACATGAGCAGCTCTAGTTTTGCAGTTTAGGTGACTATCTGGAGTATGGGATAAAAAGGATATTTCTACGGTATCTTGGGAATTTATTATTAGCCAGGAACTAAGAGGGCCAATGTGAATGATCCTGTTCACCTTGGAGGAAGACAAGTGTATGCTACTTTTTTGCATCCTATAAACCATCCCTTGGGTGGGCGAATGGCCTTGTCGTGTGTGTGTGTGTGTGTGTGTGTGTGTGTGTGTGTGTGTAATGTAATGTGTGCAATGGGACAGATCATCCAGCTGTAGAGAGGTGTTTTTGACCTGAGAGATCAGGCAAGTGAGATTGGCTGGCCATTGCTGAGAATGGTGGATCAATAGTGGGCCTCCTATGGCCGGGTTATGTGGAAAAGATAAGTTTGAGGTATTCCAGCATGTGGGAGCTCTCATGTATAGATCCTGGTGGTAGGGGACACTGAGCCAGCATTCTGCAAAGTTGGGAGAGTGTGAGAGACTGTCATAGGCATGTGAGAGGAGCCAGGGAGAAGGGGAAAGTGACCTTAGATTGCAGGACTGCAGGAGGGTAGGTTGGAAGATCTATCACTAGAGGTGGGATGGCTAAGTGAGATTTTAAGGTTAGGAAATTTCAATAGGGTTTTTGCCATGTGAGTTCCTGGTTACGAAAGTAGAGCCCTCAGGTTTTGCCCATGAGGAATGGGGGGTGTGCCACACTGGGAACTGAAATTGTTACCCGTCTGATGCCATCACCCCAATCCACAAACCAGACAAGAGCTGAGTGGATCTGCATCTTTTAAGATCTTTCCCTCCCTATTTATACCTATGGCCTCAAGCCTGGGGTGTCAGGATAGAAGACACTGACATCAGTACATTCTCGCTGGCGGTGCGTGGGAGGTTGGGGGATGATGTATAAACTATAGGGTAGCAACATACTCCTAAGGGTGATCCACAGTGTGTATAATCAAATGGGTGGTTTTCTTTGATGTGTCTCTGTCCATTCCATTTGCCCTTATCCCAGGTCAGGTGGTGTGGTACCATGTGACAGTAGAGAACATGAAAGGAAACTTTAGGATTTGAGAGAGTAAAATTGCAAGAACCTATTATTCCTTGATGTGGTAGGGAAAGTGTCACGGTGTAGGAAGGCTGTGACTGGGTGTCTGGAGATGGATTAGAATGAGTTGGGAGTAGAAACGTAAGGTTCAGGAGCTGAATCATACTTGTGAAGTTTAAGGGAGGCACCTGAGGACAGAGAATCCCTGAGTGAATGTCAAGTATAGGGCTATAAAAGCTATCTTTTCTTGGATTTGAGAGTCCTTGGGGTAGGTGGTCCAGAGCACAATCCCAAAAATAAAAATCAGCCAGATAATGAGAAGCAGGAGAAAGATGGAACAGCAATATACTGGTTACCTCGGTGGCACCTTAGAGGCCTTAATAAATTTGTGGGTAGGAGATAAAAGCTATGATGAGCACTCTGGCATTGAAGGTTTGGTGTCTGTGATGACCTGGTTGTTAGGGCACCGCTTTGCCTGGGTGATGAAGTACCAGGACAAGAAGCTAGCGACCTTGACTGCAGTGGGCATTGTAAGCATGACTAAGTGGGTCCAGACCACCTTGGTTGTAATCCGGTGGATTTAGAAGATTGGAGATATATTAAGTCTCCAGGAGCTTTGGAAGGCTCTGGTTGTGTACTGTCCACCAGTTGTGGAAGACAGAGGTCAGCATGCTGGTGTAGCAGGCACCGAAGGAAAGACAGAATCAGGATGTAGTCAGCAACAGGGGGAAGGTTGTCAGGAGCTGGGAAGTCATGAAGCAGAAATGGTCTACTATACAGGAGCTTGAAAGGCCTGAGGAAAGTGGGTGCCCTGGAAAGTTCCCTGAGCTTGGTTAAGGCTAAGGGGAGAAGCTGGGGCTAAGGCAGGTGTAGTTCTAAGATTAGTTTTGTGAGGTGTGTCTTTAAGAGTCCATCTGCCTTTTCTACCTTGCCCAAGGATTCTGGATTACATGCTATGTGTAAATGCCAGGTAATGTTAAGGCTCAGAGAGACCTGTTGTGTGATTTGGGAAATAAATGCTGGACCATTATCCAACTAGATATTCTGAGGCAGTCCAAACCTGGGAATAATGTCCTGTATAAGAGCCTTGGAGACTACATTGATGGTTTCTCGTGTGGTATCCACAAAATGTGCAGACAAAGGTAAGAAGATATCTATAGGTTTTGTGGTGGGCCATGTGTGTGAAGTCAACCTGCCAGACCTTACCTGGTGTTTTCCCATGAAGCTGGTGATTTGGGAAGGATGAGGTGGCAAATGTTCCTGAGGGGAAGTTTTGGCACAGAGCTGGCAGTTTTAAGTAACTTGGTGAGTGGTGACCTTTTAGGGAGGGATGTGTGGTGATGGGAGCTAGGAGTTTATATGAAGCCTGAGTACCAACATGGAAGCAGTTGTGTAAGTCAGTGATGATGGTTTGTGCTTGTTGGCCTGGGAGGAGATGTTTTGGCCCCTGGAAGATCCATCCCTGTGTGTTTTGGTGCTAATCAGGTTTTTAGAGTAAGTGTAATCGTTCTGGTGAATACTGAGGCGAATGCATGGCTCTTGGAATCAGAGGGAGAAGACAGGAAGGATACGGCTGTTGAGCAGCCAACTTCGCCTGTGTGTCAGCAAACATGTTTCCTTGAGCAACAGGGTCTGTTGAAGTCTGGTGTCCCCTGCAGTGAATGACTGCCACTTGTTTTGGGAACTGTGCTACCTCTAAAAGCTTGAGAAATAAGAGTTGCAGGGGCCAAGGATATAGCTCAGTGGCATAAGCACCTGCCTGGCAAGCGCAAGGTCCTGAGTTCGATTTCCGGTACCAAAAAAGAAAACAAACAAATAGGCGCATTGGTGATGGGACTGCCCTGAGCATTAATAAATCCCCTTTCTTGCCAAATGGACACATGAGAGTGGAGAATGCTGAATGTGTACTTGGGAGTCTGTGTAAATGTTTATAGTCTTGTCTTTGGGTAGTGTGAGTGCTCATGTAAGGGCTATGAGTTCTGCCTTCTGTGAGGATGTCCCTGGTGGCAGTGGGCCTGCCTCTATCACTGTTGACCCATTAACAATGGCATATCCTCCCCTTTATAGTGTCTGTGTTAGCCGAGCTGCCATTTGTTTTTTTGTTGTGTTTTGTTCCGGTACCAGGAATCGAACTCACAACCTTGTGCTTGCCAGGCAGGTGCTGTGCCACTCAGCTAAATCCCCAGCCCCTGAGCTGCCACTTGTGAACCATGTGTTGGAGGCCATGGGGAGAGGAGTGCCACTAATATGGTGAAAGGGAGTAGCTGTCATCTGTAAAGACCTTGACATGAGCTCATTAGGGATGGGGAGTAAAGTGGCTGGGTTGAAGGGTCCTGTATGAGTGTCAGATGACCTTCCTGTAGGCATGAAGGAGTCATTAAACCAGGAAGTGTCTTGTGCGAGATGAGCTCATTGAGGTGGTGTGGTGAGTGTATTGTAATGGATCGTCCTAGGGTGAACTTCTTTGCCTCCTGTGTCAGTGTGACTGCTGCAGCAAGGGCCCGAAGACAGGGAGCCCATCCTCATACTGTGCTGTCTAACTGTTCTGAGATATGCCACTGCCTGGAATGAAGGCCCCCTTTTACATCGTAAGACTCCCACTGCATTATGGCCCTGAGGGGAAGTGTACAGAATGAAGGGCTGGGTTGGATCGGGTAAAGTGACAGCTGGGGCTCTCAAAGGGCCTCCTGTAGTTTGTGGAAAGAGCTTTGCATAGGTGTAGTTGGGTCAAGAGGTTCAGACAAGGAGCCCTTGGATGCCTTATAGAGAGGCTGGGTGAGAGAGGTGAAGTTAGGAATCCAGAGATGAAAAAAGTTTGCTAAACCAAGAGAGGACCTGTTGTTTTGTAGTTGGGACCTGGAGGTCATGAAAAAGGGCCTTGCGGTCAGCTGTGATGGAGCGAGTGGTGGGAGTGAGAGTGAGCCCCAAATATTTGACCTCTGGTGAAGCTGTCTGGGCTTTGGCCAGAGAGACTCTATATCCTCAGTGTGACAGAAAATTGAGAAGAGTAGCTGTGTGTTGTATTGCCAGGGCATAGGAGGGGGAACAGAGAAGGAGGTCATCTACGTATTGGAGTAAAGCACTGGGTTTAAGGTTAAGGGCCTCTAGGTCTGTAGCTAGAGCTTGACTAAAGAAGTGAGGACTCTCTCTGAACCCCCGGCGCAGCACTGCCCACATAAGCTGTAGAGATCGGTATCTGAGTCTGTCCACATAAAGGCAAAAAGATTGTGGCAATCTAGGTGTAGGGGGATAGTGAAAAAGGCATCCCTGAGATCCAGAAACACAAAGCGAGATGTGGAAGGAGGGATATGGGAGAGCATGGTGTATGGATTTGGCACTACCAGGTGAATAGGTGTGACTACATTGAGGTCTTGATCTAAGTGATAGGAGCCATTGGGTTTGATTACCAGGAGGACAGGAGTATTGTAGGGTGAGTGGGTGGTTTTAAGGAAGCCATTACCAAGGAGACGCTGGATTAGGGGTTTAAGTCCTGTTGGTGTTTGGGGGCTGTTGGGTCCTGGGGAACACAGGGAAAGGCAGATAGTCTCTGAGATGGATGGAAACAGAGACAGCATGGGTAGCACATGCAGGGCTGGAAGCGTCCCAGACTTTCAGGTCAACCAGTGAGATAGGAAGGGGAGGGTCGGGACCAGGGGCACGCTGTGATGGACTCTGGAGGATAAGAGCCATGAGGAGGGAGAAGGTAAAGGAAAAGTTAAGTTTTTGGAGGATATCCCTGCCCCTTAGGGGCTTGGGACATGTCAGTATCACCAGAAAACTATGAGTGAAAAAGAGAGTTTGGAACCAGCAGGGCATAGCCCCTGTTTGTAAGGGCTGTTTTGGTCAGCCATCAACCCCCACTATAGAGACTGTGGATCTAATACTCGACCTGAAAACTCAGGAAGAACGCTACATGTGGCCCCTGTGTCAGCAAGACAAGAGAGTCTGACCTGAGACTTCCCGCAAACTTCGGGCTCCAAGTAGGATACCTTAATGGGGGCTGTGGACCCCGAGCCCCCACCAATCCTCTTCAGCAGCAATGCCTAGAAGGTCAGCAATCAAGGAGTCCCATGGCAGCAGGTTGTCCTGTGAGGGTAGGGATATGGATGACTTATCCACTTTCTGGTGGGCAGGGCAGTCACACTTCCAGTGGTCCTCGAGGTTGCAGATAGGATAAGGCTTCTTTGGTGGCCACGGGTTGAGGCAGGCTCCTGCCCAGTGTCCTTTGTTGCTGCACTTGAAGCATAGTCCAGGAGGGGCTTGGGCGTTATTGCTGGCACCAACTTGTTTGGCATCAGCCTGCTTAGGCTTGTCTACTTTAGGAATTCTGAGTGCTGCTACTAGTTGCTCATGTTGATATTGGGCAGCCACCTTAGCAACTGCCAGTTTGCTAGCCTGCTTGTCTAGTTTTTGTTGTTATCTTTATTGAAAACAAAAAAGGCCAAAGCTAGGAGTTCTCCCTGTGGTGACGAGGGCTGAGTTCAGATTTTTAAAATTTAGCCCAAATACCGGGGGCTGACTGACAGATAAAGTGAGAGTCAACAAGAACTACTCCCACATTAGACTGTGGATCTATAACAGTAAACTGACTTAGAGTCTTGGTAAGTTGAGTCCGAAACTCAGCAGGATTTTCACTGTCTCTTTGTGTTTGTTCTACAAGTTTATTATAATTGACAGGTTTCTGAGAAATCTCACGAAGGCCTGCCGTAATACAGGCAATCATTGTTTTGACCTTTGGCGAGTGCTCGGGCCCCTGACAGTCCCAATGGGGCCTGTAAATGGCACCACAGGGGCTCTGTCAGGGTAATCAGGATTGGCTTGGTGTTTAACATTAGCCTCCTGTTGGGCTGCTTCCCATAACTCTTTCCTTTGTTGAGGAGAAAGAGTGGAGTTGAGGATGGTGAAAAGATCTTCATAATGTAAATCATAAGAGCTCGTGACAAATTCTAACTCCTTGATATATCTGTGGGGATCAGCTGCAAAAGACCCCAGTTTGTTAGAAATTTCTGCAAGGTCTGAGAGGGTAAAAGGAACATGGATACGAATTAGCCCTTCAGGGCTGGCGCGTTACATTAGTGGGCACACAAGTTGAGGTTGAGATGAACTAGGAGATGGTAAAGAGTGAGTGTAGTCAGGAGGGGGCAGTGGCGAGTGGGTGGAGTCAGGGTAAGATGGTGGAGAGTGGTCACATGACCTGCAGTAAGATGGCTGCCAGTGACCAGGTGACTTACAGCAAGATGGCCACCAGTGACCATGTGGCTGGTGGTCACCATCTTCTGACTTTTCACCATGCAGCCTTTTGAATCGGGTGTGGTGGGACAGAGGAGAGGAAGGCAACAAGGGAGGGGAAGAAGAGGGAAAAGAAGAGGAGGTTGGAGATGAAATAGACGTTGTATCTCGAGAGGCTGGGGATTGGTCAGCTGATTGTGGAGGAGGAGAATGCCATCGAGCATGGGGCTGAACATGTGGGGCTGAGGGCGGAGATGACAGCAGAGGGGCGGAGGGAGAAGGAGTAGGGTTAGAGGATAGTGTGTGGAAAGTGGAAACTAGGTGAACAGCGGGCTTGGGAGATTGAGAAGGCTCAGAAGTGGGCAAAGGAGGGTAGAGAGAAGGGATCTGGGCTGCTGGCTGTGATGGCTGGGGTGAGGGTAGTCATCTGGCTGATCGGGATTGGGCTGGGAAGACGTGTGCAAAGAATCAGCTTGTGCAGGCTGAGAATAGGGTGGAGGGGGAGCAAAGGCAGGAGGAACATCATGGAGAGGGCCAGGAGAGGCTTTAGATGGGGGTTCTGGCGGTGTGGAACAGACCAAGCATATTTGGGCTACCCCACATACCTGAAGGAGAGAAGAATGCACCCTGAGAGCAATAACTGTTTGAACATACAGCAATTCCTTCCATTTGCTGTTGTGGTAGCAAAAATTGTCTAGGTCCCTAAGAATATTAATGTGATAGGTACCATCCTCAGGCCACTGGCTCTCGTTGTCTAGTTTATATTGATGCCAGGCCGTTTGGCAATAAAAAATTAACCATTCTGGCCTGATGTTGTCTCTGATTCCCAAGGCATTTAAATTAGACAGAAGACAACTGAGCAGAGTGTATTTTGGAGGGTGGGAAGTAGTGTTTCCCATTCTCTGGCCGAATTAAAGGTGAGCTGGGGGCTTCATCAGCTGGTCTCAAAGCCCCCGAGAGGGTCATCACCATCTCAGGGATGTGAGAAAGGAGCAAATGCCAAAATCTACCCTTCCAATCATCACCAAGAAGGCAGAGGGTGTCCCAAAGGACGTGAAGGACACAGAAGTCCAGGAGGGAGTCCTGACGTAGGCCTACGGATTTTGGAAAAGGACCAAAAACAAAACAGGAACTCCCAGAACGGAAGGAGGCTCACCTGTGAGGACTGGAGCAGGCCGGTGTTGGATGAAGGCTGGCCACAGCAAATGTCTGGACAAAGGAAAAGAGCTTGCTGGCAGAGGGGCCCAAACCAAGGGAGGGAAAGCCCTCTCCCTTAGTAGGGCCTCACGGCCTGCTCTGTCTGAGTCACAGCACCAATTATGTTAGGTTTTCTTTGGCACTAGTGAAAACAGGACAAAAATTAAAAATGCCTTTATTGTGGGAGCAGAGAAGGCCACAGCAGGAAGGTCACGCAGCTTCTGGGGGCTAAATAGGGCCAGGCCAGAGGTGGGGTTCAGGGGGTGGACTGCCTGATGTGGCAGACCAGGGTTGGGTGGGAGGTGGGAAAAAGGAAACAGGATATTATGGAGAGGGAAGTAGGAAGTTGTAATCCGACTCAGAAGAAGAAGGGTGGGGCTTAGCACATGGCCTCCAGTGGCTGGCACTATACTTGGCTCATTGCCATAATGACTTGACAGATTTTTTTTCATCAAGGGAGAAAACCCATAAAGACCATGCTTGGGGCTGATACTCCCTATTTCACAGCAATAAACTGCACCTTAGAGAGCAGATAATTCTCTCAGTTAGCAAGATTGACAGCTTTGAATGTCTTTGTTCTAACTTCTCAAGGCCCTGCTCATTTTTGCAGGCTTTTGCCTCAGATGTGCCCTTGACTTCCTGTACCCCGCCCCCCCCCACCCCGCACTGTTATGGACCCAATAAAAATGGGCAATTTGGGGAAAAACTGTCTCAGCTCCAAGACAGTTCTGACCTTCCTGGACCCCAAAACCATATTACTTGTCTTTTTTACTTCAGTTTTCATCATACACTTGTTTTAGATTGGGGGCCTGACCAAGCTCCAGATATAAGGACTAATTTGAACATTAAAAAAAGTAGGTAGTAGTAACATTAACAGCGCTGTTAGCGGTAAAGTCAGAGGGGTAGGATGACTCAGGCAAAGCCAGCCAGAAAACAAAGTACGTCCAGCACAGACTCTGTCACCGCACACTGGGAGGAAAAGGTGAAATATGGCTTCATCTGAAGGAAATGATTCCAACCTAGAGCTCCTGACCTAGCTCAACCAGCATTCAAATGGAAAATACAATAAAAAGACATCAGGCCAGGGGGTCTCAAAACTTCTCCAAAGCGTCCTTCTCAGAAAGCTTTACAGGGGGATGTGCACTACTAAAATGAGAGAAAAATGAGAAAGGGTAATTTGGAATCTAGCCCTGAGGCCCCAACACAGGAAGAGCCGAAGGAAATTCCGCACCACGATGAACTCAGTGCTCGGGCAGAGCCAGCCAGGCAGAGCATGAAGACGGCAGGTGACCTAGGGCACGGGGCCAGGACAGCGCAGGTACAGACCGAGTGCAGAGGGCAGGGCTGGCTTCTGGGAACCAGTATGATAGGGAGAATGAGGCATATTCCTGGCTTCCTACCTGGCTCAGCTCTGAATAACCTTTCCATAACCAAAACGTGAACCCCAAATGGCAGCATATTAGCACACTCGAGGGGCCACACGGGCTGGGGACAGAAAACAAAAAGCCTCCTCTTCCACCATGGCCAGTCAACAGATGAAATCCAAACCTGAAAACAACAGCAGCAGTGAGCTTGCTACTTATAGAAATCAGCTGATATTAGAAGAAACAGCTAAGGAGCTGTAAGTGGCCACACCCTGGGGAGCCTGATGGGGGGAGAAACACCATGTCTCCTGCGTTGTGACAGACTTCGGCCTTTTACACAACATACACACAAAGCTAAGAAAAGAAAAAAACAAACCTCCCAAATTCCATACACCATTATTTTACAAATAAGTATGAAAAAGTGTAACCTAAAATCTTCTAAAGAGAGCCAGGCGTGCTAACATACACCTGTAATCTCAGCGCTCTCAGAGGCTGAGGCAGGAGGATCACCAAGTTAGAACCCAGACTGGGCAACTTACTGAGACCTTGTTTCAAAATAAAAAGTGAAGGGGCTGGGGATTTAGCTCAGCGGCAAAGCGCCTGCCTGGCAAGCGCAAGGTCGTGAGTTCGGTTCCCGGTACCGGAGAAAAACCAAAAAACCAAAAAAAAAAAAAAAAAAGTGAAAAGGGCTGCAAATGTAGCTTACCGAGAAGGCTCCGGGTTGAGTGATTTAAAATCATTTAGAGAAGAGAGGAAGTCACAAAGAAACAGAACCAGATTGGCTTTAATTCTCAACAGCATCTCCCCCCGCCCCCAAGGAAAAAACACTGTGACTTTTTCACTGTGTTGAAAAGAAAACCTTAACTGAAAATTTTAATTCAAGGGTGAAATTAAATTATCAGACGGAGCTGCCTCTCAAAAATGCTCCTGGAGAAAGCTATTCGGTTAAAAGCGAAATAGAAAAGGAAGCCACAAGGTAGGAGAAGGACACGTGAATAATCGAGTGCGGCGGGTTACAGCTAACACGCGACCGCCTAAGGGCATCTCCCTAACAACCCGGGACCGAGCACCAGCAGCTGCAGAACAAAGGCGAAGCAGCACAAGCCCGAGAGCCCGGGCAACACCCTGCCTCGGAAAGCCGCGAGGGACAGGGGAGCGGCCGGCAGGGAGGCGACCAGGGGCCCACAGCCCTCTGGTCCTCAGGGGCGGAGGACCCCACTTAGGTCACCCCCCGTCTTTTTATGTATCTTCTGATATGAGCTCTAAGTTGCCCAGGTAGGGCACCTTGCGATTGTCCCGCCTCAGCCTCCCAGAGTCCCGCTGCGCCCTGGCGTTTGTGGGGCAGATAGGAGCCCGCTCCCCGCGCCACCCCGCGCCCGTCTGCGGCCCTGCGGGCGACGCCTCACTCCGGCGCGGCCTTCGCCCTCAACTCCCGCGGCGTCCACGACGCACCCACCCGGGCAGCCGCGCCTTAGGACACGCCACGGCGCTGGCCTGCCTCAGCCTTCCAGGCCCGGCCGCCACGCACCTGAGCCGGGTCCGCAGCGTGGCTCGGCCATGCAGCTCGGCCGCCCACCGCGGGCGCCGAGGGGAGGACCGAGAGCACCCGCCGCCGCCCGGCCCGGCCACCTTCGCGGCCTCCGTACCCGTCTGGAGCCTCCCGGGCGCCCCGGACTCCTGCGCCCAGAGCCGCGGCTCGGGTTTAAATTTCCGGCCGGCTCCGCCCCGCGAACCCGCATTGGCCGCGGGTCGGCCTACGGCGGCCCTGCGGGGACAAGATCCACCCGCGCCGCCTCTCCTCCCGGCCCCTCGCTCCTCGCCTCTCCCCGCTTCTCCCGCGGCCCTACCTCGCCGCGCCTCGCCGCGGGTTTTGCACCTGTGTTTACTCCCCGCTGGTTCTCGAGGAGCGGCCTCCATCCTTCCTTTCCGTCTGGTCTGCACCCCGGTTAGACTTCGGTCCCGCCCGTCCCGCAGCGGCGCGCGTCCGCGCTAACGGGCTTCCGCCCGGATCGTCGTCCGCACCGCGCGCTCGCTCCCCGGAGCTCCTCCCGCCCCCGCGCGCCGTCCGTCCTCACCTCGCCCTGCCGCCCGAGCTCGCCCGCGCCGCTCCACGCTGCAGCCTGCCAGTCCATCGCTCCACCCCGATCCGTAGACTTAAGGCACCCATGGCCGGGCGAGGAAAGGCGCCCGCCTGTCACCGCAGCGCTCGGGAGGCTGAGGCAGGAGGATCATCGCGAGTTTAAGCCCGGCCTGGAATACATAGCGAGACCCTGTCTCAGCAAAACAAAAGCAAAAGCACCCGCGCACATTTTGGTTTGGGTGGGTGCCGACCGTGTCCAAAACAAGACATTCGTTCCACCCCAAAAATAGGAAGGCAAAATCCTTCTGTTCTAGTCGTCCTCACCCCAATAAATGTCACTGTCAGCCGCCATGTTGCTCAAAGTAAAAGCCTAGAAGTTATCTTTCAGTACTTTTGGTAACCCACTCCCCACTCCAAGGACAAACCCTGCCTAAGTCAATCGGACAGACCGCTGCCCCCTGGCCCAGTCAGTTCCTAACGTTACTGCTGCTGCTGCTGAGTAGCGTGCGGCCTCTCTCCCAGTATTCTCCACGTTGCGAGAGGAAGTAATCCTCTCTACGGTACCAGGGAAGAACAAGGCCTCGAACATGCTATGCATTGTACCGCTGAGCTACATCCTCAGCCCCTTTTTCATTTTCTAAAATTTTGAGACAGAATCTTATTCGGTGGCCCAGGGTGGGTTCAGATTTGCGTGCCACGCAGCTGGGTCACAGGTGTGCAACACTGCACCCCAGGGAAGGAGCGTTTTCAAGCACATGCTGGAGGTGTATGTAACACACATCCACACGGTCCCCTCCTGGCCCTCCCTGAAAAGTCCACACTCCAGCCCTAATGAACTGGGGCCAGGCCGTGGGAACTGCTTAGCTCGTGAGAAAGGAAGAAGAGCGACATACTACTTCCAAGCAGACGCGGTAAAACGCGGCTGGTCACCGTATTCTCCCCCACCCAGGTGAGCAGCAACCTCCCAGGAGAGGTGCATGGAGAGCCCTTCCCAGTCCTCGTCTCTGTCTGGGAAGTTTATATTTGCAATCCCATGGAAAAGTTATTGCAATTCTAGTGAGTTAATTCCAATCTACCACTCCCAGTGCACCCCATGGCCAGAATAAAGACACTAAGGCATATCTGTATTTATGGGGAGTCAAGGGGTCCTACGTTCAGCTAGGGTGATGGCCACCTGGAACAAAGGCCCTGACCCAGGCCCGAACCCGGGATTCATTAGTTTGTGAAGAAGAGAGTGGCTGGAGGATGAGTGACTGTGAGAACCGTGGGAAGTAGGTGAGTGCTGTGAGCTGGACTCCATAGGAGGCCTGAAGTCACCTCTGCAATATGCAGAGAGAAGGCTGTGCAGGACTGAATAACGCAATTGAGGTAGAATCTAATGTTTTCAGGGCTTCAGCTCTGATGTGTGATCTTTTATGCCCTGGGAAGTCATAGCCTCCTGTCCGGAGGCTGGATCCCAGCCGAGTGGAACGCAGCTCTCCATCCTGCCCGGCTCACACGTTTTATTTGGGAGCTATGGGGGGAAGGGAAAGACTGACCTGTAGCCTTGCTTCAGAGACTGCGCATCAGCACCTCCACTGGACGGATTTGTTTTTTTTTT
>NW_004955451.1:17563912-17571950 GCF_000276665.1 Chinchilla lanigera | reverse complement strand
ATGTACAATTATTGTCTTAGTACTGACATATCTTTTTTTTTTTTTTTTTTTTTGGTTTTTCTCTGGTACCGGGAACCGAACTCACGACCTTGCGCTTGCCAGGCAGGCGCTTTTGCCGCTGAGCTAAATCCCCAGCCCCTAATTTTGCACATCCCCCTTCATTTTCCCGTGCATGTTCAGTGGATGTACAGGAGGAGAAATGCAAATCCAGCTGTCCCTGTTACACGAAGTATCAGATTTGCAGAAATGTGGAACTATTCTTGTTCTGCAGAATATAGCTGCACTAAAAATACACTCTTTATATTAATACATGGTGACCTCCTTTTTATTTTTAATTTTTGTTTTGCAGTGCTGATGAGCTCAGTTTTATCTTTTAGGGTTTTTTGTTTTTGTTTTTGAAACAAGGTCTCATTTTATAGTCCAGGTTGGCCTTGAACTCACTTTGTAGCCCAGGTGGGCCTTGAACTCTCAGCCATCCTCCTGCCTCAGCCTCCTGAGCGCTGGGATTACAGGTGTGCACCACTCTGCCTAGATTTTTAGCTCATTTTTATATAACAAATATGGACAAGGTGCAGCTCAGTGGTGGAGCATGTGGCCAGCATCGTAAGGCAGTGGGTTCAGCTCCCAGCTCTGCAAGACAATAAATTAACAAACCTCTGCTTCAAGGGGGCTGGGGCTGGGATGTAGCTCAGGGGTAGGACACTTGCCTGGCATGCTGGAGACCTTGGATTCAATCCCCAGCACCAAAACCCAAAAGAATCATTTCAGTTTCTAACACGGTGAACATCAATAAACATGATCTTATTATACGATGTATGCACACAGTGTGCATGTGCTGATGTGGATTTGTACAGCGTGGTCTCTGAGGCCTCTGCCATGATGCCTGCCTTCCAGGGCCATGCCCGTGTCAGAGGCCCGGGTCATCACTGAAACGCAAAGCAAATGAGAACGCGGGGCCCGGCGGCGCCAGTCCGTAAAACACGCTCGCCTTGTGTGCTGCCTTCTCTTGCATCCTGTTCAGGGGAAGCCCGAGTCGCGACCCTAGGTCATTCAAGGGTGCCGAATGAGGCTCCTGGCCGGCAGCCGCACTGTCTTCTGCAAGCCCATCCCTTGGCCCCAGCCAGGCCTCCCAGTGTCCCAGCATCACCTGAACACCCCAGCCAAGGGTGCTAGCAAACCACGAGCCCAGCCCGGGGTGTTCAGGGAAAATCCACTGGTCTCCTTTGAAGTCGTTGCTGCAGCCTGGGTCTTGAGTGTGCTCCGAGGCCCACGTGTGGATGGCTTGGATTCCAGCTCAGTGCAGCTGGAACCGGAGCAGCCTGTAAGAGACGGCTTGGTGGGGTCTCAGGCACCAAGTGTCTCCCTCCCTGCTCCCTTTTGTGCTGGGCTTCAGGGTGAGCTGGTTTTGCTTGGCCTGAGCCCTGCCTGGGTGGGCAGCCTCAGAATAGGCCCCAAGGAAACCGGGCCAACAGGTCACAGGGTGAAACCTCCAAATCCATGAGCCAAGCCAACCTTCTCTTTTTTTGAAAGTCACCGTCGGAGTGTGCAATAGTGACAGAAAGCTAACAGGCACTGAATTTGGGGGTGAGCAGTTGCACAGCAACAGATAAACACATACACTGAGGATCGCCTGGGAGCCCCGCTCCTGCACCTCACGACGCGGCCTGGGACCAGGACTCTGAGACCCGCTGACCGGGCAGATCCCGAGGCGGTCAGCTCCAAGGTCCCAGTCCTGCTTCCCAGCACACGGCCACGCAGCCCCTCCTAGGTCTTGAACTTGCCTTGCTCACACTCACCTTGGGGCTCTGGAGCTAAAAGTTCCAGTTTCCAGATCTGCGATGGGAGCGGATTTTCTGCAGCGGAGCCGCACGCCAGCTGTGTCTTCCAGAGGCAGGCCACCAAGAGGCTCTCACTGCGCCACAGGGGCGGTCGGCCCGCTGCAGCCACAGCTGAGCCCTCAAAGTGCAGCGGCTGCACGCGCGCAGCGGGTGCTTAACCAACACCTGCGAGTGAGGGGCTCTCTCTGATCTTCAGCTTCTTCTTAACTTATAAAAGATGAACACAATATTACCTATCAGCCTGGGGGTTTTACAGACTAAAATGTGTTCAGTGCATAATGAGTGACCAAAAGAGGCAGTTTTATTTTTTATTTGTAGAGTCCAAGCCCTTCTCAGTGATCTACACCCCCAGCCTTTATCAAAGTTTTTAAAATTTTAGAGAGGGTCTCACTAAGTTGCTCAGTTCCTTCAGCTTCCAGAGTGCTGGGATCACAGGTGTGTGTGACCATGCCCGGCAAAAGTAGCTTTTACCACTTGCAAAAAACAAAATTTTAAATTAATTCAATTTTTCTCATCATTCTTTATGATTCCTGGGGGAAGGGTTTAGGATTTTTTAAAAATAAAAATTGAATTCCTGTCACAGAACATGGGCTGATTTTCCAGTACCTAAAAACCTTGTATAAATAGATACAAAAAGACCAAGAATCCAATTAAAAACGGACAAGGGAACATTCACAGGAAAGGAAAAATAAAGAACATCCCAACGTGATAAATTTCACTAAGATAAATGCAAATTGAATCAACGCTGAAATACCATGTTTCACTTGCTGGCAGACCGAGGAACGATGTTGCTGGCTGTGCCCAGCAAGGAGTGCTAGGTGTCCAGAGCACTTGGAGGTGGCTACCGACATTACAAAGGCACAGATCGTCCCCGAAACCCTGGCCCTAGGAGCTGTCCTACAGAGGCAATCACACAGGTGACAGAACTATGTAACTGCAAACCCCAAAGAACACAGCGAAGAAACCACAATGAAACACAGACAGCAAGCACGGGGCTGGACACACAAAGTCACGAGGTGTGCTGCGGAGTAGCCAGCGCCCAAAATGCTTCACAGTGAGCTGGGGACAGCTCAGTTGCGGCGCCTGCCTGGCAAGCACAAGGTCGTGAGTTTGATTCCTGTACCAAAAAACCCTTCACGCTGGGCGTGGAGGTGCCACCTGTAACCCCAGCTCCCAAGAGGCTGAGGCAGAAGGATCTTAAATTGGAGCCCAACCCAGGCAACACGGTGAGATCCTGTGGTGGATTAACTAATGGTCAACTTGAAACACCCAGCTGAACGGAATCAGGGTGGTGCTGGACGTGGAGGGCCCATCTGAGGGTTGTTGTCAACAGCATAAAAGCAGGACTGGGGGGGAAGACGGCGCACTGTTGATTCTCCTGGAGAAGCTTGTCGCACTGGCTTTCCTGATATGAGCTTGGCTGTTTCAATCGTCGGAAGAGCTTGGATCCTCACTGTTGCTGAGGACGGCTGTGGTACTTTTCCGGGGAGCTCTGGTTCTCACCTTGAGCGTTGCTTCCTGGCTCCAGTGCGGATCCCTCAGCCTGCTGGCACAGACCCTTCACCCACTGGCACAGACTTCCTGGCTTCCACCACTGACCTTTGGGCCTCCCAGGGCAGATCCTTGATACAGACTTGCACGAGACATTGCCATGGGCTCTGAGCCTCCAGCTGGACTCACGCAGTACATTGCCACGGCATCCAGGCCCTCGGCTGGATTCTTTGGGTCTCCAGTGTGTGGACAGATCTCTTGCACTCTTCTGCATTTGACTTCTTGGGTGACTACTGTAAAATAATCCTATTAATTATGTGTCCCGTATTAAACTTATTCCCTTGCAAGCCCTGACTACCACAGATCCCATTGTAAAACAAACACTACACCCACAGAAAAATATTTTAAAATGTGTGTGAGTTTCTGCTGTCCTGACCAAGAACAGAACTGTGCAGAGGAGGAACTCACTCCGCTCCTGCTGGGCGGCTGCAGGGTAGTTGCACAGCGTGTGGCAGAGGGGAGCCGCTCACCGGGAAGCAGAGCGCGGAGCGAGCAAGGGCCAGGCAGGCAGGGCCGGGGACCAGACCTGTCCCCTGGGTCGCAGCATGGGTCCCCAGCTCTTCAGTTCCCAACACATCCCAACAAGGCCACCAAGCTGGGTCGCCGCGGATGAACCCACACGGGCAGAGTCAGCCGCGCGCACCTCCCGAAGCCCCACTCCAACCCGAGAGACTTCCGAGGGCGCGTGATGTCTGGACATAACTAGCACAAGCGCCTGGAGCCCCACACAAAAAGCGCCTCAGACTGGACTTGGAAAGCCTGGCCTCATGGTGTCCAGCAGGAAGTCACGGGGAGAGGGCTGAGAGAACCCAAGCCACGGGGCGGGAGGGCTCACTTCACACGCGCACAGCAGCTGCTGGCCCTCGGCGTGCGGAGTGATTCCAACAGCTGCCTCCCCTTGGTAACAACCTCAGGAACAGGCAGTGAGGATGAGCCACATCTTATGAGACGAGAAGACAGGTTATCCCTTGTCCGAAGTCACACAGCCAGGGTCAGCCTTGGGGTTTCAACCCAGGCAGCCTGGTTTCAAAGCTCATGCTTTTCTTCTTTGAGATGCAATCTCACTATGTTACCCAGGCTGGCCTTGAGTTCCTGGGCTCAAGCAATTCTCCTGCCTCAGCCTCCCGTGTAGCCGGTACTCAGATGCTTGCTGCTGTGCCTGGCTAGAGTGTGTGCTCTTGGCATTGCTCTCTATAGCAAAACAGAATGAAAACAGATACAGTGATATCAAAATCTGACAAAATACATATTTAAAAGACAAAGAATTACTAAGAATATAGGTGTCATTGCTTGATGCTAAAAAATTCACTGAGAACTGTAACAACCTAGTATAGTTCCTACAGGGTTCTCGCAACACAGTCTCAAAATACTTACGGCATAAACTGACCTAAGGATAAGGGGAGGGTGAAAAGTCCACAGTACAGTGGTACATATTAACACACTTCTTCCCTTGGGCTGGGCTAGAGCTCAGGACTAGAGTGGTTGCATAGCATTTGTGAGCCCTAGGGCTTCCTCCGTAATACCCTACCCCCAAATTACATAATATACAAAAAAAGAGATGAAATTAGTAGCATATAAAAGAATAAACATTACAATAAACTTCATCTAATGTACATATATAAAATCTTGTACCCAATACTTAGAAAATAAATATTTTATTTATAAAATATATAAAAGCTGACTTATACTAGGCCATTAAAGTGTCAGTCAGTATAAAAAATTAACATCGCCCTGTAACCTTGGCACTTGGGAGGCTGAGGCAGGAACATCACCATGATTTTCAGGCCAGCCTGAGTTACATGAGTTCAAAGCCAGGCTGGACTACATATTGAGGCCTTGTCTCAGGTTGGAAAAAAAAAAAAAGTCACACAGAACATTTCCTATGACCACAACATAATGATGTTAAAAATCAGTAACAGCTGGGCATGGTAGTACACACCTGTAATCCCAGCACTAGGAGGCTGAGGCAGGCGGATCATTGCAAGTTTGAGGCCAGCCTGGGCTACAAAGTGAGTTCAAGGCCAGCCTGAACTGCATAGCTAGACCCTGACTCAAAAAGACAAAAAAGCTGGGCATGGTGGTGCATGCCTGTAATCCCAGCACTAGGAGGCTGAGGCAGGAGGATCGTTGCGAGTTCGAGACCAGCCTGGGCTACAAAGTGAGCTCAAGGCCAGCCTGAACTGCATAGCGAGACCCTGTCTCAAAAAGACAATAAAGAAAGAAAGAAAGAAAGAAAGAGACAAAAAAATCAATAACAGAGATTTTTTTTTTAAAAAAAGACTAAAACTGGGGCTGGAGAGATAGCTCGGTGGCACAGGACATGTTCAGTATGCGAGAGGTGCTGCGTTCAGTCCCGGCAATATCTGATGAGGCAATGCTCCCTGCAAGTAGGAAAAATACTGTAACCCTAGCACCTGATAGGCTGAGGCAGAAGGATTCCCCCAAGTTCAAGCTTAGCCTGGGCTACATGGTGAGTTTAAGGATAACTTGAACTACACAGAGAGACCCTGTCTCCAAAAACCAAGAGAGAAAAAAGTGCTTATCGTTAGAAATTAAAAGCCACACATCAAAGTAAGTCACAAAAGGAGAATAAAGCAATGAAAACTGTAACACATTCAGAACTGCAGCAGTGAAATCCCACATATGAAAGCTGAGTCTCATTTTAAAAAATTGTGAGCTCCGGTTGAAGTCCAGAGGCCACGCAGCCCGCAGGGCTCACGCTGCGTCAGAAACGGGAGGATGGTGACAAATCCGCTAGGTGCCCACTCAAGAAGCCAGAAGCCCAGCAACCGTGTGAGCCCCAGAATAACAGACAAGAGACACCCGTGAGACAGAAAAGGAAAACGAACGTGGAAAGATAAACAACAACCCAACAGAAAACGAGATGTACACGGAATCCAAAGGTGGGAAAATTTTAATGGTTGATAAACACAAAATTGTCTGAACTCACTGCTAATTAGGAAAATGCAAATTGTAATCATTTTTTATTTTAAAGAGAAAAGAACAAAAACAATAACAAAAACAAAGACAAAAACAAAACACAAAAACTATAAAAAAAGATACAGAATCTCAAAACAAGATGATAGGAAATCTATAATGGTTGCTGTATTACTCATTGTTCTCTTCTATGTAGTTGCTCAGATTAGGAAAATGCAAATTGAGTGATAATCAGATGTCACTTCACAAGCTTTCTTTTTTTTTTTCTTCCGGTACCAGGAATCCAACTCATGACCTTGTGCTTGCCAGGCAGGCACTGTGCCGCTGAGCTAAATCCCCACAAGCTTTCAACTGGCAAAAACTATAGTGTTGAAATCATATTTTAAAATGGGTGTGGTGGTGCATACCTACAATCCCAGCACTTGGGAGGCTGAGGCAGGAGGATCACTGAGAGTTCTAGGCCAGCCTGGGCTACACAGTGAGTTCAATGCCAGCCTGAACGACAGAGCAAGACCTTATCTCAAAAAACAAATAAACAAAGTCAAGTTTTAGTCAAAATATCAAGAAAGTGGTTGGAATGGAGCCTGGGCCATGCCCCAGGGAGGGCATCCTGCAACACCCAGCTAGACCCTGTGTTTAGGCAGATCCTGGACCAGGCGTCTCCTGAGAAAGGCCAGCCGAAGCACTGCAGGAACACATCAGAATCTGAGTTTTACGTTTCGATCTGAGCCAAGGAAAGACAGGCAAACTTTACAGATGTTTAGCAGGCAGGCCAACAGCGTGCCCGGCCTGGGCTCCTGGGGTGACCCCGCAGGGGAGGCGGGAGGTGGGAGGTGGGTGACAGGCTGGCTCGGGGGCGAGGAAGCTGCGTGCTCCATCAGTGTCATTCGGGCCCACTCCACGTCCCCGCGGCAGACCTGGGGACAGTCGGGAGGCCGAGGATGATGGGCCCTGCACCTAACTGCTCATCCCCCAGAGCTGACGGGACCATGCAGAGGAAAGCTCACAGCCACCATCCTGGGGAACCGGGCGCCAGCAAATGCAAACCCCCTCGGGCTCAGCGAAAACCTCATCAGGGCGTGGAGCAAACTGCTTTCCACGAGAGACTGTCGGACTGAGGAGCACATGGAGAAGGCACACGGGAGGCAGCTTGACTTAGAGGTGATTTCATTTCTAGTAACTGCTTTTTAAAATTTTTATTATGAAATGCTTCATGAATTTGTGGGTCATCCTTGTGCAGAGGCCATGCTAATCTTGTTGTCTGTATCGTTCCAATTTTATTTATTTATTTATTTATTTATTCTTTTTGAGACAGGTTCTTGCTATGCGGTTCAGGCTGGCCACTTTGTAGCCCAGGCTGGCCTCAAACTTGTAGTAATTCTCCTGCCTCAGCCTTCTGAGTGCTGGGATTATAGGTGTGCACCATCATGCCAGGCCTCATTCCAATTTTAGCATAGGTGCTGCTGAAGCAAGCACTATCAACTGCTTATTGACTTTTTTTTTTTGGTCTGTCTTTTTGAGACAGGGTCTTGCTTTGTAGTTCAGGCTGGCCTTGAACTCACTTTGTAGCCCAGGCTGCCCTCAAACTTGCAGCAATTCTCCTGCCTCAGCTTTCCAAGTTTTGGAATTACAGGCATGAGCCACCATGTTCAGCTGCTTACTGATATCTTTATTTTTATTTTTTTATTTTTTATTTTTTTATTTTTTTTTGG
>NW_004955451.1:17536813-17563812 GCF_000276665.1 Chinchilla lanigera | reverse complement strand
GACCTTGCGCTTGCCAGGCAGGCGCTTTTGCCGCTGAGCTAAATCCCCAGCCCCTTACTGATATCTTTAAAAGCAAAAACAAACAAACTAGCTGTACATTTAGAAATTAAGAAACAATTTTTCAGGCCATTAAAAACTATCTGAATCAAGTCTCTCAGAGGGTTTTGAACCCTTTTGCTCAAAACTGTAAAATGCAAGACTTTCTGATCAGTCTGCGAGAACAGCTGACAAACTCAGGGACCAGAGATTTATCCAACCAGTTTAACTAAAACCCGGGTAGAAAGCACTGAAGAACGGCCGTCTGGTTTTCCCACAGGAGCGGCGCACACGGTGAAGGGCAGCAGCGCAGTGTTCAGAGGGCGGGCTGAGGGGAGGAGCCCGCGTGCCCGCGCGCAGCTCAGCCAGCCGAAGCACCCGCGCACGCAGCCAGGGGCAGGCGGACCAAGGAAGGTCAGAGCGCACCGCCTGGGAGTAATGAACACTTAACGCTGCTCCTGCACACTCACAAGGGTGAAGGTGGCAAATCCCACTTTTACTCCAACTATAAACATGAGTAAATGAATGCGGGATGTAATGCGGCATCTTAGCCACATTTTGTTCTGTGTTTTGAGACAGGTCTCGCTTGAACTCACTGTGTAGCCCAGGGACCCGGTGAGACACGCCGCTCCTCGCTGAGGCCTCCTCGGGCTCCAGGAGGGGTCGGGGGGGGGGGCACCTTTCCCACTTTTAGCACCTTTTTCTGTCCAAGGTTTTTCACTAAGGGTTTTTTTTTTTTTTTTTTTTTCTCCTGTGATACCAGGAATCGAACTCAGGACTCTGCACTTGCTAGGCAGGCGCTGTGCCACTGAGCTATCTCCCTGGCCCTGTACTAAGGATTTTGTGTGTGTGGCCAAAAAATAAATGGAACAGTATTCACTTCACTTCTCCTCTTTTTGTGGTGTTAGGTACTGCACACCAGGCCTCACACACGCAAGGACACACCCTTCTGGAGCCACATCCCTACCCGTTTTTTTGTTTTGTTTTTGTTTTTTTCTGAGACAGGGTCTTGGTGGGTGTGTAGCCCAGGCTGGCCTCAAACTCCCAGCAATCCTCTTGCCTCAGTCTCCTAAGTGCTGGCGTTACAGGTGTGTACCACCATGGCCAGCTTTTCTTTTCTTTTCCAAGATAAATTCTGCCCAGGCCAATCTTCAACCCCTGGGCTCAAGTAATCCTTGTGTTTCATCCTCCCATGTTGCTGGGACCACTTGGCCTATTTTTAAATAGTTATTTTCCTTTTTTTGTGTGTATTTATGGTGAGCATACTACTTTAGGGCAGCAGTTCATATAAACAACGTCTAAGGAACTACATGTTCATACTTTTGGGGTGCCTGCTGCCAGTACTTTTAATGCTAAGAGTATGTGGAAAAATATGTTTTCTGTTTACTGGCCTAGATACTTTCTCAGGTAGGCAAGAAGAAATAGAAGGATGTGAACTAAAGCACTGTTGGGAAAACTGGGAAACAAACTAAACGTTCAACAATGCAAGAACGGATCAGCCAGGGGGCACGATGGTGCACACTACAGCCCCAGCACTTGGAAGCTGAGCGGCAAGGTCAAGGCCGGCCTGCACTACATAGAGAAGGCCTGTGTCTTAACAACACAAAATGGATTCATATTCAAGCAGTGAAACACTGTACAGAGTTACATGTATCGACATGGGTTTACACGGGATTTTTAAAAGATCTGAAGGGAGGAAAAGCACAGGGCAGAGTGAAAATTACCACACACAAGACAGAGTGCTGGGCCGGGGATATACCTCAGCGGCACAAGCGCCTGCCTGGCAAGTGCAAGGTCCTGAGTTCGATTCCCAATACCAAAACAGAAAACAAAAAACCAGAGTGCTACATTGTTCACAGACACATGTGTGTGGCAACATTTACATGCGTGTGGCAACATTTACCACACTGCCTCTGTTTATAGCCCTGCAGAGGAGGAGGAATACTCAGGAATATTGGAGGAAGGGTTTTAAATACTTTTTGTTTCCTTTTTGTTCCAGTGCTGGGCACTGTGTTAAACACATGCTCTATGGCTGAACTATAGCCCCAGCCCCAAAATAGGTTTTATTTCTTAAAAAAAAAAAAAAAAAAAGGCGAGGTAAATAAATGTAACAAGTAGCTCACAAGTTCTCCTCAGGGCCAGCCCACACCGCAGCCCATGTCTGCTCTTCAAGGACCGCACGGCCACACCCGCCTCACTCCAACCTCCTTCCGAAGGACAGACATTTCCCACTGCTCTGGGTGTCACTTTTTAAATAGTTCTTGAATTTTTTTACATATCAGTGCACAAAAAGCTTTTCTATGCGTATTGTGTGTGTATGTGAGAGAGAGAGAGAGATGGGGTTTTGCTATGTTCCCTACACTGGTCTTAAACTCCTGGGCTCAAGGGATCTTCCTGCCTCAGCCTTCCAAGTGATGGGACTACAGGCACAGGCCACCTGCAGGTAAATTAAGCAGTTATTCGAGGCCCCTGCCCATGCTAAGCACACACGCCCATGGAGCTAAACCCCCAGCACCCCGTGTTCATTTTCTAGCTGCACAATACCAGGCTTTTCAGAACAGGCTCCCACACATACAATGCAGGCTGTTTTCCTCCTTTCATCACAGAAAGCTTCTCCACAGTGAATATCCTCGTCAAAGGTTTTATAACAAACTTCCTGAAGGAGCGAGTGCTGCTGGATCTTTTCAAACAGTCCTCTAAAAGCCTGCACCTACTCCAGCCCTGGCGCCTCTGCCACCCTCTCCCACGCCACCACAATGAAAGTCAGACTCTTCTCCCTCATTCTGTGGTTCTAAGGACCCAAAGCAGGGGTTCACACGGGCTTTGCAAGCCGAACCCCGGGCTACATTCCAGTGCTACCAAGAGGCTTTATGATCTGAGGAGAAACGGTTCATCCTTGTCAATTTGAGTTGTGTATTTAGAAAACTATCACTGTGACTCAGAACCTTTTTAATTTTTATCCTACACGACTCTGACATTTTTTCCCCCCCCTCCGGTACCGGGAACCGAACTCACGACCTTGCGCTTGCCAGGCAGGCGCGTTTGCCGCTGAGCTAAATCCCCAGCCCCGATTCTGACATTTTTTAAACCTCAAAGCACTTTTTTTTTTTTTTTTTTTTTTTTGAGAGAGGGTCTCGCTATGCAGCTCAGGCTGGCCTTGAGCTCACTTTGTAGCCCAGGCTGGTCTCGAACTCGCAACATCCTCCTGCCTCAGCCTCCCGAGTGCTGGGATTACAGGTGTGCGCCACTATGCCCGGCTAAGGCACCCTTTTATAGTATACAAAGGCATTCAAATTTTCTTCTGTAAGGCTGTCATTTGTCTATACACATGAGTCTGTTTCACATTTTCTTTTTGTTATTGTTTTTTAAGACAGGGTCTCACTATGTAGTTCCGAGTGGCCCTGAACCACGGAGCCCAGGAAACCCTGCGTCAGCAGCGCTGGGATTACAGGTGTGCGTCACCACACCCAGCCTAACAGGAAGTTTTTAAAACTCATGTCCATTGTTACTTTGGTACTAAACTAATTGTGTTGGTTACTTTTCTCTCCTCGCTGAGACAAAATACCGATGCTCAAAATTAAGGCAGGGAAGGTTTATTTAGCTCGCACTTTTTTGGAGGTTTCAGTCCATACCCGGCTGGCTCCAAGACAGACTGGCACACAGCACTGGCCAAGGAGGATGTTCTTGAAGTTTAGAGTGTGGAGAGCCTTCACTCAGTTTGTGAAATTTGTTGATATCTTTGAAAATCTTTTGTCAGATGAGCACACTGGTGCATGTCAGTAATCCCAGCTACTTGGCAGGCTGAGGCAGGAGGATCCCAAGTGTGATGCCACCCTAGGCAATTTAGACACTGTATCAAAAGAAAAAATAATCTAGGGCTGTAGCCCGGTGGTGGACCACTTGCCTACCATGTGAGGTCCTGGGTTCCACACGCACCACTGCAAAAACAGCAGCAAAAGTCCTTCGTGAGGCCTACGGCAGTGGGAGGAGCATGCGCAAGGTCCTGCGTTCAGGCTCCTGTACGAAAGGAAAATAGAGAAAGGAACATCTGAGGTCATGAAGACTGCCCGGACTCCACGAGCTGCCTCTGCCCCGCCTCCTGGGGGCGCACTCCAGCTCGGGAGCGCACGGACTGGCACCATCAGGCACAGCGGCCCGAACTCCTACACGTGCACCTGTGACCTGCAGGGAGAGCCCGGTCACGCGCACATCCGGGCACTTTCCGGGCGTCCCCCAGTCCTGTGCCGAGTCGCGACTCCGGGCCCGGCCAGGCTCTGTCCTCCGCAGGAAGAAGCCAGGCTATCCGGACCAGCAGGCAGCTCCGCCCCGACCCTGCGTCGGTGCCGCTCCCGCCGCCCGGCTGCCGCCTCGGAGGCGCAGCCTGGTGACAGCCACGTCTGTTCTCAGGGCTCCGCCACCAGGTCGCGGTCCAGGTCTCGAGAAGTAGCTGGAGAAGGAGGGACAGCCCGGCCGGAGCAGGCCGGGCCCGGCTCCCCGCACCGCAGAGACGCCGAGCCAGCGGAGGTTGGACTGTGCACGTGTGCAGCGTTAGCCTTGACCGCGCCCGCCCGCGTCCACGTGACCGCGGTGGGCGGGGCTTCCCGGGCATGCGCCTTGGCCCGCGGCGCGGCCGTCAGGCACTGCGGCGGGCGCCTCGAGGGCTAGTAGGACCCCGGCCCCAAGATGGCGGCGCCCAGCGAGGCGGCCGCGGCTTCCTCCTGCCCGGGCGATGGCGGTGGCGGGGGCTTCGGGTCCTGGCTGGATGGGCGTTTGGAGGCGCTGGGAGTGGACCGAGCCGTGTATGGCGCCTACATCCTCGGCGTCCTGCAAGAGGAGGAGGAGGAGGAAAAGCTGGACGCTCTGCAGTGCATCCTCTGTGCTTTCCTGGTGAGCAGCGAAACCCGGTCGGCACGTGGCACCCCCTTCCCCACTCGTGCTCACGGAGGCTCCGTGGCCTTCCCTGGGAGAACACGCTCCTGGCCCGAGCGCGGGGCCGTGAGAGGAGGGCCTGCTTCCCTGCCAGGATGGAAGCGGAGGGTCCGAGGGGGCGCTCCGGCTCCCTCTGAAGACCTAAGTGCGATCGGGGTTAGGGTCGTCATCAGTCCCGAAAACCAGTCCCGTTCCCCTCCATTTCAGTGTTCAGCGGGGGGAGCCAAACGTTCTGGGCTGTCTGCCCATGGGGAGGCAGTGCCTGGGGCTGTCCCACGACCAAAGCCGGTAGGAAGTTCCGTCGCAGGTAGGGGTCCACGACCAAAGCCGGTAGGAAGTTCCGTCGCAGGTAGGGGCCCACAAAAGGTGAGCTGGTGGCAGAGGTCTCCTCGGGGTGGGCGGAGCTGAAAGCAGTGTCATGCTTGATCTTTTACAGGGTTTAGGCATTTGGCGATCATTGGTGTGGCGGGCGGTGGATGAGAGCTCGGAGAGAAATGTGCCAGCTGGCCTCTTAGCAGATCGCTAGTTCACAAATGCGTACTTAGGGTTTACTTAGGAAGCCATCAAAATGTCCAGTCTTCCAGCCTGATCTTCTCTGCTACATTCATCTCCGCTCCCCCACTCCCACACAAAGTTATGGTGGATTCGATTTGCTGATCTGTGGCACCCAACAGACTCTTTCCGTGAAATAGGAGCTGAAAAGTACATGTGCTTGTTTTGTTGCCAGTGCTGTGGGAACTAGGGTTGTCTTTGTATTTGTGATGCAGAGGTCTTGCAAACTGGACCGCTGCTGTGAAAGCCGGCAAAAGCTTTATCCTTTGGCACCTGTCACAATGGACAGAAAATCAAAGGATATTAGGAATCCTGTATAGATATAAACATACATAAACATATTTTGTAGAAAGTAGGAAACAGTTTCAAATCCAAAAGTATTCCGTGAAGGTTACAGGGCATACTAGGAAAAGAAAAAAAAAAAAAAAATCTCAGCGGAAGTGCAATTCATGGGCACATGATTGAAACCTTTCACTGGGCAGCTGTCCCACATCCCTCTGGCGAGAACCCTCTGAGTCAAACTTGCTGTGTTGAGATTGCCCTAAAAAGTGGAAAACTTTAACAAAGCTTGTAGAGCAGCTTGGGAGTTCGGTAGAAATACAGCCCAGTAGAATAAAATCTTCTCTTGGACCCTGATGTTGCAGATTACAGGGTAAGGAATAAGAGGCAAGGAACTTTAGTTTTTGTTTTTTCTTTTTTTCTGGTGGTAGTAGGGGTTGAACCCAGGGCCTTATGCACTTGTTCCACCGCTGAGCTACATTCCCAGCCTTTGTTAGATTTTATTTTGAGACAGGGTCTCACTAAGTTGCCCAGGCTGGCCTCATACTTTGATTTTCTGTCTCAGCATCCTAGGTGGCTGGGATTACAGGCATGTGCCCCTGTGCCTGGTCCTTGAATTTTGCTTCCAGTTGGGAGTTTTCTAAAGACTCAGTGATGAGCTTGTTAAAATAACTTCGGTACTTCTGGGTGTCATTCCCTTACCCAGCCCTTTTCATGGTGTCCTGTGTGTCTGTTGATAAATGCTGCTAACAGACTCTTGAGAGAAGAGGTGGTTATCTAGAAAAAACGTAGTACTTTGTGTCTGTGTATCAGAGCATAAGCTGCAGAAGACAGAATCACCTTTGAGAGTCCCTGTCACCCCGACCCGTTCATGTGCCATGTTTGATTTTCTCATGGCTTTCCTCACCCTCCTCTGTAGAAACTGGCTGGGAAGAACTGGGCGGAAACCATGCAGTGGAGCAAGGGTCCTGTCCATGAAACAGCTGAAGAGTAAAAGGGCCAAAGGGATGTGTTGTGCATTGAACACATATTTTAAAGTGCTGCTTGCTTTTTCTTCTCTTTTTTTTTTTCTTTTCTTTCTTTCTTTTTTGAGACAGGGCCTCACTATGTAGCTCAGGCTGGCCTTGAACTCACTATGAGCCCTGGCTGGCCTCAAGCTCATGGCAGTCCTCCTCCCTCAGCCTCCCAAGTACTAGGATTACAGGTGGGCACCGCCATGCCTGGCCACAGTTCTGCTTTCTGTCAGCCCATCTGGACGCATATATGTTAGAGGTCCCTAACTTTTTGCATTTTTTTGAGAGAGGCTCATGTTATGTAGCCTACGCTGTCCTCACATACAAGATACACCTTCCCCAGCCTCTCTAGGGCTGAGATTACAAGTGTGTGGGCCACAACTCCTGGCTACCCCTTTTATATCAAATGCTTTCTAGGAAAAACAGGAAGCACATCCAAATCAGTTGCTAGATTGGGCTATGATTAAGTCTTAGGAATTACGAAGATTGTGAGCAGGAATTCAAGGCAGGTTTCAAGAACATGGTGTATACTGTAGTCAGGAGCCAGTAACAATAAAGGTCAGAAAGTCAGACTTGCTCACAGGCCTGGTATAGGCACTTAGGGTGTCTGATACCACAGCCAGCATCGTTTCTGTTCTACTGTGCAGAGCGGGAGATGGACTGGCTCGTGCCAGACCCTGTGCTGGAGTCAGGTTGGCCCCTCTGCCTGTCCATCCCTCGTGTCCCCCAGCCCTGGGTGTGCTGTAGTGTGGACGCTGATAAACCCTGGAGAATATTCTGACTGTGTCAGCTGAGGAAAAATTCAAGGGGTGATTTTTGACTTAGGTGATGGATTTTTTGCACCAAAAGAATAAGAACTGGGGAGGCATGGAAGGGAAAATGGGAGATGCTGGTCAGAGGGTAGAAATTCTCAGTGAGACTGGAGCAGGAAGCTTCAGTGACCCATGTCTGAGTGGTGACCATAATAAATGGCGCATTGTACATTTCAGAATTGCTACAAAAAATAGATTTTAGATGTTTTCACACAGAAAACTAGTGTGTGAGATGAGCCTTGTAATTACCTTGATTTTATCATTCCATAGTGGAAACATATCAAAACATTACATTGTATCACACAATTATATGGGTTGGTTTTTTGTTTTGTTTTGTTTTGTTTTGGTACGGGAATTGAACTCAGGACCTTGGGCTTGCTAGGCAGGCACTTGTGCCACTGAGCTATATCCCCAGCCCAACACACAATTATATACAATTATTGTCAATTAAAAATGCAATATATATGTATTTAAAAGTTTATCTACCTATATTTTTTTGAGATAGGGTCTTATGGTATATTTCAGGGTGGCCTTGAGCTCCCAGGTGTCTGGGATTGAAGGTGTGTGCTGGCACCCGGCTGAATCTGTCACACATTTTTTTTTGGTACTGGGAATCGAACACAAGACCTCATGCTTGCCAGGCAGGCGCTGTGCCACTGAGCTGTATCCCGGCCCCTCACACGTTTTGAAGCCTGCTCTACTTCTGGGCCCAGACCTCGGCCCGGGTCCCCTCCTTCGGGAGCGCTATGCCTCTGGCAGCTCGTCTTTAGGTGGCTGTTGCTTTCTTGAACTCTCAGAATATTAATTGGTCTCCTTTGCCCACTAGGAAGAAGACTCCCTCCTTACCATCTGCAAAGAGATTGTGGGACGGTGGTCGGAATCTCAGAATGTTGTTCCCAAAGTGAAGAAAGAAGGTAGCGTTGGTGTTTGTGGTCACCCCAGAGCCTCTTCTGGGAACCTTTGTGCAGGGGACCCCAGGGAGTTTCACATCTTCCTTCGGACACTGATGCCCACCAAGGTTTCTGCCAGCAGTGTGCTTTAGCTTTCTTCTTTTTTTCCCTCCCTACTTCGAGTTGAACCCCAGCCCTGCGCACTGAGCTCCATCTCCAGCCCCTTTTTTATGTTTTCTTTTGAGGCAGGATCTTGCCAACTTATTAAGTTGCCCAAGCTGTGCTTGAATTTTTGATCCTCCTTCCTCAGCTGCCCAGGGTCCTGGGATTACAGGTGGTTTTAACCTTTTACTGAACATTGATTTCCTTTCACCTTTTCCATTTTACCTTATCGGCCTGAACACGGTTGTCTTCCCTGGGTTGGTGGTTGGTTGTTTCTCCCTCCTTCTCTCCCTCTCCCTCCCTCTCTCTCCTCTTCTCTCTCTCTGTAGGAGGTTGGGGATTTACTGGGAATTGAACCCATGGAGTGCTGAGCTATCTCCCCAGCCCTTTTAATTTTGAGACAGGGTCTAGCTAAATTGCCTAGATTGTCCTTGGACTTTGAATCCTCCTGCTTGAGCCTCCTGAGTAGCTGGGATTACAGGTGTGCACTGCCCTGGCTTTTTCATCTTTCCAGGATCCCGTATTGGCCTTGTGGGTACAATCAGCTATATCTTCCTCACTTCACCTTTTTCATGTTCTCATTTCATAATACAGATTGTAGTTGGGATTGTGCTTGCTTCAGCTAAGCTCTTCACCTTAATTTATGCTGAAAGAAATGGGCTCATATACCCAGAATTAGGATGGTAAGTTACCTGAGAAAATACAAATCATAAAAGTCAAACTTTTCGGTTCCCGGTACTGGAGAAAAACCAAAAAAAAAACCAAAAAAAAAAGTCAAACTTGGACACAACCTGGCGCAGTCCTCTGCTGCACTAGAGTCACCTGGTGCACTGGGCTGGGCCAGGCAGTGGTGTTTTCTAAGTGTGCCCCAGACAACGCTCCTGTGCGGCCGGGCATGAGAAGAGCTGCGTTACACCCCCGTGCCTTTCCTCCCTGAGCATAAGCAATAAGATCATAATTGATCTTATTTTAAAATGTGGCAAAATACTGTGTTCTTTTTTTTTTTTTTTTATCCTTTCGAGACAAGATCTTGTTATGTAGCCCAAGCTTCAAACTTTTGATCCACCTGCCTCAGCCTTCCAAATACTGGGATTACAGGCCTGCATCTTCACACTGAGCAAAATATTCCTAAGAATTTTACTTGGCATAATGATAAACTTGAGCAGGCGCAGCCTGGGTTGGTTGCACATGTGGGCGCTTTCCCGAGATTCTCAGGCAGCACCTCCCAGGCCTTTTCTCTAAGCAGCAGCACCTCAGGGCATGAACCAGTTAGTCTGTGTTGCCCCTTGGGCCAGCTCCTGCCTGCTCATGGCCCCTAGGAAGGTTCCTCTGACAGCTCTGGAGTCAGCAGGTGCAGCCTGGGGGGCTCAAATCACGAGCCCCTTCCTCTCTGTAACTGCACCGTCCCTTCTTGTGCTCTTCCCAGACGAGGTCCAGGCCATCGCCACACTGATTGAGAAGCAGGCACAGATCGTGGTGAAACCTCGGGTGGTGTCAGAGGAGCAGCGGCAGAGGAAGGCCGCCCTGCTGGCACAGTATGCTGATGTGACCGATGAGGAGGAATATCCTTGCCTGCAGCCAGGGCGTGGCTCAGTGACCTGGGGAAAGGGCGTGTGTGTGTGGGGGTGTCCCCTTAATTTCCTGTTTTCCCCTCTAACCTAAGCCAGCCTGGTGCCACGAGGCAGGAAGTTAGTAAGTTCAAGGACAGCCTGTGCCCCTTAGTGACCCATCGAGTCCCTGCCTCAGTAAATAAGGGCTGAGGATGTAGCTCAGCGCAAAGGCCCTGGGTTCTCTCCCTGATACCAAGAAAAAAAAAGCAATTCTCGGTGGCTCTGAGTGGCTGTGAACCATGGAGAGGTGAGTTGATCGCTTACACACACACATACGCACACACATACATACACAGACATACATGTAGACATGCTTACATGCACACACACGTGCATGCTCACATACACCCACTCACCTCTACACACACACACACACACACACACACACACACACACACACATTTTGGTACAGAGATGGAGCCCAGGGCCTTGCACATGCTAAATACTGCTGTGCTCTTGAGCTGAACCCTTAGTCTAGACTTTTTGTTTTTAACACATTATCAGTACATTCCTGAAAACTTTAGTGTAAAACAAATCATGCCTTAATGGTCCTTTTTATATTGTGCTTTCAGAACATTTGTGTCTTATGGTTTTCTGGCTGGTTTTTGTGTCCTGAATGTTACTGAGGCACTAAGAAGAATCGGAGGCAGCAGGACGTTTGTGGCAGATCACAACCAGAAGTTGGGTACTGTGAGAGTTACGCCGAGTTAGGAGCAGTCTCATGGGACTCTTTCCACTATGATCGTAGTTAAAAGTACAGCCGAAGCAACCCCAGAGTAAATCTGGAATTTGAGTGGGGACTCTACAGAAAGCGAGCGTGGGGGGGTCAAAATGGCACCTGTGGGTGGGACGTAGATGGACAGCTCCCCTGGTGCACACGGATGGGGTTGGAGCCTTGTGCTTGGGCCGTCACTCTAGAAATGTCTGCGGCATCATCAGGGCTGTGAGAAGAATTACCGGGTGCTTCCAGCTGTTTCCATTCCAGGTTTTCCTTGTGGCTCTCTTGCCAGGGTTGGCAGCACTGTAGCCCTCAAGACAAAAATGTCAGTTCTTGGGTAAGAAAAGAACTTTGCAAAGCAACAGCTATCCTGGAGGATGTGTGGAAACTCAGGTTTCTGGGCATTCCCCCCCAGGGTTTCTGGCTGAAGAGGTTGGGTCCAGGAAGGCACATTACTGGGCACAGTGCTTCTGGAACTGCTGGTGAGAAGGTGTCTTGCTGTGCCCTGGCCTGCAGGTTGCAGTCACCCAGAATAACTTAAATTGCTTCTCAGCCTCTAAGAGGAGAGTTTATAGAAGCTCTGGACACAATTCCCTAAGTGGAGATTTTCTTTTCTTTTTCTTTCTTTCTTTCTTTCTTTTTTTTTTTTTTTTTTTGATTTTTGAGACAGTCATGTAGCCCAGGTTGGCCTCAAACTGCCAGTGATCCTCCTGCCTCAGCCTCCCGAGTGCTGGGAAGACAGGTGTGTGCGTTACCCGACTTTACCGTCATGCCCCAACAGGGCCCACCCTGCGTGTAGCCTGCTTCCTGGCTTAGCTGTCTGGGACACGTTTCTGATGCTGAGTTGGGTGGTACAGGCCTTTGTTTTCTGTCTGACTTTTCCTTAATGGTGGTCACTGAACCAGACGAGAATGACGATTCCGGCGCTGGGGTAAATGCCGGTTCTGACAAATGTATCCTTCTGTCTGTGTCTGTCCCCACGTGTCTCCAAAGATCCTCTAGGGGGTCCTTTTCTACTCTGTTGTCACTGCCAGGGCTTCCTCTATCTCCAGGTACTTCTCTCGTGCCAGCACAAGGAGCCCACCCTCGATGGTCCAGGTAGTCAGCTTAAGACCGTGGTGGTGAACCTGTGTCACGTGTGCCACAGCCACCTGCTTGTTGTCATGGAGAGCTCTGCAAGGTTCACATTGCTGCAGAAGCACTTTCTCCGGCTGAGCGAGTCGGGGGGCTCTGTGCAGGGCTGGTGGGAAGGCTTTCCAGTCTGTACGCCAGGGCGCAGATCTGGGCTGTGTGGCGCTGTACAAAGACTGAACACTTTAGCTGGAGATATACATAGTGAAATACCTGTGCTGAGGAAGGTCTCTCCTGACAGACTTGCTTCCTGAGCCGCTGCCCAGAGAAGGCAGGCTTCTAGATCCACTCTGGAGCTCAGGAGGACACTGGTTATTAGGGAAAGAGAGCTGATTGCAGGGTCACTCACTCATTAACTTCGGTGTTGGGGTTAAACCTAGGGCCTTGTGCATGCTAGGCACATGCTTTACCTTTGAGCCACCCCCTAAGCCTAAAGTATTAAAGTAGAAAGAAGTCATGCTTTAAGATAGGTGCCTGTCTGATATTAACAGACCTTGTTTTTATAATTATAAGAAATGAGAGCTAGGCATGGTGGCTCATGCCTATAATCCCAGCACTTGGGAGGCTGACGCAGGAGTTGCTGCTAGTTCGAGGCCAGCCTGGGCTACATAGTGAGTTCAGTGGCAGCCTGAATTACACAGTGAAACCCTGCCTTGGAAAACAAACATAAAAAGACATGAGTACAATTTTTGGCTAGTTATTTTCTAACAATTGTTAAATTTATTTTGTATCTCGTAAAGTCTTGTAAGCTTTAGTAGTGTAGGAAAAACTTGGTAAGATTATTTAACTTTTCAAGCATTTTTCTTTTTCTTTTTTCATCCTTTTGAGGCAGGGTCTTGCTGTGCGGTTCAGGCTGGCCTTGAGCTCACTTTGTAGTCCAAGTGGGTCTCAGACTTGCAGTGATCCTCCTGCCTCAGTCACCCGAGTGCTGGGATTACAGGCATGTGCCACCATGCCCAGTTCATACTTCTCAAGCAGTTTTATAGTGCCAAGTATATAATTTTCCAGTTATACTCTTATCATTAAAACTGTCGTAGCTACACCAGCAATATTCTGTTGTTGAATATGTATTTACACTTGAGTGAAACTTCATTTTGATAATGTACTTTAAAATTCAGATTTAGCTAAACCTGGAAAGAAAGCCAAAAAGGCCCCCACAAAAATAGATTAAAAAAAAAAAACAACTAAGAGAAAAAGTGATTTTTAATCTGAAAGATGTTTTTAGAATTGCCCTGGTAGCACTAGGATTTCTCTGTAGAACAAGATAAATGCAAGGATTATCTTTGAAGGCTGGGACCCAGGGAGAGGACAGCAGGGTGAGGAGGATATTAGCTGGGGCCTTTGTCACCTGCGCCTCAATCCCTTAACTCACTTCAGCTCTGTTCCGAAACACCAACGTGGAAGATGTCCTCAGTGCTCGGAAACTGGAGCGGGACTCACTTCGGGATGAGTCCCAGAGGAAGAAGGAACAGGACAAGCTACAGAGGGAGAGGGACAGACTAGCCAAGCAGGAACGCAAGGAAAAGGAGAGGAAAAGGACACAGAGAGGGGAGCGGAAGCGGTAACCCCGGGTGGCTCTGCTCTCCCCCGGCAGACCTCAAGCCGTGCTGGGTGTAAGAGGACTGAGCACCTCGGCGAAGGGTTTCTGCTTTTGTTTACATGGTTAAAAGGAAAATCACAATCATCCTGTTACAATAGGTGTGTGTTTGGTGGTGTGGGCAGTCACGTTACAGTCGATACTCTCTACCAAAGACCTGGAAGGGGGCAGCCTTTATATTTTAATACCCAAGTCCCAGGCTCTTTAGCTCCTTTTTAAAAAAAAATCTTCCATGGATAAAGAGCAGGATTCAGGAAGCTTAGTCAGGTTTGTCCTGAAGGAGCGAAGCCAGGACCCCTGCTCGGTGGTGCGCAGTGGAGCACAGGCTGCTCTGGAGGTGATGTTTACCCCAAATGTAGCGGTCTCCGGCTAAGCTGGAAAGCCCTGCTGAATCCAGAGTTGATAGTGTATGCCAGCAAACTAGAAAGAGGGCAGACTATTTGGTGAGGGAATGTTGTAGATTTGAGAATGTTTTTAAAGAAAGTTTCAGCTTACAGGAGAAAAAAGTCTTTAAGTAGAGATAGTTACGCATTTTTCCTCACCTAGGCAGTGACTTTAAGAAGGAAGAGTTGGTATTGTGTGCAAGGATATCCTTGTTAGCTAGATTTAACTTTTTATAATTGTGAATCTCCCTGAGTAACAGTAGATTTTAATCCTGATTTGCCCTAAATCATGACTGATATGACTGCTAGTTCCTGGTTTAGGGAAACTGGAGGAATTACCCTTGTAGGAAAAATGCTGGAACCCTGGTGACACAGATTCTTAGGACAGCACTGGTCAGTGCCAAATGAACTCATCCAGTGGGCAACTGAGGGGTGAGGCCTGGAAGTCAGAGGTTGCAGGGCTCTTCCTGCAGGTCACAGTCACAGCCACATCTGCTGCAGGCTAGGCCCTTCCCTTGCTGGCTCCGGCAGAGCCACCAGGGCTCAGCAGACCACCACTCAGGAGCTGGTCTGCCCACCTGGCTTTTTGGGCATGGTGCAAACTAAAATAGTTTTTACATTTTTAAAGATTATAAAGGAAACTAGGTGCGTCACAGGTTTGAGCCTAGCCTGGGAAACTTGGTGATTTAGCGAGCCCCTGTCTCAAAATTTAAAGGACTGGGCATGTAGCTCAGTGCAAAGGCCCTAGGTTCAATCCCTAGTACCGCAGGAAAAAAGAAAAGAAAAAGCATGATAGACCACAGGTGGCCTGTGAAACCTAAAATATTTACTATCTAGCTCTTGAAGAAAGTTTGCTGAGCTGTTTTATATCACTGCAAGATTAACAAGATCTTTTACCTTTTGCAGAAGGTTTTTTAAAAAAGGCATGAATAAAGAAAAGGAGATATGTTGCCTCTTCACAGTCCTATAACCATGGCATTGCAAAAATAATTACCTTTTTAAAAAAATAAACTTTATTTAAATCATGTCTTCTGTTTGATTCTTTCCAGGTACCTGTGGAAATAGGGTTTGTGTGGACAGTCACTTAGGAATGTTTTTACTTTATGCTTTTGTTTTAATTAGCCCTAGAACCTCTTCTCCCTGGAATCCATAAATTCTTTTCCTCAGATTTCCTTTCTGTGGAGTGGAGATCAGGAGATCAGAAAGTTGTTTGTTTTGGGGGGAGCCGGGGAAAAAGTCAGTAAATTGGCTTTGAAGTCTTCTGAGTTACTAGGGCAGGCTTAATTCTTAGTGATAGGAATAGGTGGTGGCATCAGCCTGTTTAATCAGGGACCTTTATTTTGGGATTTGGTTTGTTCTCAGCTTAGTCTCTGAAAGAGTCAGCTTATATCCATGGACCAATCAAGGGTATCTGCTTCAATTTCTTAACAGTTGATTCTTCCTTCTGGGGCTGTTCTGTATGTCACAGTTAGTGTACATTCAAACTAATACTTCAGCAGAAAGGGTCAGCTTGTTAGGCTTTGAGTATGATTGTCCACTCAAATGACAAATCCTTTCCATCTAAACTGTTCAGTATTGCAAAGGGCAAATTTTAAACGATCATATAATAAATGACCGTATCTTCCAGAGTAAGATTAAATTTTAGGCCAAGTGTGGTGGCACACACCTGTAATCCCAGCGCTTGGGAAGCCCCAGGGCAGGAGGATCGCTATGAGTTTGAGGCCAGCCTAGGCTACACAGTGAGTCCAAGGCCAACCTGAACTACATAGTGAGATCCTGTCTCAAAAAAAAAGGTTGAGTTGTAGGCCAAACTTGAGATTTCGGCCATAACTAATTCCCAACTGTCTAAAACTTTATAGTAGATTATTCAAATAGGAAGAATACTGATAAAATAATTTAAGGAAATTTTCAAATGCCTTTGTGTAAATTGTTTTTTCCATAAAAATGAATCCACCAATTAGAAATGGTAGGAGCACCAGCTTTACCAGTTTCACTGCATTTTTATTTGTTTATTTATTTTTCAGTGGTATTGGGGATTTGGCCTTTGTACTGAACTACATCTCTAGGTCTTTTTTATTTTCTATTTTGAGATAAGGTCTTGCTAAATGGTTAAGTTGTCCACGTTGGGCTTGAACTTTGGTGATCTCCTGCCTCAGCCCCAAAGTGCTAGATTTAGAAATGTGTGCCACTGTGCCTAGCTGGGTGTATGTTTCTGTAGGTTGTACTTCAGAAGTATATGGTTTGTAAGAATCATCCACTAGATGTTACCCAGTAGAAAGGGCCAACCAATTAAACTTGTGATTTTTTTTTTTAACAAAGTGTTCAGTTTTTGTAAATGGACTAGTTTCATATCTGACCTGTCATATCAAAGCTTCCCCCAGATTTTATTCTGGTTTGCCTAATTAGCATAAAGGTAATAGAAGTTTTATCTTTGAAAGTGTTCATGTGCAATTCAAGTATATCTGAAGGCCATAAATCTATCTACCAATACTGTTACTTAATGAAACATAAAACAAATTCTTACCAGTTTAATGAAATTCAGTTGATTTTCTGACATGAGGCAGAAGGGTTAGACACGAATGCAAATATAAAAAAAAAAACCATATATTTTCAACAATTTATTCTTTTCCTGAGTGACTGAGTTCAGTACAATATTTGTTTTCATAACATCCAACATGCCTCATGTAAAACTTAACCACTTTCTGTGCAGTGACTGGTGGGGTGATCTATTTATTTGACTACCCTCATGCAATTCATTTGAGTAGTTCTATGGCTTATCAGTGATCAAAATGTTTCTCCCTACAGTTACTCCTGCATTTGTAAGCAGTTTCTTCCACACATCATCTAAAGAAAATTTATGTGGTGTGATTACACTTTTTTTTTTTAAATACCAGGATTTCTAAAACTAAGGAAAACAACATTTAAAACATCAGTGTTTCTGATTAAGGATACAATTAAATTTCATCAGTACATTATATTATAGTTTAACTCATGCTAGAAATGTTAAAACCCAAGATCTTCTGAGTCACATAATACCAACATTTCATATTAATGAATAAATTACTTGGGTTCCATAACAGAAATACTAAGGAATGAGAAAGAAAAAGCCAAGCTTTCAAGTACTCTTTTAAAAAAAAATATAGAAGCAAACCAATGAACACAACTACATAAAATATATACGAACCAAATGCAAACTAAACTAGTTAAGGATAAACCTTAAAAAATTACATTTTAGAACTCGTGATACCCTCATAAAAGACAGCCAACTAAGGGTATTAAAACAGTAGTCATTATTTTAGAGACTGCAAATCAAGTGTAAAAGATCCAGATAAAGGAGTTATTTTGATTCAATTTAAATACTTTAAAATTAGAAATAATACTTAATAGTATACACTTTAACTTTAAAATTCAAAATTATTAATACTTAATAGTATAAATTTTAAAGAATATACACAAATGATTTGAACAGGTTTTATATCCAATAACTTGCATGGTTTTCACACTGGCACTATCACTAATTTAGGAGAATCAGATGCATTTCCCTCCACATACTTAGGCACTAAGATTTCAGATTTACAAATATGGTAGTATTTTAACTTTCTACATGAATATTTGGATTTATCCGTTTTCCTTTGTCTCTTAGGTTTATCCAGTTTTGTAAGGAAAACACTCATATCACAATCAACATTGTCTTGGTTACTAGACTGTAGCCATAATTGGGTTACAGTCACTTAAGATTCATTATTTGGAATTATACTTACTAAGGCAGAACTAATTGAAGAATTTGATATTTGCATTTACCTGCACTGCAGAATGAGTTTAAGTAACATTTTAGCTGTTAGGAAATATTTAATTTGCTTAAAGAAGCTTGTTATTTTGGGCTACTCAGAACTCCTAGAGTAGTCAACTCCACCTCTGAGTTCACTTTATATCTCATTCATTGTAAATAGATTTTTAAATAGAAGTTAGACTTCATTAAGGTATTCACTAAATTGAAAAGAAAATTAATGTACTGTAGTTTGACAAGTTCATTAAAAATTGTTAGCACGTCTTGATAGATTCACTTATCAGCTTTTCACTCTTCCCTCTGAGGCCTTTCCTTAATGTTTGCTTGTGTCACCTCTGGCTCACTGGATTGCTGCTAGGCATGCTCTCAGGGACCTTGTTGTCAGTTCACTATGTCCTGTAAAGATTTCTCCACATCTGCTTGGCCCGCTGTGGTCACTGTCTTTGGCAGGGTCATCTGCAGTGCACACCACAGAGTTGTGCGTGCTTTCCGAGTAGCCACACACATCTCTTTAATTGCTGAAGCAAGGGCAAAAACATCTGTAAAAGAAATATGGAGGGCCATTTCATATAGATACCACTTTAATATCCCTAAATTCATGCAGCCCAGTGTTGGCACTACTAAATGATCAGATGTGATTTTTATAAAAACAAGGATCAGCTGGGCATGGTGGCACATGCCTGTGAGCCCAGAACTTGAGAGGCTAAGGCAGCAGGATTTCCATGAATTCAAGGCCAGCCTAAAATACACAGTGAGACCCTGTTTAAAAAAAAAAAAAAAAAAGGAAGAAAAAGATGGCTTTTGATTGAGCTAACCAAAGTATTTTGTTCTTTAAATACTTAAAAGTATTGATACTTTATTTCTGATTTGTATGATAATGCTTTGGGCAAAACATAGAATATGTCTTAAGATGGGTATTATAATTAAATGAACAAAATTTAAAACAGAACAGTGTATCTTTGGAATAAAGGTGTTGATCACTTGGCAATCTTCTTTAGATAAGTGTTAATTTTAGAAATCCAATCTTTTAATCCCAATCTGATTTAAAAATATTCAAATGAGCAGAGCATGGTGGCACACACCTGTAATCCCAGCATTTGAGAAGCTGAGGCTGGAGGATCTTTGCGAGTTCAAGACTAGCCGGGGCTACAAAGTGAGTTCAAGGCCAGCCTGAACTGCATAGCGAGACCCTGTCTCAAAAATGACCCCCCCCAAAAATTCAAACGATCACACTGCCTTGTTAAAGGATGTGCATTAATATTCATACCTCTGTCATCCTGGCATCTTGGCACTCCTTGCCGCTGCCGATTTGAAGTGTTAACAATCTCATCCTTTCTGCGTGACTGTACGATGTGAATGGATTCCAAGTGTCTGTCGAGAGCGGTGGAGATGTTGGCATGAAGGGGAGAGCTTCGGAGACGCTCCATTTTGCCTAGTAACGTCATAACCTGAGGGAAACATTTCATACTCAGTAAGGCTTCTAACCCTACTGTCATGCTGTCTCCTTAAGTATAAACAAATCTTCAATGAAGCCCAATGGAAATGTGAGCAGCAATAGCCATTCCGTAAACAAATGCTTACTGTACTGTACCATGAGGATGGGGACAAATGGAAAATCAGACTTTTATACCTACTTGGTATGTTCATTTTATAAACGTCCAACATTTCCGTGCCAATGACAGTATAAACAAGATCTGATACTGTTTTTGATAATAAGAGCCTACAGCTGGGGGGCAGGGTGCACGCCTATAATCCCAGCACCTGGGAGGCTGTGGCAGGAGGATCTTTGAGAATTCAAAACTAGCCTGGGCTACAAAGTGAGCTCAAGTCCAGCCTGAACTTCATAGTGAAACTCTGTCTCCAAAAAAAAAAAAAAAAAAAAAAAAAAAAAAAGAAAAAGAAAAATGCTTGAAAAGAGTCTGCAAATAAATAGAGTCTGCAAATAGAGCACTGCTAGGAGGTATGATCATCTGAGGGGAAGAATTCTAGTTAAAGGAAGATGCATTAGTTTACTTCTAATTTCAACAAGTCCTGAGTCTCAAATGTTTCCTTTGTAGAAGTCAGAAATCAGAAATGTTCAGATAATAGTACCAACACAATTTTAAGGAATTAATAATACAGAGAGTCTTGATTTTTTGTTTGTTTGTTTGTTTGTTTTTGTTTTTGGTTTTGGTTTTTCTCCGGTACCGGGAACCGAACTCACGACCTTGCGCTTGCCAGGCAGGCGCTTTTGCCGCTGAACTAAATCCCCAGCCCCTCTTGATTTAATTTATGTTGAAATAATAAGAAAAAAACTGTAATTGTCAAAACTGCTAAAAAAAATTTAGGAAGCTTCTCAGTCCTCTCATTAAAGAAGCTTTAAGCCAGATGTGGTAGTGCATGCCTGCAGTCCCAGCATTCTGGGAGCCTGAGGCAAGAGGATCACAAATTTTAACCCAGCCTGAGCAACTTAGCAAGACCCTGGTCTCAAAATTTAAAGAAAAAGGGTTGGAGATGCAGTTTGCTTGTGAAGGCCTTGGGTTCGGTCGCTACTACCAGCAAAAATAATAACAACAATAATAATGAAGCTTAAAAGGCACTGAATACAGTAGACTGACAGGGGGAGTATATTTTTATGCCTAATGTCTTTCAAATTCTAAACTTGGAAAGTATATGGAAAGAGAAATTTTTGATTAAGATTTGAGTATCAAAATAATTACCTTTAGAAATGAAATGATTAAATAATTCAAATGAAAAATGGTGTTTAGTGATAGGAGAATGTTGGCAAAATAAGGCCCTGGATGAATCACTACTTGAACCACATTCATACCAAGTTTTTGTCTTTCCTTCTTCCTCACCCCACCCTTTTTACAGGCTAGGCTGCTAAATGCTAAGTTGCCCAAGCTGGGCTCAAATTTGTGGTCCTCCTGCTTCAGCCTCCCAGTGTGCTGGGATTATAGGCATGGCTTTCATACCAAGTTTCTTTACAATAAATATTTCAGGTGTTAAATATTTTCCTGCCAATTGTACAAAAGCCAGATCTTTGAGAGGTAAACAAAATAATAAAATACAAGTCCACCCAAAAAACTCCATGGAGTAGTTTATGGTAAAAATAAGGTATGGATGAGCCAGGTCTGGTGGCACATGCCTGTGATACCAGCACTTGGGAGGCTGAGGCAGGAGGATCACTGGGAGTTTCAGGCCAGCTTGTGCTATACAGTGATTCAAGGCCAGTCTGAACTGAACTACATAGCAAGACCCTGCTTTAAAAAAAAAAAAAAAAAAAAAAAATGATTAATAAAATGCTTTATCACATATGTTAATTTTTCTAATCCTTAAAGTGACTTATTCAGTGATTAAAAATAATCTCTTTTGCTGCATGTTGTTCTCAGACATCAATTTCTATTTGGAACACAGTAAGTTTATAAACAGAAGAATCATTTAAGTTACTAAAATTACTTTTTAAATTATTTGAGTGGGCCGGGTGGTGGTGCATGTCTGTAATCCCAGCACTTGGGAGGCTGAGGCAGGAGGATCGTTGCGAGTTCAAGACCAACCTGGGCTACAAAGTGAGCTCAAGGCCACCCTGAACTGCATAGCGAGACCCTGTCTCAAAAGGACCAAAAAATAAAAACATTTAAAAAAATAAATTATTTGAATGGGTCTATTTTCCTTTTCCTAAATATTATAGTTCTAGAACCAAAAATGGAAAAGAATATATTTCAGAGTTACATGTAAATACGATTTAAAAATCCTTGAGAAATCTAACATGCTTTAATGTTTAATATGTTATCAAGTAATTAAAAATCCACTATTGGATGTTTTTACAGCTTACTCTCGCCTGTTCTCGAAGTTCATCCACAATTAAGCGATCAACTCTAGACGGGTTGGAGGTCAGCCTTGGAATTGGAGTATTGTTAGTACTGGATACTTTTTTTCCTGGATAATTCTTGGCAAGGGCTAATTCAGTCTGTAAAAAATCATGTAACTTTTAGATGCTCAGTTTTCTAAATGTAATTCAGTTATGATTAATATTTTTCATAGCCCTAAGAAATAAAATTACCCCTTAAGAAAATTCTAATTTGGTACCAAAGGCAACAACTATAAACCGTAGTGTGACAGTATTTTTCTATTATACTTAATACATATAAAAGACTCAAATACCCCTACAGTTTAATATTAAAAAATACAAAAAAATTTTAACCCAATAAAGAAAAAAATCTACAATATAGACAAACTTTAAAAATTAGAATAAATATATCATGTACAGGTACAAATTCCCTAAGATGAATGTGATCATTATGTATATCTAAACTGTATCAATAGCCAGGCGTGGTGGTGCACACCTGTAATCCTAGCACTCGGGAGGCTGAGGTGGGAAGATTGTTTTGAGTTCGAGGCCAGCCTGGGCTACAAAGTGCACTCAAGGCCAACCTGAACTGCATAGTGAGACCCTGTCTCAAAAAGACAAAAAACAAACAAAAAACCAAAAACCCCCCCCCCAAAAAACCAAAAACTGTACCAATAAGCTTAATTAAAATTTAAAAATTAGAATATTGATAATTATTTTAAAACTCAAGCTTTTGGGTCTTTAACCTAGCTAATTCCTTATAGTCATAACTTAAAAACTGTGTATCATAAAAGAATTCACTGTAGAATAAGGCACTCTCAAGCTACACTAGAGTAAGCAAAGTGGAGACAGGCAGAGGGAAAATACTAAGTTACTCCTAAGCAGACAGGTGGCTTACCTTTTTCCTCTCCTTTTCTAGTGCTCTCCATTGTTCATAGCACTCTTCCAGACGAATATGAAGTTCACTGGCTGGTCCACTACGAGTTTTAATTGGTCTTTGAAATCCAAAATTTGGCACAAAACCAGAAAAGGAACTATCACCATACATCATATCATTGAAATAAGGGTATAAGTGGCTTAAGTCATCATAGGAAAACAAATCATAGGAATCCAACAGTGGAAGCACTGAATGGCCAAATGGGTGAGTGGATCTTAGGGGAAACCCACTTGAACCAAGTGGTTGAAAACCCTGATTATGCCTTAAATCTCCCATCATATAATTATTAGAGAAGCATGATGCCTGTGTGCGATTCACACGGCTATTAACATTGTTGTCTCCACTTCCTTGTCTGTGGCTATTAAAATGCCCCTGTGCCTCCAACAGTTCTTGGTATGTATTTGGAGATAAGCCATCTAAATGCTTTGGGCCCTCCTCAGGATCATAATGTCCGCTCTGGGGCTTGGCTTGAAAATTATGTTTGTTTACATTTTCAGTGATCCCATACTGCTGAACCGAATAATTTTCACAAAATCCATTTGGCTGCTTTATTTTTTTATCTATAACCAATTCAAAGAGATTTTCTTCTCCAGTCTTTGCCAGTCCTTCCATGTGATTGATCGATTGAATTCTGTCTGCGCCATTGTAATTGAAATCAAAACTAGAAAATGCTGAAGAGTTTTCTTGGCAATACTTTTGAAATAAATTGCTACTTGGGGTTAAATTTGTGGAAGATAGCTGGGGGAAATCTGAAGAATGGTTAGAACCTTTTGGAGCTGCACTTAAATGACTATTTAATTTCATCAAGTTACCTTGATTTCGATAGGGAATAGCAGTGTTACTTTTTGTTTGAACGTTCATCCAAGTGGGTCTGTTTAAATTGATACCTCCTGAAGATGTTGCTGAGTTTGATAATAAATTCACTGATTTAAAATACTCAGAATTTGAGGGTTCAGGTTTAGCAAATTGCTGCTTTTCTGTGACAGTAGCAAAATCACTATTAGCTGGACAAGCTGTGTGAGGTTTTAGTCCATATTCTGACTTTAAGGCAAAATCAGCAGTGAATCCTGTTTCCTTTGCAAACTGCTTTTCTGTCAGATGTAGTGTAGTTTTTGGAAATGTGAAATTCTGCTGGTCAGATATTGTGTCCTCCATTTTTTTCTGATTTGCTGATTTAACCTGAAATAACTTTGTATAGGCATCTGCTTCTACAGTTGGTGTTTCAGCTGTGCCATTGGCTAATTTTTTACCATCTTGGACACTGAAATTTGAACATTTATTAAGCTTAGCCTTATTAGGGTGACCATATTCTGGGTATCTACAATAATCTGCATTTTCACTGTATCTATTAAATTGGGAAAGAAACATCTCTGCCCTTTTTTGTTGTAATGGTGCTTCAAGACCTTTAGCAAATATTTTCTCTCTTCCATAAGGGTAAGTATCAATTCCTGATTCTTTCACAATATCAGACAGACAAGTTTGAGGTGCAAAACAGTTCTTGATAAATGGATATTCTTGGAATGTTGCCTTAGCTGTCTCATTTGTTTGAATATTGTAACAGTTAGAATGATCACTTCGTGAGGGATACATCCATTGTTCATCCAGGTCTAAACCAGTAAATCCATGATAGAATTCATCTATTTTTTGTTGTGGTGTGAGATTACTATTATGCAGATACTGTTTTTCCACTGCTGACATGGATTCACCACTATAAAAAGTCTGCTGAGAGACTGCTGTATCTATTGGCCTTTTGGTTTCTGTTAAGAGGTCATGGTGATCTACAAATCTGCTTGTATTCATTGGCCAAACTGACTTTAAATTAGAGGAGCAGGTCCTAGAACAAGTAAATATATTTAATTACAACTTAAATTTTAAAGACATTATTTCCCCAGTAAAAAAGATAGAAAAGATTTTGTCCTATCCTCCCCGTTTTCAAATCTTGACTTACAAGGTACCATCATATGAAATGTGCTATATTCTCTGTAAACAATCATGCACTCACTCTTCAGTTAACAACGGACCACATATACAATTGTAATGGAACTGAAAATTTCCTGTTGCTCAGTGGCACATAATCATAATAATATCACTGTAGCCCAAGGCATTCCTAGGTGTTTATGGTACTGGTATAAACCAATGTACTGCATTAGTAGTCATATAGAAGTATAACATACAATTATGTACAGTATGTAGTATTGGATAATGGTAATGAATGACTTTTTTTTTTTTTTTTACTGGTTTGTGTATTTACTATACTTTTTGTTTTTTTTTTGCAGTACTAGGGATTGAACCCAGGGCTTTCACACTAAGCTACATTCCAGCTATTTTTTTGTTTCTTTAGGGTCTCAATATAGTGCAGGCTGGCCTTGAACTCACAGCATTCCTTTGGCTGAGCCTCCAAATGCTGCATTACAGGCACGCACCACTATGCCTGGCCCCCGGCACTTTTTTATGTTTTTATTTTGTGACAAGGTTTTGCTAAATTGCCCTGGCTGGGCTTGAACTTGTGATCCTTCTACTTCAACCTCCCAGGGTGATGAGATTAAAGGTATGCACCACCACGCCTGGCTTTTATTGTTGTTTTAAAGTGTATATCTACTTATTTTTTTAAAAAAAGCTAATGCAAAATCATATGCTGTATTGCACTTATTGCATCAAGAGGCCATGTTGAATGACCTGCCTATACCATGTGTTTATATAAGTATACTTCGATAGTTTGTTTGAATGACAACACAATCATTTAATAATGCACTTCTCAGAACCTGTCCCCTTCAGTAAGCATTTTAATCTATGTCTTCATTGTACTTTGCCAAAAGGCATCAACTGAGACCTTTAGGCTGGTGACTTGGGGGTCTTAGATGAATTGTTTATCTATCTTAAGTAGAGAATAAGAAAGTTTTTTCCTTTGATTAGGTTATTATATAATACAAAAGTACTGTTGACCACAATTTTTTTTAATGAAGAAAGATGTATTTTGCTTAAAGTATGTTTGAAATTGATTACATATGTGCGGCATATTTCCCTGTTTATGAAATAGGGTGTTTTGGTAATATGGTTTCCACACTCAATTAAAACAATATTTAAAATTACCACATGAATAAAATCCACATCTATTTCTGTAATGACTAATGAGTTTTATTCTTTAGGATCTATGTATAAAAGCTTCTTGGAATTTATACTCTTTAAGCCAAACTTCAGCTCACAAACTCAAGGGAAATAGTTCTAAATTATACAGGAACAAATTTTCAAATGAAAGTTCTCTAAGCAAATAAAATCTTAGATTGAATTTCAATTGTATGGCAATTACTTCAGTAAAATCAAGGCTCCTAGCAACAAATATCGCAGTAAGATGACTACTGTCAGGTGACCCAATATTAAGTGAAAATAAAAGTTAATAAACAAGGTAACCTAATATATGTGAATTTAAAAGCTTACTATACACTATAAAGATTATATACCATACTAACCCTTCAGGAAAATATGACTGCGATTTATCTTGTTCTTCCAGAATGTTAGACACAAGTCCATATAAGTCTGTTTCACTGCCATAGTCATTTCTTTCAGTTTGAATCCTAAAAATAAGTGAGTATCATGTAAACTGTTTTACTTGTAGTAAATACAATATACTGATTTCTCCTTCCAGACATATTCTTTTTTTCTCTAATGTACTTGGATTGACTTTATACCATCATTTCAAATAAAGAGGGAACAAGAACTCAAGAATACTTACTACTTTGGCATGATACCTAGCCTATATAAATTATTTCTGCCCTGTATCTACTTCAATGTATGCTTACCTCATTTTCTCCCCTAACACATGCTCTTCATTTCAGGTGACCAACAAATGAGCTACAGTGTCATAGACAAGATGTACAGAGCTCCTCCTAAAAGCATGTCTGGTTCTATAATTGTTCATTCACTCTATCATCACCTGCTCAGTGTTTTCCCTTATGATTTAAAGACCACATGAACCTGCTGCTCTTTTTGGGACTCTTTACATTAAATATCGCATCACAAATTGAAATATCATACGATCGTTCTACTTTCCATGGAAATTTTGCAATTGTCCTTAAAATACAATAGACTGGAGGGCTAACCTTAATCCTTGCCAAAGTAGTGACTAGCTGAGAGTCTGATGTCCTTGAGAGCCCAATAATACTGTCTAAATAAATAAAATGAAAAAAACACAAGCACATGGAAAACTGCTCTTTTACTTATAGTTTTTTGCTAATTCATTCCTAGAAATAATATTTTGTTTTAAGTGTAACTTCTTGCTTTTTTTTTTTTTTTGGTTTTTCTCCGGTACCGGGAACCGAACTCACGACCTTGCGCTT
>NW_004955451.1:17530857-17536713 GCF_000276665.1 Chinchilla lanigera | reverse complement strand
TTTTTTTTTTTTTTTTTTTTTGCATCAGGAATTGAACTCAGGACCTTGCACTTGCCAGGCAGGCACTGTGCCACCAAGCTATTTCCCTGGCCCACTTCTTGCTTTTTACATATTTTATTTCCAAAATTTCAAAGTGTTGAGATGTTCTAAAATAAAAATATACAGTACATTATATTTGCCTAATACTCAAATGTTTAATTGATCATATTATCAAAGGGTAGGCATTAGTAATCCGTTATTGTCTACTGAGTGGCTGCATGGTCATTTCACATACAAAGAAACTTGTATTTTCAAGGATCTATGACTTGCCAAACTTTAGTATACATTTGCTGAATAAACTATCTGCCAACAAGTCTAATACTTTTTCCACTATGTTATTTCATAAAGATTTAGTATAAAGACTTTTTCTTTAATAATGTGCTTGTATATTACCATAAAAGTATTCAATCTAATATATACTGAACTATTAATTGTTATTGGGGGAGAAGGAGGCAGGGTTAAGGTGGATTTTTTAGGGGAGGTACCAGGAATCAAACTCAGGACCTTGTGATTGCCAGGAAGGCACTTAATGCCACTGAGCTATATCCCTGGCCCAAGGTGGATTTTTATTTCTATAAAGTCTGAAATTTTTTTTAGTAGCATATATCAACTTAAGAAATGCTTTTAGTTTTTTTGTAAGATTGTATATTATGATCTTTCTAATACAGTAAAATCATTATGTTAAAGGCTGTATCAAGAATTTCTCTTTTTTTTTAAACATCTTTCAGTAAGATTTAGCAAATAACTATTTCCTTGTTAAACTAAAGATCCATCAATCCTCTATAACAGTTCCCACATATATAATTAAGATAAAGGTAGCTGTCACTCTCCTAGTATCCCTTAACATCCTATATTTCCTCTTCTGTAACCTGCACTATAATTGCAGTCCTTGGTATGTCACTGTCATCATCGTTGTCATCATTACTATAAAATTATAAGCACAGGTATATTTTCCATGTTAATTGGAAAATTAACAGTAGGAGAACATCTAATGTAAGTTTCCCCTTATTTTTTGTGGAATAGAAAAATATTTGAAATTACTAAAAACTTAGAAATGGATTAAAAAGCCTGGCGTGATGGTACACATCTGCTATCTCAGCACTTGGGAGACTGAGATAGGAGGATCACCATGAGTTCAAGGCCAGCCTGGTATACATAGTGAATTCAAGGCCAGGCTGAGCTACATAGCAAGACCCTGTCTCAAAAAGGAAAAAAATAGGATTAAAAAAAAAAAAACAAAAATGGATCTAGGGCTGAGGATGTAGCTCAGTAGTAGAGCACTTACCCAATATCCTGAAGGCAATTCCCAGTGCAACAACAAAAAAAGATAAAATAGATCTAAAAATTTTGATTCTAATATGTTGTACTTAAATGGAGAAATTAACATTTTCTCTAAGTTAACAAAGTAATAAACTAAAAATTATGCACAAATAACTGTCTAGGTTAGGCTTTCTTTCTTTTTTCCAGTACTGGGAATCAAACTCAGGACCTTGTGCTTGACAGGAAGATGCTGGTGCCACTGACCTATATACCCAGCTAGCTAAGGCTTTCTTAAAAGTTTGATAAATATAAAAGTATAATGCCACAAAATTAAAATGCTTAACTAGGAAACAAAGTGCTATTACACTTTTGTTCCTATGTAATTATCTTTTTTTTTTTTTTTGCCTTTTTGAGACAGGGTTTCATTATGTGGTTTAGGCTGGTCTTGAACTCACTTTGTAACCCAGGCTGGCCTTGAACTTGCAGTAATCCTCCTGCTTCAGCCTCCCAAGTGTGGGGATTGCAGGTGTGCACCACCACACCCAGCTTTGTTCCTACATAATTAAATTTAAGGACACCTCATTTGTCCTGAGAAGTCTATGTATTAATTTACCTGTTCTTTATATTGATTTGAGAATTAGAAGGTTGTTTAATATCATCTCCATAAGTAGACCATGGTGCATAGAAAAGTGAAGAATCTATAGAACTTGCATATTCTGTTGATGAAGAAAGTGGAGTGTAGGTCTGTCTTAGATCTACATTGTCTTCGTTCTGAAATTTTAAAGATATGTTTGGGTATTATACATGGTAAAGCTTTCGTTCACTATACATTAATAAAACAGTAACAAATCCAAGGAAATAGCACAGGTATTAAGGATTAGGAGAATTACACTTAAATCCAGACTTAAAATACTTGAGCTTACTTTATACAAGGGATTAGCCAACTTTTCTGTAAAGGCCAGACAGTAAATATCCAGGCTTTGCTAAACATTAAGGTCCATCGAAATTTATCAGCTCTTTTCCTGGCACCAAAACCACCACAGACAATATATAAACAAATGGACACACCTTTTCAATAAAACTTTATTTATAAAACAGGCACCGGTCAGATCTGGCTCTGTTGCTGATAGCTGGTCTAAAATACCTGCTATTAACCAAGGAGGAGAAGAACCGGTTGGGAAGACCCAAGACAGAGGAAGAGGAAGAGGAGGAGGATCTGACAGAGGAGGAGAACCCCACAGGGAGGAGGAGCAGGCTGGAGAACCCAAGAGGAAGGGGGGACCATTAGTTCTAGGCCATGCTGCACTATATAGTGAGTTCAAGGCTAGCCTAAACTATACAGTGAGATCCTGTCTCAAGAAAAACAAAATAAATGAATAAAATACCTACAATTATTGTAGTTTTAGTATTTTCAATAGATGAGTAACGTGAATACTTGGACACTAGCACTGTTGTTTTAAATAAATCATATTAATGCTTCCAATCTTTGGGGTTTTTTGGCACTGGGAATCAACCTCAGGACCTTGCACTTGCCAGGGAGGTGCTATGCTGCTGAGCTATATCCCCGGCCCCCAATCTTTGTTCTAAAAAGTATATTTATATAAAATTTTTCAATTTTCAAAGAAATTCCACATACATTTTTGTATTTGGTCAGCACTGTAACATTGGTTATATCTCTTTTTAGAACTAGGAAACTTGCAATGCATTAACTATTGTTATTCTATTATTTTGTTATGAAATTCTGTTTTACCTTTTAAAAAAAAACCTAGGAAACTGAGACTACAAGTTACTGAACCAACACATGATAAAATTTAAATCAAAACTCAAAAGCTTCCTACTCCTAGCCAAGGGCCTTTTGTTCTTTTACAAAGTCTTTAATTTTCACCTAATTTTCTATTTCCAAGGGATAGTGTAAAATTGAATTGATATATAAAATATTATGCTAGCTTCAGAAATTTTAAAGATATTACTACAATTAGAAGAAAAATACTCTATGAACTCATTTTCCTTTTTCTTTTTTCATGACTTGAGTAAAGATATTTGAATTTTAAGATAATGAATTACAACCCTCCTTCCAAACAGGACTGAGATGCAGTGAAAACAGTATAAAATAGAAGGAATTTTCTTGGTGTGGGGGTACATGCCTGTAATCCCAGCACTCGGGAGGCTGAGGCAGGAGGATCGTTGCAAGTTCAAGACCAGCCTGGGCTACAAAGTGAGCTTAAAGCCAGCCTGAACTGCATAGTGAGACCCTGTCTCAAAAAAAAAAGACGGAATTTAACAAGCAGGGAGAGATTAAACTAGTTTAGACATTGTTTGTTCTAGAAAATATTTCCTTAAAGAATTCTGAAAGTTCATATTTGCAATTTTTAACTCTCAAAAAGGACCTATAAAACCCAAGATATGATAACTATAAATATCCTAACATAAGCACAATGAAAATAATATTTTCTTATACAGAAGAGATGTAATTTTGGGTATATATTGTTTTTTAGGGTGTGGTTTTGGTGATAAGGATTCAATCCCATACCCCATCCTTCACCTGCGCTCTACCACTAAGTTATACCTCCAGCACCTAAAAATGTGTGTTTTTTTAAGGTACTAGGGATCAAAGCCAGGTGTTCTGTACACTGAGTCTGTTAAGTTCCCCACACTCATCTTGAATTTACAATCCGCCTGCCTCAGCCTCCAGAATTGATGGGATTATAGGTGTGCACCACAAAACACAGCTTGTTTTATTTTTTAAAGACAGCCTTGGTATACTGCCCAAGCAACTTTGAACTCCTGGTTCAAATGATCCTCCTGTTTCAGCCTCCCAAGTACATAGGACTACACGCACATATCAATGCACTTGGCTAAAAATATTTTTTAAATGCTTTTATTTTCTTAATCAAAATTTATATAAGGAGAAAACCCATGTTTAGATCAAAGTATTTCTAAATGTATGTTCTCAGTAGACAATATTATTAGTGAGGTGTGGTGGTATACACCTGTAAGCACTCCAGAGGTTGAGGCAGAGGAATTGCCACAAATTCAAGGCCACTGTGGCCTAAACAGTAGATTTTTTTTTTTTTTTTTTTTTGCACAATATGTGCAAGGTCCTGGGTTTAATCCCCAGCACCACTTAAAACAAAGAGATATAAAAGTCAGGTGTATAAATGTCAGAAAAGTTAAAGTTAAACCCCCTTAAAGGATGGATTTAAACTCTGTGTTCTTGGATAAGAAGTCAATTGAAGTAACATGGTGAATTTAAACATAATTACACTTGAAATATCAAGATCCTTTTCAGTAAAAATATGAAAGCCTGGAAATGTGCACAATAACTGCAAAATGGGTTACTTATAGCATTGATATACTTAAAACAATTCCCAGAAATTAAATACAAGTAAATTTCAGTAGAAACATAAATACAGAGAACAGTGGAAGTCTGGTCTTGGGAATGAAAAGACCTGGGTTCCATTTAAGACTTGTCACTTAGGGCACAAACTGAGTTTTCTGAGCCTTAGTTTTTCAGTCTAAGGGGACATAATACTATGCAAGGTTGTAATGTATATTATACATAATCATGTATTTCAATATATTGTTATAGTTCAAAGTATAATATCAGCATTGATGTCTCGGTAAAATTATTTCAAATGAAATTACTTACATTACCCTACCTTTTCTTAATATGATTAATAAAAGTTAATGTCGAGATAAACGTAGCATTAATTAAAAGCATTGTTAAAGATGGGAGCAAAGGAATAAGGAAAATTTTTCCTTTAAATTAACAAATACATGTTTAAAATGAAAAATATTTTTGTTCTTAATAATTAAGTATGACGCAGCTTCCTTAACATTTCTGAGCTGGGCATAGTGGTACACACATGTCATCCCAGCACTCCGGGAGGCTGAGGCAGGAGCATTACAAGTATATGTGCTGCCTAAGAGAGCACAAGGAGCATTACAAGTTGGAGCCCGCGTGGGCAACTTAGTCAAACCCTGTCTCCAGTTAAGAAGTGAAAAAGGACTGGGGATTTAGCACAGTGCCAAGACCCTGGGTTCAAGCCCCAGTACCAAAACGAACACAAGAAAGTCAGATTTCTGACAACAGATACACACAGGGGAGATGGAAACTTACAACGCCCGGACTCCGAGTGGACGCCGGGCCCCCAGATCCAGGGCCTGGAGAGGGGCGCCGCCCACCCGCCCGTCCCGGGGTGCTCCCCTTAGGACTCTCGCCCTCAGCGCTCTGGTCCGGTCCCTGACGGGCCCTCTGCCCGCAGCGGGCCCCACCGCGCCAGGCCTGCGGGGCCCGGACACCGCGGGGCCCTCGCCTGTCGCCCTCCCCGCCACTCCCTGCTCCCGGTTGTGTCCCTCCCCGTCCTCCTGTCTGGTCGCCCTCGCCCTCCTCCTCCCCGTCCTCCGCGTCGGGTCGCCCTCGCCCTCCTCCTCCCCGTCCTCCCCGCCCTCCCCGGGTCGCCCTCCTCCTCCCCGCCCTCCCCGCCCTCCCCGTCTGGTCGCCCTCCTCCCCGTTGGGTCGCCCTCGCCCTCCTCCTCCCGGTCGGGTCGCCCTCC
>NW_004955451.1:17525976-17529446 GCF_000276665.1 Chinchilla lanigera | reverse complement strand
CTCGCGACCCGCCACCCGCCACGCCCCGCCGGGCCCGCCCTCGGCCTCCAGCCCCTCATTGGCCAGGGGTCCGGCCAATGGGCACCACCCCAGGGGCTGTTACCCTCGGAGACAGGGCTCTGCAGGGGCGGTTGGCCGGCCTAGCTCTCTGACAGCAGCTGGGTTTTTCCCGCTCAAAATAAGGGCGGTAGGGATTGGCCCGCGAGGATCAAGAACTGACGGATGACTGGCTAGTAGCACGGCGGGGGGCGTGGTCCCCTGGTGAAGGTGGTGCAGGTGCTCGGCAGATTTGAGAGGCAGAGCAGCAACTGCAGGACAACCTGAAGCTCCCCGTGCGCCCCCAGAGCCAACGCGTGCAGTTTGGCTCTCGCGCCCTCCCTTAGTTCCCAGAATGCTCTGGGCTGCCCAAGAAGCATATACCGTGATGCAACCCCCGCCCCCCGCCCGCAAGCGGGCATGGACACATCTGAGGGAAAGTGCTTGGGCTGGGTCGCGGGTGACATGTTGGGGCCAGTGTGAGCCCTGAGCAAAGTCTGCTGCCTTCTCTACCAAGCGGGCCCATTGCGGGTAGAGCAGGCACCTCATGGGCAGGCTTACGGGGTACAAGTTCCCAGAAACGCGCATCTCGTCCCAGACGGTGCTCATAAACAGACAAAATGTGTTGAAACTTTAAAGATGCTGAAGTAGACGCTGCAGGCACTGTTTTAATGTTTGTGTTTAAAGCCAAATTTGAGAAACATTGGCGGCAAGACACTTGCAGCTCAGGCGCAGGTGGAACCAGAGGGGACGAGCTTGGCGCCGTGAGTCCCGTGGCCACTTCCAGCCTCTACTTCCGGTCCTGCGCATGCTGTATCCCACAGGATGCAGGTGGCCATGCCAGTCACACTACGTGCACAGAGCCCTGCGTCCTTTTCCAGCCCCGAACTCCCCAGAAGGATCTGGAAAAATGTGCAACCCCATACCCATATTTTTTATGGTAAAATGTACACTTTTAAGTGTACATTTCAGTACATGAAATATATTCACAGTGATGTACAACCATCACTAATGTCCACGGAACTTTTTCAGTAATCGCAAGCACAAACTCTTACAATAACCCCATTCCTCTCTCTTCCAGCCTATGGCAACCACCATTCTGTTTTCTGACTGCTATTATTTTACTTACTTTCTGCAAGTGGAACCACACAGTATTTGGCTTTTTGCGACTGACTGGCTTTACTAAACAGAATTCTATCAAAGTTCACACATATTGTACATGTATGAAAACTCCATTCATTTTTCATTGCTGCATAATATTCCATTGTATGGTTGTATCACATTTTGTTTATCTGTTTGCCTGTCAATGGACATTTGGGTTGTTTCTACATTTTTATGGTTATAATGTTATAAATAATGCCACTAAGAACATTGGTGCTTAAGCATCTGATTCCTTATGCTTGTTGTTTTGGGTATGTAAGTAAGAGTGGAATTGCTAGGTCATACAGTAATTTAACATTCTGAGGCACTCCAAACTATTTGTGCAGCAGCTATCCTGTTCAACATCCTCAGCAGCAGCATACACAGGTTCCAATTTCTCTATATCCTCATTAACACCTAGCTTTCTTTTTCTTTTCTTTTCTTTTCTTTTCTTTTCAATAGCCATCCTAAAGCTGGGCATGGTACATACATGTAAGGTGGCATTGATGAAGCCAAGGGAGAAGGATTGTGAGTGTGATGGCAGCCTGGACTACATGGCAAGACCCTGTCAAAAAAAAAAAAAAAAAAAAAAAAGCCATCCAAGGGAGTATGACATGGTATCTCACTACAGTTTGAATTTACATTTCTTTAAAGACTAACAACGTCGAGCATCTTTTCACATGCTTACTACTATTTATATAGCTCTTTGGTGTATTTTAGAAATAAAGATTATAGGAAAATTTAACTGTTGAATTCAAGCAAATACAATAGCAAAAGAAACATTGTGGTTATGTAGCACAGCAAGTATTTAGTATATACTTAGTTCTTTCAGCATATTAATAAACACACATACATTTTATGCGTTTTTGAAAGATCTAATATTGAACATGTGTATTGAGGGTTGGGTGGGTCGGTTTCAGTATTACGCAGTTAAAATGAGAAAGTTGGAAATACTCAAATACTTTTTCTGTTTGTTTTCTCTGCCTTTTTTGGGGGGGAGGAATGATGACCTTTCCCCTTTTATTAAATGTTTCTAAATACAAAGAAAATACTCTGGTTTCTCTTCAGATCGTATAAATCTTTCGCCTTTTACTAAATACAAAGAAAACAAAGGCATTTTGTAAAATAATATTAGTTACATTTCAGTAATTGTGACCTATTTCAAAAAGGCGCCAAGTAACAAATGTTTTTTTCAATTGCTATTTGGGAATATTTAAGTGAATCAGAATTTACTAGTGCATTTTAAAAACAATTTTTAAAACATTCTTTGTTAGAAATGAGAACAGTTTATACTCATTCCATTCAAAAAGTTAGCACAGAATGTAGCTTGTATTTTCAAGTCTGAAAGATAGTGTGTACTGTGGTATTTTCCAGATATTAATGAAACCATTTAAATACTTTTACAGATACTTAAACATTTCCTTTTGTAACAAACATGTTGTTTTCATTTTTAAAAGTCAGTCTGTCCTCCATTAATATTTTAAATGATAAAATTATAAAATAGGATTTTATAATTTTCTTAAGTAAAGTTTCGAGTTCAAATAAAGCATATTTTTTGGAAGCAGGAATCGAACTCAGGACCTCAAGCTTGCCAGAAAGGCACTTAAAGCACTTATTTTTGAAAATTGAAGCTGGGTGTGGTGTGCAGGCCTGTCATCCCAGCACGTGGGAGGGTGAGGCAGGAGGATCAAGGTAGGTTCCAGGCCAGCTTGAATTATGAGTGAAAACTTGTCTCAAAAAAAAAAAATTAAGATACACAAGGGGTGATTACAAAATACAATGTGTATTTACAGTTTTAAAAAATCACAAGGAAAGACACACTGCCATTAATCCCCTCAAAATCCCCCCCTCACTCTGAACACATCCTGTCCTCTTTGCCCCTTTCTGAAGCGGTCTCTGAATCTGCCTTTGTGAGGTATGCTCTAGCATAAGCGAATGCTGCTTCCCACTGTCATCTAGTGGAAAAGCAGGCTCAGAAGACATCACAGTGCGTTCCCGTCTACCTGACTCTCCAGATCTGGTGCCATGGTCCTTTTTAAAAATCTTCTTCTCTTTTTCTTTTTTTATTTTAAAGATAAGAGATTGAAAACACATTAACAAACACACATACATTTACAAAATAACACATAGACAAATACAAGAAATACAAAAATTTTATTTTAAAGAGAAAAAAAAACCAAAATTTCAAAACAAGATAATAGGAGGGTAACAATGGTCAATACATTGCATATTTTTATCTTTAAATTAGTTATTCATGTGATGGAAATTTTAAAAATTTAAAAATCAGCTCGTAG
>NW_004955451.1:17524018-17525246 GCF_000276665.1 Chinchilla lanigera | reverse complement strand
TTTTTTTTTTTTGCTTTTCTTTCCTTCTTTTCTCCTTTCCCCAGCCCAGTCTCTCTTTCCTTCAGGACAGTTTCTTCCCATTTTACAATATCTGTTGTACATTTTGGATCTTATTTACATTTTCAGCTTATAACACTTGGGAGACAATACGATGTTTGCACATGTGAGACTGATTTATTTCATTTATGAGTATGTTCTCAAGTTGCATCCATTTACCTATAAAAGTCTGCAGCTTATCCTTCTTTATGGCTGAGTAGCACTCCATTGTAGGACCCCCTAGCCTCCCTAGCTCCCATCCTGGCCTGTGGCTCCACCACCTTCTGCCCTGGCTCCTGGGCCCCCAGTGCCCATCCTGGTGCTGTAAGACGCCCCCGCTCCCCAGCTCGTGTCCTGGCTGTGGTTCCCCGGCACTGTCCTGCGCTGGCTGCCTCTGTGCTGTGTGAGCTCACACATGGTGGCAGGGAACGCTGTGGCCTCACCTGCCTGCCAGGCCTCCTGGAGGAAAGAGGAAAAGGCTGGACTTGCTCTTTTTAATTTTCTACATCTTTAAATGTTTTACTGCCTGGGTTGTCTGGGGCACCAAGAGGTGGGCAGAGAACAGGGTCTGGACAAGATCTGCTCAGCAGGCCACGCTTGCTTTCAAAGGCCTAGGGATGCAGCTCAGTGGTGAGCAGAACCCTGGGTTCCACCTCCAGGCTGTGAAGGAAGAAACAAAAAACAAACCCACTTCCTCAAGTGGATGCCAGCCAAACAGTTTTTTTTTTTTTTTTTTTTTTTTGAGGGGGGGGGGCATGAGTATCAGTACGGGCAATTGAACCCAGAGCCTTCACAGGCAACATCTCAGGTCTTTAATTAATTTTTATTGTGAGGTCGGGTGTTCCTACGCTGTCCCGGCTGGGCTGGAACTTGCAGTCTTCCTGTCTCAGCCTCCCAGAGTGCTGGAATGACAGGGGCGCGCTACCACGCCCTGCTTTCCTAGGGGTGCTGTTTAAAGTTGGGCAGAGAAAAGGTTAATAACGAACGATCCGCGTTCCTCCCCGGGAGACGCTGTGAGCCACCCTCCGTGCGTTTGCCTGCACGCACTCGGACCTCCGCCTCGGGTGGCTGAACCCAGCCCGCTTCGCCCCGGCCCTGCCCCAGCCTGAGGCAGCCCGTCCGCACCTTCTCGGGACAGGAGCGCCCCACACGGGCCGCCGCGCGCTCCTCCCGCGCACGCTGCCGAGCCAGG
>NW_004955451.1:17516203-17523793 GCF_000276665.1 Chinchilla lanigera | reverse complement strand
GGAGCGTGCACCGAGCATGCACTCGAGTCGGCCTCTCCCCAGCGCTCCCGAGCCGGACGCCCGGCTGCGCACCGCCCCGCTGCACACCGCCCGGCTGCACGCCGCCGCAGCGCACCAGGAGCGCCGCGCAGGAAGGCGTGCACTCTGGCCCTTTGCGAGCTGTGCGCTCACAATGTTATTTGTGTCTTGTTTTTTTATGGACTGGATTCACAGAGGTTTAAAAATACATAAAATGGAGCCGGTATGGTGGTGCAGGCCGGTAATTCTAGCATTTGAGAGGCTGAGGCAGGAGGATCACAGTGAATTTCAGGCCAGTCTGGGCTACACAGTGAAACTCTATTTCAAAAACACAAAGCAGCCTGCTATCCAGTAAAAATAGCCTACAGTAAAAGTGATAGGGGAGGGACTGGGGATTTAGCTCAGCGGCAAAGTGCCTGCCTGGCAAGCGCAAGGTCGTGAGTTCGGTTCCCGGTACCGGAGAAAAACCAAAAAATAAAATAAAATAAAAGTGATAGGGAAAGGAGAAAGCAAAGCCAGAAAGGGTGGGGAACAAGGCCAGAGCTGGCCTGTGTGCGGCAGTGAGCTGGAAGGTGCTCTGTGAGGGTGCAGGGTTGTATGGGCGGTGGGGTTTCCCGTGTCTGTGTGCACACTGAGGGCTTGGGGGGGAGCGCTGAAGGGTTATGGTCCCCCTGGGTTTCCAGGAGCAGTGACCGGCCCACACCGTTGGCCGGATGCCGCTGCTGGATCCAAACCCAGGTGCACTTCAGCCTGGAGCGGCCAGGCCCTAACATCAGCCACCACAGTCCCCACCACCGGTCCACACAACCAGTACATGTCCCTCAGGGTACAAACGCACCTGCCTTACACCAGACACGCTCGAAAAAGAAAACAGCTTCCTATAAGAGCACACATGCCTCGAGGCTCTTCCTCCCTCTATTTTCAGATGGAGTCTCGCATAGCCCAGGCTAACCTCGAAACTGTGGGCTCAGGTGATCCTCCTGCCTCAGCTTCCTGAGTAGCTGGGCCCTCAGACAGTAGCCATTGTACGCCATGAGTTCTTCTTTGCCAGCCTTCGATTCATTGTTTTCCCAGATGTGTGAACAGTCATAACCTCTGAGGCCAGCACCACTTGGCCGGCCTTCTCCACCAGCACATTCCGGCTCCTCCTCCCTGTTCTCGGAGGAGCTCCGGGCTCCGATTTGGGGAAAGTTGTTCCATGTGCCGGGCACTTTCCACCTCTGCCTGATCTGGATTCCCTACACTGAGATCAACTCCACCAAGAGCCATGCAGAGAAGGTCAGGGGAATCAGGCCATGCGGCGGGCTTGGCTGAGGAGTGAACAGTTAAAATGCAGGGCAAAAGCACACACATAATTCAGCTGTGGGGCAGAAGGCACCCAGGCTGTGTGGGAGTGGAACGGTTAACCAGCAGGAAGTCTCGATGACAGAGGCAGGTCGTGTCCTTCCCCTTCCCCCAGGAAAACCCGCCCAGCCTGGACACAGCCCTGCCCAAATGCTGCTCTCCCGCCTTTCCCTCCCACCCCAAGATTCCTAATAAAACAGGGAGCTCCTGGCTTGGGGGCTTTTTCTTCTGCAAGCCTCCCTGCGGCGGGGCTGGGCTCTCTGTAGGGGAGCAGCCCCTCTGGGCCTCTCCTCCCTGAACGGTCTCCTCCACAGCCGTGGGTGCGGCTGGCCTGGGGCTGCAGCTCTGGACAGACCACACAGTCAGACCCCGAGGTGCTGGCCCAGGTCCTGGGCTGGTGTGGGGCGCTCCACACCCAAGGCCTTTCACTCTGGACCGATTAGGCCCCTTCACCACCTTACTGTATTGGTCCTAGAGTCCCCCAACTTTTTTCCAGTGCTGGGGTTGAATCCGGGACCTGGCTCATGCCAGGCAAACTCTCTACCACTGATCTGTGTCCTTTCTATTCATGTTCATTCTGAGACAGGTGTCACTAAGTTGCCCGGGCTGACCTTGAATTTGCAATCCTCCTGCCTCAGCTTCCCAGGTATCTGGGATTATAGGCATGCGGCCCCTCCTCTGGCAGGTTCACGCTATGCTGAGTGCCATGGAATCCAAACTCTGACAAAGTCGTCCCACCCCGGGCTGGGGAAGGATGCCAAGTGATCACAGTGCCCCAGGGAGCAGGCACGGCCCTGTTTTGCCCACAGTCTCAGGCTGGGACCTGGAGCGTTGCAAGGGTGGCCGACTCCCTGCGTGAGGGACAGACCAGCCAGGACTCTGAGGAGCAGAGTCTGCTGGAACGCAGCACCGCACGCAGCCGCACACCGCACAGGAAGCTGAAGGTGAGGGAGTGGCCAGGGCAGGACCTCCAGAAGCAAGTGTCTGACACCCTGGCCACAGGGCCCTGGGGCTTCCAGAGCTCCCACCAGAGCTGGCTCAAGGCTGGGCAGCACATGCTAGCCTACCTCGTCCACATCAGCACAGCCCAGCTCGTCCCAGCTAAGCAAAGCTCCTCCTCCTGAAGCCCTGCAGGACCAGCGGGCACAAGTGCGTGGTCAGCCGGGAGGAGGGGCCTGGCCCAGACATCCACCCCAAACTGAGGGGCGGAAGCGCCACGGTCGTGTGCGTGAGGGACAGGAAAGGCCCTGTATCCAGGCTGCTGCCCCGGCCACGACCAGGTGCCTGGGAGCCCTGGGAGCAGGCAGCGTGGTGGTGGCTGAGCAGGAAGAGGGCCAGCTTCTCCGAGTCTAAGGACAGAGGGATGAAGGCCAGGTGCGTCTGGGACAGGGTCACCAGGAACTGTGCACGCCAGCAGTGATGCTGATGTGGTCATGTCCCCAGCCACACAGCGCCGGGCACAGCCGCTCCCACACGGCCTGCCAGCCCCGGCCTCACATTCTAGAGGTGCCCAGCAATGAGGTCGCCGGCGGCTGGCTTGCTCAGATTGGGGGTCTGGCAGTCGCTCACGGTGCCACCCTGTCACCCCACAAGGCTAAGGTTCAGGGTCATGAGGATGCCCAGAGGTCCACCAAGGGCCCAGCCTGGACCCGCACCCACGTCCTGCTCGGGGCTGGGCCGGTGGCAGGGCCGGGCGGGTGGCGAGGTTGGCATAGGGTGCCTCTCTCCAGCCCGGCCCACCCCATCCCTGCCTCCCGACCCGGCCAACTTGGAGCCTCAGAGTGGAGCCAGCGCAGGGGAAGCCGGGTTTTGTTCCTCCACGTTGGGAGCTGGCTGAGACCTGGCGCCCCCAAGAGGATGGAGGCCGCCCAGATCCCACCACTGCAGCGTGGCCGGGTTGAAGGCAGATTGCGCTGGAGGTGAAGTTTGAGCTCCCATCACGGGGCCTGCTGTGAGTCAGGCTGTGTGCGCGTGTGCGCGAGAGTGTGCCACTTCACTGGGTTTCTTTGTTAGTGCAGCAGTGTGTCTGAGTGTATGTGTGTAGACACCTGTGTTTGAGATGTGTGTACTGTGTGTGCTTGCGTGTGTGGCAAGGCACACCGTGTTCTCTGCCGGGCAGGTACGCACACGTGTGCAAACCTGTGTGTGCATGTGTTGGCCTTGAGTGTCCCCAGGTCGTTCCCCAGGAGGCGCGGGTCTCGGCCTTGGTGACTGAGTGTGGAACAGGAATGCAGGTTAAGGAAAAGCTGGAGCCCAGGGCCCTGAGTGTGTCTGGCAAGTGCTCACCGCTGGACTGCGGCGCGGCTGCCTCCTCCTGGCACCGTCCGGCCCGCCTCCCTGCTCACCTGCCCCTCTGCATCCCCAGCATGGATAGTGCCCCGTGGCTGCCTTCACCCTCCCCACCGGCCAGTACTTCAGAGGTGTTGCTGACCGTGGGAGCCCCTGTGGCATGGCAGTGCAGCTGTAACCCCAGTGCTCTGGGAGGCAGAGGCGGGGCAGGGGTGCAAGTTCAAGGCCAGGTTGGGGAACTTAGCAGTTTAGTGAGATTCTGCTTCCAAAAATAATTAAAAATTGACAAGAGCTGGGGATGCAGCTCAGTGCAAAGGCCCTGGATTCAATCCCCAGTGCTACAAAAGGAAAGATATGGGGCTGGGGATTTAGCTCAGCGGCAAAGCGCCCGCCTGGCAAGCGCAAGGTCGTGAGTTCGGTTCCTGGTACCGGAGAAAAACAAAAAAAACAAAAAAACGAAAAAAAAAAAGGAAAGATACAAAGGCATGCCGCTCAGAGAGATGGCATCGTCTCTGCAAGGGACAGCAGGACAGGCTCCATTGAAATCACACCCGCTGCTGATAGGGGCTCCGGCCTGGGCAGCCCTGCAAAGGGCTCCCCCAGATGTGGGACACAGGTTGTCCCTGTTACACCAGTGTGATGTGGGGGAGAGAGGCCAGCTCAAACCTCAGCTCTCCTGTGCGGCCCTGGGCCCCGCCACTGCTGCCCTCCTGCACGTGTCACCCCGCCCCCGCCCCGGCCCTGGGCAGCTGCCAACTGAGTGGCAGTGTCCCGTGGGCATACCCGTGATCGGCCCGGTCACCGGGCTGGTGGCCGTCCTCACCGCTCCGAAAGGTGTTCGCCTGACCCCGGGGATCCCGAAGCAGGGGGTGGGGCCCCAGAGCTGGGGTCCAGGCCTCTCCCTGCAGACACTGGCATGTGTGGGGCGGGACTGAGGGGCTGACCCCAGCTCTGCAGCTGTCTCTGCGGTGGCTATGGCTGGGGACAGGGCTGTCCTGAGGGCGTGGTGGGCGGCTCGCTGTCCTGGAGGGTGAGTTAACCCCACATACCACACCCGTAGGGTGGCAGTTGGAAGCCTTGACCAGGACCGCAGGGCACTCTGCCCCCAGCTTCCAGGGCTTCTCAGCCCCCTCCATTCAATCATCTGGTGTATGGAAAGGCTCTCCTATGTGTGATGGCAGCTGTCACACTAAATAGTGCTGTCATGGGGGCACCCAGGAAGTGGGACGTACACTCTCTCTCACCTGTGCGGATGCGTTGTGTAGTCTCTCTGCTTCGTAGGACTCTCAATATCTCATCTTCATTCCACCATCCTGCAGAGCAGCAGGTCCTTTTCTCTCTCTTTCTTTTGTTCTTTCATTCTTTCTTTCTTTCCTTCTTTCTGAATGACAGGTCTCACCACGTAGTTTAGGCTGGTCTTGAACTTGTGATCCTCCTGCCTCAGCCTCCTGAGTGCTGGGATTACAGATGTGTACCACCATGCCTGGCTTCAAGCAGACCTTATGGTCTTGTTTTATGTCCAAGTTACCTGAAACTCAGACACATTTGCTTGTTCAAGACCACACAGCTGATAAGAGCGGGGCCACTATCAGTCCCAGGTCTGCGAAGTGTACCGCTGAATAATACACAGCAGGTGCTCCGGAAGCCCCAGACCCCACCGGGTCAGCACAGCCTGCTCCCAGGCACCGCCAACACAGCGTCCTGGGGGTGGGGGGGGCGCAGATCAAGGGCAGCAGGGCCTCAGGGCCTGAGGAGCCCTCAAAGACAGGTTGGGGCGGAAGTGGTGTGGATGACACCACCGGGATTCAGTGGCCATGGGACCAGGGGGTCTAGCTCACTCCAGCCTGGTAACCTTTGTCCCCTACACCCTGTCCTTGTGAGTGTACTTTTATTTAGATTCTTGTCCCAAGTCCTGCCAGTGTTTCTGTTGTTGTTGTTGTTTCATTAGTATTTGGTTTTGTTTTTTTTTTTTTTTTGGTTTTTCTCCGGTACCGGGTGGTTTTGTTTTTGAGACAGGGTCTCCCTATGTACTTCAGGCTGGCCTCAAGATTGCGGCAGTCTTCCTGCTTCAGCCTCCTGAGGGCTGGGATTAAGTACTACCAGGCCAGTTCTGCCCACTCACAACAAACTTGGATTAAATACAGCACAGCCTGACTTCTTGTCTCCACCATGCCTCTTATCTCACCTCTAGGGCCCAGTGAGCCTCAGCCAGGGCTGGCAGCTCATTGCCCTTGAGAGGAGGGCCCCCTGGGGACCAGAAGGGGACCAGCATGGGGGAGGGCTTGTGAGACCCTCACCTCACACAGAGGTCAAGGGACGCCAGAGGCCACAAGGACTAACAGTAAAAACTGTTGTATATGGCATTTGAGAAGGCAAAACAAATGCAAAAAACCCCTGATAAAAAAATCACAAATTTTAACAAGGACAGGATCTGTCTCCTCCTGCCAAGTTCAGTGTGGTGCCAGGGCCCAGCACACAGTGTGACAGGCGATGGTCAGGGCTGTGTGGGCCCTAGGGCAGTGGTAGGGTCCCCATGGGCACTTGGAGGGCCCAAACCAGGCCCAGCAGGGGACCCCCACAAGGGCTTCTGTGAGAGACATGGGAGAGATATAGCTGGGGTCCTGGAAGGGGAAGTATGGAGGCCAGGGTCCCAGACACTCAGCCAGAAAGACAAAGAGCACAGATCCCAGCCAGTGGGGAGGCTGAGGCAGGAGGAGCTCGAGCCCAGTCTGGGCAACTTATTGAAACCCTGTCTCCAATTTTAAAAAATAGAAAAGGGCTGGGGATGGAGCTCTGTGGCAGAGTGATCTTGGGTTGAAACCCCAGTACACAGCAGTGGGGGGACGGGAGGGAGCTGGGGTATGGCTCGGCGGTGGATGGGTCCTGGGTTCCATCAGGATTACGGTTGGAGGAGGATGAGGAAGAGGGCTTGGAGGACCAGGGATAAGACCAGGGTCCAGAGGAGGATAGGACTGGGGTCCACTGCCCTTAGGCCCTGTGTGGAGGAGGGGGGGGGCGCCAGCCTGAGGGGCAGGGCTGTCACAGAGGAGGGGTGTGGGGTGTCCCTGTCCCAGGGGAGCCTGGTGAGCGGCGCTACCTGCCCTGCTGGAGCCGCATCCACCCGCACGGGACAAAGACCTGAATCCTCCTGATGCCAGGACAGAAGCACCGAGGCCAGGGGGGTGGTGACACGGGGTGGGCCTGGGGCTGCGTTTCTGCCCCGCCCAGACTTAGTCCCCCTCCCCTGAGGGAGCGCCCTAACGCGCCTCGCAGGCTGTCAGAGGGGTCAGAGCCGATGGTTTGTGAAACACTGCGCCACCGTCCTGGTAAGGACAGCGTGGTCCCAGCGCACCCTGACAGGGCAGCTGCATGTCCCGAGTGCCCCATCCCCTGGCTGAGGGCAGGGTGGGGACGTGGCAGGGACCCAGCGGTGTCTCTGGCCACTCCTCACTCAGGGAAGACCGGGCCAGGCCACAGCAGCCGCTCCCGTGGCCACCCTGCGCGTGGCTGCACTAGCTTTGCCTGCCACAGTCGGGAGCCCCAAGTGTGTGGGCCCCAGGGGCTTGGGGGGACACGCCCTGGCTGTAGGACTGCCACACACGTGTGTCCACGTCAGGCCTGTGTGAGGGCCGTCTGAGACACAGCTCCTGTGGCAGAAAGCCAGGCCCCTCTGAAAGTGTCCTGAGTGAAATGCCCCTCCTGACCTGGACCCCAAACCCTAATTAACCTTAACTCTGACTCTGACCCTGTCCTGACCTTTAACCCTGACCCTGACACTTTGCACAGCAGGGGGAGGGTAGCTGAGAGTGGCCGAGGCCGGCAGGTGACCCACTTAGACCCCCAGGACCCCGCCCTGAGCTCTGGGGCTCACCCCATCGCTTGGGTCCTGGGAGAGCTTTCCCCTTCCTTGCCCTCTCCCCTTCCCACGCCCCCTCACCC
>NW_004955451.1:17501408-17514513 GCF_000276665.1 Chinchilla lanigera | reverse complement strand
GAAGAGAACAACAGGGCTGGGGATGTGGCACAGCGTTTGCCTGGCACCTGCGAGGCCCTGGACTCAGTCCCCAGGACGTAGGTGCTCGTGTGTGGAAAGAGGTCATGAGCAGACTGTTGGTGGCACAGGAAGGGGCAGGTGAGTAGCCCCCTAGGTCACAGGGAACAGGAGCCGGAGGTGGCCAAGGAGCCGTGCAGACCCTCGCAGGCTCAGGTCAAGGGTCATTCATCTTTTCCTCTTTTTTTCTTAAGCAACAGGGTCTCAGTCAGGCTTGATGACGCACACTTGTAATTCCAGCACTCAGGAAGCTGAGGCAGGATGATTGTGAATTCAAGGTCACCATGGTCTTCCTGGGAAAAAATACTGTATCAAAAAAAAAAAAAAAAAAACCCATTCTGTTTTCTGTTTTCTAAGTGTGATATATTTCATAATTTTTTAAATTTTAAGAAAGTTTAATCATCTGGGTGTGGTGGTACACACTTGTAATCCCAGCACTCAGGAGGCTGAGGCAGGAGGACTGTCATGAGTTCAAGCCCACCCTGGACTACATAGCAAGACACACTCTCAAAAATAAATAAATTTAGCGTCGGGGATATAGCTCAGCAGCACAAGTGCCTGCCTGGCAAGTGCAGCGTCCTGAGTTCGAGTCCTGGTACCAAAATGAATAAATAAATAAATTTAAAAATTCAAATAAAATAAAGGTTAAGAAAGTCTAAATTCATTAAAATGTTTAAATGCTTCCATGCTTTTGCACACCGTCCTCCTCACACATTTGAAGACCAGCAGGGCAGGGGGACAGCAGGCCCATGGTGTCCCTGTTCTGCACCCTCCCTGGGCTCTGCCACCCAGCCATGTGTCGGGCCAGCAGCTGGGGGGACAGCTGGGCGGAGGCGGAGTGGTGGCCCCAGCTCCTGGGACCCGCGGGAGCCCCACAGGCTCAGCCCTGCTTGCCCTGCAGAATCAAAGTCTCTGCAGCCCGCGCAAGGTCACAAGACAGAGGCGGCCACCCAGGTGGCTGCGGTGCAGATAAGGTCTGGCACCTCGGGCGAAGGCCTTGGGCTGCCCGAGGCTGCACCTCAGAATCCGGAGCCACCTGTTCCATGTCGCTTTCCACAGAAGGCTTTCTGATGGCTGTGGCCCGGCTGTCCCCAGCCTCTGCCCCCCGCCTGGCCGCCCAGCTGTCCTCCGACAGCCGCAGCTGCCCCCGTCCCCTCCCCGGCAGCTGCAGATCTGCTGGCTGAGACTCAGTGTTCGGCCTGTCCCTGCGGGGCGCCCTGTGCTGGACACAGTCGGACATGGAGGCTCCTGACCCTTGTTGTGCCTTCCATCTCCCCTCCTCCAGGGTGTGGGGCCCAGGTCCCGTCCTCACCCCAGATGCCGCCCCACAGAGCGCTGGCCCTCACAGGCTCGGCACTGCTGGACACGAGGCTGGGCAGAGGCCCCTGGGTGGCCATGAGGAGGCCAGAAGGGAGGGCTGGAGAGAGGAAGCGTGGAGAGGCCAGGACAGGGAGTCCAGGCCAGGCCAGTGGGACAGCACCTCAGGGCCGCACCGGCGCCATCACCTCGCGCTCGTGGCCCGGCTGGCATCACTGGCGCGCGGTCAGCACGGCACAGGCCTGGCCCGCAGGCCCTCAGTCTCCAGGAGGGAGGCGCCGGGGGCCTCTGAGCCCAGAACGGTGCCAGTTCTCAGCGCCCCTCAGACACACGGTCTCCTGGCCGTCACTCACCCGTGGCCCCGAGGGCCCCAAACAAGTCCCGCTGGACCATCTCACGCGCACCCCGTCTGCGCTCGGTGTCTGAGGCGTGGGTGTCCCCGCCTGCGCCCCAGAGAGGGGCTCCAAGGACGGAAGCTGACCGCTACCACACATGGGGTGCTGCCGGGCCTGGAAGGCGCCCCTGCCCCTGAACTCCTCGCCTGCTTTCTCCTCCCTAGGCAGCTGGGCCCTGAGCAGGGAGGCCCTGGATGGGGTTCCCAGGCACACCCCGCGGCGCAGCGGTTCCAGCCCTCACTGCCCCCCATGATGTACCGGCGGGGTGCCCTGTGGCTCCTCCCCCATCCCACCCAGCCCTGGGACCCGAGTCGCAGGGACCGCACCAGCACTGGGACGCTCCGCAGTGCAGCTGCGGCCGTGAGAGCTCCCGTGCCCCTCAGCCACAGCCTCTGGCAGTGCCGGTGGGTAGCTCTGCTGTGGCAGGTCCCCCCCTCTCCTTCAGGGAGACCCCAGGACAGACCCTGTCCCCGGGGTGCGTGAGGGTGGGGCGGCTCAGAGACGCTGAGGAACGGATGCCAGCCACAGTCAGCCGCAGAGCTGGACCCCGTGCCAGGACTTTCTCTTGGGTGCGCCACCTTTGATACCACAGCTCACAGCGAGCCAGCTGAGAACAAAGCCCAGACCGAGGCCCAGCCCACACCAGGAGCCTGTGGGGAGCCGGCTGCGGGCTGCGAAAACCTTGGAGCTGCTCCCTGCGCTGGACCCGGGGACCAGAGCCAGGCCTCAGGTCCGGGAGCTTTGAATCGTTCGCTTAGCGCCTCCCAACTTGCGTCTTGCGTCTCTGCCCCCCAGAGCCCGCGTGCCGGCCAGCAGGCGCTCTTGCAGGGGCCCCGGACTGCTCTTGCCAGGCCCTCAGCGCCCCAGGCTCCTGCACAGCTGTGGGGCCGCCCTGTGTGCGCCCCCTGCACACAGGGCTCCCCAAGCTCCTGTCTGCACACAGCCGGGCGCCCCTCAGCAGGGTGCGGCCCCTCCCGCGGTGAGCCCCGGATTCATCAGCGGCTGTCCCCAGCCTCTGCCCACCTAATGGGCTCCAGCTGTGCAAACACCCGGCCTGGCCCTCACCGGGCAGCTGCTCAGAACCTCGGGGTCGGTCCTGCGCTCTGCCCGCAGGCTTGGGGACCCTCCCTGCCCCTGCGGGGTCCTCGCCTTCCCGTCTGCTGCCCGCTTGGCAAGGATACTTGGGATCCAGGGCGGGGTGCCCTGCTGGGGAGGGCAGAATGAGGGTGGAGGTGGGGTCCCCTCTCCCGCCTGGCTCAGCTGCCCCATCCCCCGCTTAGAAGTCAGGCGACCATAGAGCCTGTGCTCCAGAGGAGCTGAGAAGAGGGAAGTTCTCGCCTGCAATCCCAGCTATTCCGGAGGCTGAGACGGGAGGATTTCGAGTTTGAGGCCAGCCTGGACTATGTGGCAAGACCTTGCCTCAAAAAACAAAAAAACAAAAACAAGAAAAAGGCAGATTCTCTCCACTAGTTGAGCTCCCCAGCTCAACTCCTGGATTAGGGCAAAAAACTGTCCCGGGCTGTCGCCCTGTCCTTCCTGTAGGCAGCAGACGCCCCATCCTCCCAGCCCTTGCGAGGAGGCCCCGTTCCTGCAGCCTCCCCGCCTCCTCGCAGCCCCGCCATTTCTCCGGCTGTGGGCTGTGGAAAACACCAGGAAGCACCACCGCTAGGGCCCAGGGGGTCGCTGCCCCCGACCCCAGCACAGTTTTTCCACTAAGCGTGACACAAGAAGCGGGGGAGGGGGGGGAGGGTCCCCCACACCTGTCATCTCAGCACTCTGGGAGGCTGAAGCAGGGAGATCTCAAATGTGAGCTCAGCCTATGCAACTTAGCAGCAGAGTAACTTAGTGAGGCCCTGCCTCAAAATTAAAACCTAAAAAGGGCTAGGGCTGTAGCTCAGGGCAAAGGTCCTGAGTTCAACTCCCAGAGCTTCAAGGGGAAAAAGGATTGGAGGCCGACCAGGCTACATACTTCTATGAAAAGCAGGAGACAGGCCAGGGATATGGTTCAGCGGCACAGCGCCTGCCAGGCAAGCACAAAGTCAGGAGTTTGATTCCTGGTACAAAAAAAAAAAAAAAGACAGAGAGAAAAGAAGAGAAAAGCAGGAGACAAAAGACACGAGGAAGATGAGGAGGACGGGAGAATTCCCAGGGCAGGGTCTGCAGCCAGGCGGCATCGCTGAAGGCCAAGCCTGACCGTGGGGGCGGCATCCTTGGACCTTCCCAGCTCCGAGGCCTGGACCCCAGTGTGCGGGCATCCCGGGCATGCCTGCACCTCTGTCCCGCTGGCGGAGAAGCTACTGCTTGGCACAGCTGCAGGGAGCCGCTGGGAGCAGAAATCAGCCCTGGGCGGGGCTGTGGCCTACGGGAGGCCGTGTGAGGTGGAGTTAGCTGGGAGCCAGACTCCAGAGGCTGCAGCCTCTTTTTTCCAGTGCTGGAGATTAGCCCCAGGGCCTTTGCACTGAGCTGCAGCCCAGTCCTTTTTTTTTTTTTTTAACTTTTGAGACAGAATCTCACTAAATCGCTAAATTTCCCGCTTGTGATTCTCCTGCCTGTGCACCCCTACACCTGACTCTTAATAGCTTCCTAATCTCTGCTATTCTACAGACTAAGGTAGGAGCTGAGAATCTGGGGTCTGGGCTGAAGGTGTAGCTCAGTGATGAGCTCCTGCCTAGCATGTTCCATCCCTAAGTATGTTCCACACACAAAGGGCCAGGTGTGGAGGAGCACACCTACAATCCCAGCACTCAGGAGGCTGAGGCAGGAAGGTCAACACAAGTTCAAGGTAGCTTGGGCTCCATAGTGAGTTCAAGTCCAGCCTGGGCTACACAGCAAGACGCTTTGGAGTTACAGTGATCACTCTGAAGAGCTATTATCTTGAGAAAATTAACTGCTGTTTTCGACATCGTTTTCTAAGGAATAATGAGTTACCACTTGTCAGGCACTTAGAATGGAGCCAACCAGGTGCAGCGGTACGCACCCAGATCTCGGCTACTTGGGAGGCTGAAGCTGGAAGATCTTGAGTTCAAGCCCAGCCTGCATGACATAGTGAAGCCCTTTCTCAAAGAAGAAAAGAATGCAAAAATAAAAACACCAGCGACCTGACCTGAATAACAGTAGGTACCATCTATCTCAGTTATCCCTTCCTGTGTGACGAGACTTCGCGGCTTACCACGCTCATCTGCCGTCTCACGATGTCCTGGGCCGGGGATTCGGGCCTGGCTGGTGGCTGAGTGCGCCACGAGGTCAGCTGATGTGGGCCCCGGGGGAGGCACGGGATGGTTCCTCTGCTTCTGGCTGTCCACTGGGACAGAGAGAAGTCTGGGCGTGGTTTTGTAGGCAGGGGTGGCCTTGAAGGCTAAGGCCTGGGGGGCCAATCCCATGCAGGGCGGAGCCCGGAGGGCGGGGGCGGGGCCTGGATAGTGGGTGGGGCAGAGCCCACAGGAAGGGGCGGGGCCTGGATGTTGGGGCGGGGCTGGGGGCAGGGCAGAGCCTGGGTATTGGTTGAGCCTGGAGAGTGGGGGCGGAGCCTGAAGAGCAGGGCAGGACCAGGACAGAGGGCTGGGGGGGTCACGAGGAGGGCGACGCAACGTGGGCTTCAGGACCCGAACCTGGTGTCACAGAGCGGGCACGTGTGACACCCTATGACTACGGGCTCCAGGGAGTCCAGATTCGGGCGCAGAGCCTGGCTCTCGACAGAGGAGGTAGAGAGCTCAGGCTCAGGCGCAAGGGCCTGCGGCCACACGGGGGCAGGTCTCCGGGACTCCGAGCGCTGCGGACACGGCCCCTCCCGCTTCCTGACCAGGGGTCAGGAGGCCCCAGGTGTCCCGGGACCCCAGGGTCTCTGCTGGGACTTAGACAGTGCCTCACCCCTCCAGCTCTGCAGGCTCACTCAGGAACTCACATGCGTGAACTACACACGCGTGTGCTCACACTCACACCCGGGCACCTCCCGCATGTGCACGCATGCCCACATGCATGCTCTCGCGTTCACACCGGCGCGCACCACACAGGCAGGCGCAGCCGCCGGGGTGGTTTGCGGTTTCCCTTGCGCGCCAGCCTCACAGCTCACGGGCGTCCTGCCTGGGGTCCTCCCTGATGGAACCCGCTGAGCCTGCTCCTCCTGTGAACCCCCTTGCAGGGATGCGACGCTGCAGTCGGCTACTTCCCTGCAGGGCCGCCCTCACCGCCAGGCTGTGGCCCGGGTGTGCGCGCGGCTGTCTCCTGGTTCTGAAGGCTCCAGGCCGGATGGGACGACACAGGGTGAGGGCGGCGCGGCGCACACTGAAGAAGTCAGCTTGCGTCCGCGTTGCACGGGAATGCCTGCAGGGCCTGCCTGCACTCCCCCCACAGTGCGCGCCTCTGGCAGACTGGTGTCCGGTCTTGCAAGGCTGTGCCTGTTGCTCTGCCCTGGACGCCTGTCCTGTTTCCTCACAACCCGGCCTGTGTGTGTGACCATCTGGTTATGTCCTCTTCCCTCAGGGAGAGTGCTCTCGTGGCACTTAGGGCCCCAGGTTCACACTCGGCGCAGGCTCTGTGATGAGAGGAACCCTGTGCCCTGTTCACAGCCAAAGCTCCAGCACCGGCACCCGACATGGCCTGACCAGTGATCAGTGTGGCGGGGGCAGTGGTGCCCAGCTGGAACCCAGCATCCAAGAGGCTGAGGCAGGAGGATCACCATGAGTTTGAGGCCAGCCTGAACTACTCAGTGAGACCTTATCTCAAAAAACCCCAATCCAGATGAAACTGAAATAAACAAGACCTTGAGCTGTGTGTAGCCAGAGACTGATTTTTTTTTCAGGGACTTAATTTGTGCAAGGTGGAGCTTAGTAAGTTCCCACCTCACAGTAAGTACTAAGTACAGTTCCAGGCTGGGATGTAGCTTAGAGGTACAGCACCTGCCTACTGTGTGTGAGGCTGAGTTCAATCCCCAGATCACAAAAAGCAAGAACAAAGAACTCCACTGAGCCAACATGTGAATGCATTAAATAGCATTTATTGAGCATGTACTATGTGCCGGGCCCAACTTTAAACCCCAGCAGAATTGGTTTGTTTCAACCTCAGGGTCGCTGCGAGGTGAGTTCCCTCACTGTCCCTCACAGGCGGTGCAGGGGTTGAGGACTATGCTCCAGCTGGCAGCTGTGGGCAGCTGGGCAGAGCCTGGGGGCCCTGCACCCTGAGGGTCCCAAGGACGAATGGCCTGGGGAGTGCAGCAGGAGCCAGGGTGGGGACGCTCCTCGGGGCCCACAAGCATCTTTCTTTCTCTTCTTGTTTGGTAGGGCTGGGATTACATGCAGGGCCTCCTGTGCACCAAGCCCTGCCCGGAGCCACACCAGCTGGGCAGTGCAGGAGTGTGGGCCAGAGAATCCCAAGCTCTCCCCCGTCTGCCCTCTGCTCCCCCAGCCAGGGGTCACAGAGCACTCTCTGAGCCCCAGCCACCCCAGGGGGTGGGCAGAGGACAGCACAGCAGAATCACTACACGCCCAGGGCCACTGTACGAGGCGGCCAGTGTCCTCTCTCACCTTCACCCCTGGTTCCTGCCATCCCTGTCACCCTGCTGAGGAAAACAGGCCCCTCCCATGTCCCATTCTGCAGGAAACAGAGATAAGAATGAGGTCTGCGGGAGGATGGGGCTTCCTGGGGGGCTGTGGCTGAACTGTTCCATTGCCTCCCTTGATCAGGAGGGCTGGGTATTAGCTGGGGTTAGAGCAGGGCTATTTCCAACTGGCCTCACTGCCCACCCACGGAGCTGCAAGCCGCGACAATGCCCTGAGGCTCCTGACCCCTGCCCTGCTCCCTTCCCGCTCCACCAGGTTGGGGTGATATCTGGTCACCCCAGCAGGACCCTCTGGACAGCTGGCTCAAGGCAAGGCTGAGAGGCTGTCAGTTTTGAGGGCTCTGCTTCAAACAGCACCTGCGGCTCGAACTCAGCCAGGCCAGCTCCTTTGGGCCCCATTGGGAAGGAGGAGGTGGCATCTCGGGGCATGTCCTGTCTTGTCCTCTTGTCACTTTTGCCACAGCTCTTCCGGGTCTCGGGTTGTGAGGAGACCAAGGGGCAAGGGCGGGGCAGGGAAGCCAGCAGTGCCAGACCCCGCCCCATTAGCTAGCCTGGAAGCCCAGGCAGGAGAGGCAATGGCCGCGTGCTCTGCTCACCCAGGCGAGCAACATTTCTGTTCTCATCAGAGGACAGAGGGAGGACAAACCACTGCCACCCCCAAGGCGCTCTAGGCTGGCACCCGGAGCTGGGGACAGCTGGGAGCGGAAAACAGCCGTGGCAACAGGTGAGGAGCCCCAGGGACAGGGACAGCCTTCCGTCCAAGCTTGTGCTCTGGAATTCACCCAGGGGCTGGAGAAGTTGACCCCTTCCAGATTCCGTGTCTGTGTGCAGCCCAAGGCCCAGGCCTCAGGACGAGGCCCCCTGGAGCCCAGGCCTCTCCAGTACACTGGGTTCAGCCAGTGTCGCTGCAGGCTGATCCTTCTGTTCACAATCCACATCTGTAGCAGAGGTAGGGAGACTGGGAATAGGAAACCCAGCAGGTGGCTGGAAGGAGCTGGGGCAGGAGAGTGGTGGGGAGAGGATGTGGATAGAATGTTCAGCAGCCTCCTACACTCATTGCTGGATCATTCACATGCATCTGGGTGCAGTGGTACACACCTGTAATTTCAGTATTTGGGAGGATGAGGCAGGAGGATCTCTGTGAGTTCAAGGTCAGCCTGGATTACATAGCCCTTGTCTCAAAAAACTAAAGTGTGTTCACACAGGTCTGGCTATTTTTTTTCCAGGAGGTCAACAGATTTATTAGATTCTTGGAGAGTCACCCCTCCAAGACCTCCCCGTTGTTGTGGTAGTGGGGAGGGAGCCCAAGGCCTCATATATACTAGGCAACTGCTCAACTGCCATGCAACACCCCAGGCCCCAGAGTTTGAGGTCCACTTACAGGTAAGGAAGGTGATTAAGTAGATGAGGGACACCAGTTACAGCCGGCAGCAAGAGGTGCAGTGGCCCATGGCTGTAATTCCAGCACTCTGGGAAGCTGAGGCAGGAGGATCACAAGTTCCAGCCCAGCCTGGGCAGGGGATCAATTTGACAAGACCCTGATCTAAAAATTTCAAAAACAAATAAAAAGAACTCAGGATTCAGCTCAGTGCAGAGGCCCTGCATTCAATGCCCGGCACCACAAAAGAAAAAGAATGTGGGGGTGACAGTTCTCTGAAACGGAAGGAGTGTGGACGTGGGTCCCACATGTGTGTCTCCGGCACCTAGGACAGTGCTCCTTCTCGAGTCCAGACAGGTCTGAGGCTGCTGGGGGACACAGAGCTCCTCACTCTTGAGGACACAGAATTTCGCCTGGGACAACATCGCGTGTTCACTGCGGCGGCACCCGAAGGCGGCCTCTCGGGGAGGGGCGGGGCCTTCGGGAGGGGCGGGGCCTCTCGTGAGAGGAGGGGCCTCTCGTGAGAGGAGGGGCCTCTCGTGAGAGGAGGGGCCTCTCGGGGAGGGGCGGGGCCTCTCGGGGAGGGAGGGGCCTCTCGGGGAGGGGCCTCTCGGGGAGGGGAGGGGCCTCTCGGGGAGGGGCGGGGCCTCTCGGGGAGGGAGGGGCCTCTCGGGGAGGGCGGGGCCTCTCGGGGGGAGGAGAGGGTAAGGGGTCTGCGCCTCAGCAAGCAGGGTCCGGGCGCGAGGTGGCGCTCGGAGGGGTGACCGAGCAGGAAGCAGAGGAAGCAGGGCCTGGAGCACCAGCAGCGCCTAGGCTTCTTGCCGGCGCCTCCCGGCCACGGGCTCAGGACCTTCCCTGCCCGTGCTCTGCAGAGCTCAGTTAGCAGGGCCTAAGGCTGTACGTGCACCCCTCCCGCGCGGCTGGGGCTTGGATTGCTTGTGGTGCGGAGCGCCGCACCCAGGGTTCTCCGAGACTGAGCACCCGCCTTTTGAGACGGGTTCACTAAGTTACCCAGGTGGGACCCAAACTTGCCATCCTGCCGGCTCCCTCCGTGCTGGGATTACAGGCGTGCGCCGCCCGGGCCTGCCAACCCTCATCTTTAACTGGGTTCTCAGGGTGCAGCCTGGAGCGGGTGGTCAGGTCAGGGTGCCCCCAGCCCGGTCCTGCCACACTGGTGGAAAGCTGTTCCTGAAAGGAACTGGAAGTGGGGTGCGAGCGGCGCCTCACTACTCTGCCAGGGAACAAAGGGGAAGCCAAGTGCAAGACGTGCGCCTCTCAAAACAGTCAGGGGCTCGGGGGCAGCGGGGGGCAGAGCTCTGCCTGACATGCGTGAGGGGCTGGGTTCCACCGGCAGCACCCCGGGAAGAAAAAGAGATGCTATAATCTACCCACTAGCTCAATTTTAATCCCCATCCCAGGGGGCCCCCTAGGCTGGGGGGTGGGCAGAAGGACCCGCTTTACCAAGGTGGCCCCACCCAGCACTGGGATAGAGGCGGTGTCCCTGGCGGGCGTCTCGCCCAGCGCACACAAAGCCGACACGGGGGGCTCAGAGATGGGGGACCCGCAGCCCTCTCCTCCCTGGGCTTGGCGCAGAGCCCCGGCGTTCTAGGCTCTCGCCAGGGTTGCGAGACACTCAGTTTGTGCTTCACTTTCCTGGAGCCCGTGCGTCCTTCAGACCGCGCAGCTCCAGGGACGGTGACAGTGACAGCCCTCGCCGGCCGCTGCCAGTCACGGGAAGCTGGGGAGGCGGCACACACCGCCCTCTGGCCTGCGCAGGGCCGGGGGCTGCGCTGGAATCCCGGGCCGCTGCGCTCCCCACCTGACTTCAATTAGCAGGGGCCGGCTCCCCTCCCCCAGCGCCAGCCACACGCCGTCCCAGGGGTCCCAGGCACTTTCTCCCGTCCCAGGTCAGCCAACAAAGGAGGACAAGGCTCCCTTTCCTGTCGCTTTTCGGCGAGAAAAGCACGAAGTCGGCCCCGAAGCGCGCCCCGCCCCGCCCCCACCCCGAGGAGGGGGAGGGGTGGTGCGGTTTGGTAAAGCTCATAAAAAGTTACAACCCTGTTAAACGCAATTAAAGGGCTAGATCTCGGGAAGATAGTTAAATGCACTTTATTATTATGATTATTAGCTTCTAATTTGCACGATTATCAAGAAGTAGGAGGTGGGAAAGCCGAGATAGCCGGCCGAGTCGTCTTCCGACCAGTCCTGTGGAATCAAACTTCTAAAATGTTCCCCGGCGTCGAGGGAGCGGGTGCTGGCGGCCGGCAGACGCTCCTTGCGCCGCTCGGCAGGCAGCACGGAGGGAAAGTCTCTGCTTTATTTGGGGGGAGGGGAAGATAAGAAACATCTGTTCCACATCCCACCGCCCGGCCCGCGGCCCCCGCTGCCGGGCCTCTCCCGGGGCAGCCACCCACTTCTTTTTCCCTTCTTTTTTCTTCTGGACAAGTTTGAAAAGAAACCAGTCTTTTGTCAGAATAAACTAAAAAATCCCACCACCCCATCAGTACCTTCCTCCACTGCAACCCATTTTCTGCTTTTTTGGAATAGAAACAAAGAAAGGCCCCAAACGACAATAAAACTCCACTTATAACTCACAAACCAACCCCGAAGCTGCTACCGCGCCCGAGGGAGGAGTTTCCCTCGGCTGAGGGCAGCGCAGACTGCAGGGAAAGTAGGGGAGCGACGTAGGGTCTCAAAACTCCAGAGTTTCCACCCAGTTCGAAGGCTAGGGGGACCCTAAAAACCCAGGCAGAGGAGAGGACCTGGACCAAAGTGGGGCGCGGGGGCGGGTGATTGGTGCCGGAGCCGCGGGAAGATGCGGTAGACCTTCAGGCTGCAGGTGAGGGCGCTGGGCCGGGCCCACCGTCCGCTCCCGCCTCCGCCCGCGTTTGTTTTGTTCTTTTTTTCCCTTCGGGTAGGAGGTCTCCAAGCACCGCGTGAGGGGGACAGCACAAACGCGGAGGGAGGGAAATGTGGAAAGGATCCAAGTCATCCCGCGGCTCCGCAGGCCGCGCGAAAGCACAGGCGGCAGGACTGGCTCCAGGCGCAGCTGCAAGGAACCGGCTCCTGGGTCCCCCAGGACCCGCAGGAGACCCCCAGATCCCAGCCCCGGGCGGGCTCCTTGGGCACCGTACTGTCTTCAGCCGGGGAGTCCTCCTGTTCTTTTTTTCTCTCTTTTTTTTTTTAAATAGAAAATATATAATTACATTTGCAAAGACTATTTACAGTTCTAATTACAAACCTCGAGGGGGCAAGGACGGCTCCAGGGTGGGGTCTGTCGTAGCCCCGCGCTTTCACACCGTGGTCTCCCCGCGCCGGCTCCGCGCCAGGCGCGCGTAGAACTTGCGCCACGACTGCAGCGTCTTGCCAGACCAGATCCAGAAGCCCGACGTGATGCCCACGATGAGCGTCATGAGGTACTTGATCATGTAGACCGTGAAGTCGGGCGCGGCACGCGGCGCGTGGGGCGCGGGGCACGGGATGGCCAGGCTGCGGCAGTGCTGGCTGACCCAGGAGCGCTCCCAGCGCTCGCGGAAGGCCTGCTCGTAGAAGTAGCAGGCCAGCACGATGGTGGCCGGCACCGTGTAGAGCACGCTGAAGACGCCGATGCGCACCATGAGGCGCTCCAGCTTCTCCGTCTTCGTGCCGTCGTGTTTCATGACGGTGCGGATGCGGAAGAGGGACACGAAGCCCGCCAGGAGGAAGGACGTGCCCACAAACAGGTACACGAAGAGCGGTGCCAGCACGAAGCCGCGCAGCGGGTCCAGGCTGTGCAGCCCCACGAAGCACACGCCGCTCAGCAGGTCGCCGTCCACCTGGCCCAGCGCCAGGATGGCCACCGTCTTGACAGCGGGCACGGCCCAGGCCGCCAGGTGGAAGTACTGCGAGTTGGCCTCGATGGCCTCGTGGCCCCACTTCATGCCGGCCGCCAGGAACCAGGTGAGCGACAGGATGACCCACCAGATGGAGCTGGCCATGCTGAAGAAGTAGAGCACCATGAAGAGCAGCGTGCAGCCCTCCTTCTTGGTGCCCTGCACCACCGTGCGGTAGCCGTCGTCCGAGAAGCGCTCGTTGCACACGGCGCGCTCCTGCAGCACGAAGCCCGCGATGTAGGCCACAGACACCATGGTGTAGCAGCCGGACAGGAACACGATGGGGCGCTCGGGGTAGCGGAAGCGCTGCATGTCCACCAGGTAGGTGGTGACGGTGAAGAAGGTGGAGGCGCAGCACAGCACGGACCACGTGAGGATCCAGAGGCGCGCGAACCGCGTCTCCTCCTGCGAGAAGAAGAGCGCGCCGTCGGGGCGCGCGGGCTCGCAGGGCGCGGCGCAGTCGCGCTCGCCCAGGAAGCGGTAGCTCAGGTAGGCGGGCACGCGCAGCACGCGCGGGCAGCGGAACGGGGAC
>NW_004955451.1:17477262-17500758 GCF_000276665.1 Chinchilla lanigera | reverse complement strand
GGGGGCGCCGGACCGCGCGAACTCGGCCCGCGCCCGCCGAGTCGGGGCTCTGCTCCTCCCGCTCCTCCGGCTCCTGCTCCTCTCGCGGACGCCTTTGTGCCTCCTGCAGCCTCACCTCGGCCTCTCCGATCCCAATTAGTCGGTTTCAAGGAGGCCCCGCCGGCGGCCCCGCCCACTCCGGCCGACCCCCAAAAAAGGGATCCTTGAAACCGCCCCGTCGAGCACTTAGCGCCAGCCCCGAATGTGCGCCGGCCAATCAGATTCAAATCTGGGCCCCGCCCCGGGCTCTGATTGGTCGCTGCCTATAATGAGACCCGAAACCAAACGCCTAGGACCACCCCGTCTCCCTGGGCTTTTAAAGAGACAGGCATGGGGGGGGGCGGGGTAGGGGCCGCCGCTAGGGCCCTGGAGACCCTGTTCTGGATCCTGGAACCCCGGCCCCCATCTTCCTGGAGATCGCCGCCCTGCCCCGGTTGCTCCAGACGCCCCCCTTCTTGTTCAGGGTTGCAAATCAAGTCAAAAACTTGGAGTTAAAACTTTTTATTTACAAAAATGAACTAGTAACGTACAAACTTTTGTATCTGCCCCTTCTGGCGGAGCCCAGGCCGACGTGTCACCTCACCCCACACTCAGACCTTGGGGTTCGCCTCGCCCCTCCCCCAGCTCACACCCTTCCACGACTCTCCGAAAATGGGAGCCTGTTTCTTTAAGAGGCTCTTAAAGGGGCCGGGAGTCCGGGAGTAATTGCCCCGCAGCGAGCACAAAGGAGCCCATTATGGTCCTTTGTGGCGGTGGCACCTCCGAGAGACAAACTCGGGCTGGGGCGGGGCCGGGGCGGGAGCCGCCCGCTCCCAGTCTTCAGGGCGTGAAGCGAAGTTGGGGGTCGTGATCGCAAGCTAATGGGGGTCGGGGCGGGGGTGCGGACCCCGGCGGAGAGGCTGCTGGGGCCTGGAGAGCGGGGCTCTGCCGTGCCTGCCCCTCCGCCCCCCGAGAGGGTTCCCGAGCCTGGGAGCCGGACTCGCGTGGCTCGGCGCGGTGGGGCACTGGTGCTGCGGCCTCCGGGGCGGGCTGAACGGAGAAGGAACGCGAGCGGAGACGGCGGCGCTGCCGCCCGGAGAGCGGCTTCCTGCGGGGCCAAGAAAGGCCGGCTCTTTACACCAAGAAGTTTAGCAGAAAGTAGAGGGGCTCGGGGCAAGGAGAGAAGAGTCCGTACAGACGGATGGAAGGGGCTGGGTCTCACGGGATTCACAAATGTTTTTCTAGACTGAGTGAAGGATAGGAAGGTTTTCTGATTATTTACGTACGGCTTGAAAGCTGCCCTGTATCCGGGGCGAGTTTCCCCCGCCAAGAAAGTTTTCCTTCAGAGTCAAGGCGACAGGCTGTGGTCCCTGCTCCCGAGCAGCGTGTGAGGACACCCTGTACTCCCGGCTCCTGGGTGTCACCCCGCTCCCCTCCCCTGGGAGCCAGGCCTGCGCACAGGTCGAGGAGGCAGCTCGGCACAGCTCTGCACACAGCGCTGAACCCGGGGGCCGCCTCCCAGCAACGCGGCATCTTCATGTTCCTTGCAGGACAGCCCTCGGGCCAGCCCGAGTGACAGCTGTCCCTTCCCTGGCCACGCGAGGCGGAGGGAAGCTGGGGCTGGAGCGGGGCTGTCCGGGGTCCAGCGTCATGTCACTCAGCTCTTGTATTCAGCACACACCCTCCCTTCTTTGATAGCTTTAGGGGTTTGGGCCCGCTGTTGATGCTGGGGAACCCCTCCCACACTGAAGAGGAGCCTGCAGCCCAAGCCCCTTCTGCACGCTTCTACTGAGGCTTCTGCTTTCAGGCCCCCATGTAAGGGCGGCAGGGGATGTGGAGGAAAATGGCAGTGTCCTTGCCCTGTGGGAGCTGATAGCAGGTACACCAGGCTGGGTGGCACAGGCCTCTCATTCCAGCATGCAGGGAGGCTGAGGCAGGGGGATCACAAGTTTGAGCCCCAACCTGGGCAACGTGGTGATTTAGGGAGACACTGTCTCGAAAATTAGAAGAGGGCTGGAGATGTGGCTCAGGAGACTGTGGCCAGGCGTACGGGAGGTCCACGCCTGCTCCTAAACCGAAACTCACAGGAGGGCAGAGGATGGGTGGCTTCTCACCGGGGCTTCAACCCGCAGGCCTGCGCAAAAGAAAAGTTTAAGTTTAAAGCATTGTAGCCTCCCAGAAAAAAAGTGACTCCGCGGAGATCTTTGGTTTGTGCAGCATTTTAGGTGACAAAAGGAGTCACTGTGGGTCATGACTGCTGTCTTCCCCATGAGCAGCTGGCATTCGGACAGGGCCAGGGCCCCCTGCCGGCTGCCACCCTACACAGGAGCTGTCCTGGATCCCCGGGCCTCTGCACCGGCTGCAGCCCCTGCCTCTCTGATTTCTGGTTTTGAGACACAGCCTTGCTATGTTGCCCAGGCTGGGGTTGAGCTTGTGATCCTCCCGCATCAGCCTCCCAGAGTGCTGGGACTACAGGCCAGAGCCACCACACCTGGCTCAGCCAGCCTTCCCGATGGAGTACAGGAACCCTGAAACAGAAGGGTGTCACGTGTCGTCTGATAGATGCCGCCCTGCGCTTTGAGTTTTAGGAGCATCGGTTTGATCGTTGACCTGCACAGGATTCCGGCTTCCACCGCTGGCTGCGCAGCAACGCGGGACGGAAACCAAGGCTCTTCAGCTGAGGCTGTGGCTCCAGGACAGCACATGGCCTCTGTTCAATCTCCAAAAATATTCTAAAAACCAGAATTTTTTAAAATGTGAGAAATGTCTAAAATAACGTCATAATGGTAAAGTAAATTTCTTCATCAGAAAGGACCAGGATGCAAAGTTTCGTGAGTTAAATTTCACGCATCCTTGAAGACCAGGGGAGTTGCCTGCGTCCACCAAGCTCCCAGAAGCCTGGCCCGTGCATGCACGGCTGCGCACAGCTTTGTAAGGAAAACAGTCTTGAGGTCACCTGACGTGCCAGGGCTGGAGCTGAGGTGCCCGCCCTGCCCACACACAAGCCCTGGCGTCTGTAGGAACCGTGTGCTTTTTAGCTCATGACAGTGACACTGTGGGAACGGATTGTGCCCTTCAACAGGGGGAAGGGAAAAGAAAGTCTGATGTGTATACACAATGGAATACTACCCTGCCACGAAGAAAGATAGCTCTGAGTCATTCATAGGGAAATGGATGGACTGTGAGACCCTAACACTGTGAGTCAGAGACAGGTTACCCGTCACTTGGTTCCTCTTATGTGAAAAATCCAAAATATAAGTAATTTAAGAGCAAGGTAGGGGGCTGGGGATCTAGCTCAGTGGCACAGCGCCTGCCTGGCAAGCGCAAGGTCATGAGTTCGATGCCTAGTACCGGAAAACAAACAAACAAACAAACAAACAAAAAAGAGCAAGGTAAAAGGGGGATGGTAGAAAACAAGACTTTGTGGAGACGGGGTGGGGGAGGGAGGAGGAAGGAGAGACAGCTAAGGCGCTGTGTGTACATTACCAGCCCCCAAGATGGGTGTAATCATTATGTATCACAAACATACACCAAGAAAGAAGAAAGAGAAAGAAAGAGAAAAATAGTTTTTTTTTTTTTTTTTTTCTGTCTTTCTGAGACAGGGTCTCACTGTGCAGTTCAGGCTGGCCTTGAGCTCACTCTGTAGCCCAGGCTGGTCTCAAACTCACAGTGATCCTCCTGCCTCAGCCTCCCAAGTGCTGGGATCACAGGCAAGCGCCAAGATGCCCAGTGAGTGGTGTACTTTTATTCCCTTAGCAAATATATATTCAGCACTGTATCCAAGCCCTGTCCTGGGGCTTCTTCTGTTCTGGTGTGAGAGAAGGGGGGACGCCTGGGGGTGAGTGGGGGTTGTGGGGGCGTGAGGGAGAGAGGGGCAGCAGAGGGAGACAGAGACAGACACAGAGAGAGGAGAGACAGAGAGAGCTCAACCTGCGCAGGGCCTGCGGGCAGTGTGCAGGGCTCCCTGGTGACGGAGAGGCGCTCGCCTGCTTGCGTGCCGTGGGCTGCAGCAGGGCAGGCACGGGTGTCTGGCAGGGGCAGAGGGCCCTGGGTGGCCGCGGGGCTTGGCATGGAGGCGGTGGCAGCTGGCAGTGCTGAGGACCCCAGGTCCGGGCACACAGCCTGCCCTGCGGGGACCTGAGCCTCGGGGGCGAGGCAGCCGTGCCGGGGTGGCTGCAGGAGCGAGTGGAGAGCCCAGACCCTGGGCTGGCGGGGGCCACAGACCAGGCCCAGAGGTGCAGAGACAGATGCCACCCGCTTTCCTTCGCAGGGAGTGCACGCTGCTGACGTCACAGCGGAGCAGGTTAGACAGCACTCAGAGGAGACGGTCCCAAAACCCGGCCGGCAGGAGGCGTGCTCCAGTGTGGAAGCACAGTGCCAAGTACAGTCTGCGCCACCGAGTGTGCGGCTCGTGAAGAAGAGGTAGTCGGTGGTGGTGTGCACCTGTGGGGGCTGAGGTGGGGGTCACAGGTCAGAGCCAGCCTGGGAGATGTATCAACTGAGCAAGACCCTGGTTCCCCAAAAGAGAAAGAACGAACGCGCTGGGAATTGACCCCCAATACCCCCCCACACACACACACACACACGGACAAGTAAAACAAAGAAATGATCCAGGTGTGGTGGCATAGTTGGGAGGCTGAAGCAGGAGGATCACGAAGGATTCCAGGCCAGCCTGGGCTACATAATGAGACCCTGTCTCAAAAAACAAAACAAAGCAAAAACCCATGGGGTGGTGGGGGAGTTCCTCGATGCTTTGTAGAAAGTAGGTTTGCCCCCTCCTCTGTGCCCTGGGGTCCCCCTCCCTCGCTAGGCACCCGGCCCTGAGCTCCCTTCTGCATGTGGCCCTCAAAACTGGGCCCAGAGTTGGCAAGAGACCCAGGGCTCCTGGACCCCCATGCCCGCCCAGCCCTGGGTCCCCCAGTGCTCCTTGCCCCCCACCAAGCTGCTTCAGAGGGCGACAGAGATGGGCAGTGTCCTACTGGCCCCGGCTCTGGCTCTGCCCCTCGGCTCCGAAGGCGGAGGGAGCCACAGCATGGGTGGAGAAGGCTGGAAGACTGCCCTGAGTTTGGTCTGCGAGGTTCTTGAGGTGACCAGAAATCGTGGTCCCTACAAATGAATGCACCAGAGATTCAGTCTCCCAGAGTCTTCCCCGGCCAGGGCCAGGGCACTCAGAAGTGGTCAGAGGCTGGGGCTGGGGCTGGGGCTCCTGAGCAGGGGCTGGGCGGGAGGGTTTGGCAGCCCCCAAGGCCCGGCGCCTCCCTCCCTCGCCCCCTCCTCGTCCCGCCGGCCCCGCCTCCCCTCCCCTGCCTTCCTGTAATTTAAGCTGTGCCTCTAGTCAAGTCGGCTGGAAAGGGGCCCCCCAGTTTCTCAGGAGGACCTGCAGACTGTCGGCCCTGGGGACCGCTCTGATCTACCACGGGGACCTGGTTTCTGTCCCCCCACTGCCTGCCTTCCCTGGACTTTGTGGGGTACCTGAGATCCAGCTCCTACTCTGGGGGACCAACAGGGAGCAGGCTGGGCGCCTCATGTCCCCCTGCAGACACTTCTGAGAGGGCCCAGGGCCTCTGCATCTGGGGGCACTAGCCTGGCCCTCTGGGTCTTGCTCTGGCTTTGGGGCACCCCTTCCCTCAGATGGGGGCCGGGGTGTGGGGTCCAGCAGCTCTCGCTGTGCGGACAGCCAGGGGCACCCTCCAGACCTTGGGCCTGTTGGTGTGAGCCGGCTGCGGGGCTCTGGGGCAAAAGGCCACCTCTCCTCTCCTGCTCTGTCAAACCCTTCGGTCCCTCGAGGTTTAGAACTCCACCCAAACGCGGCCTCCGAGATGGGTTCCGAAGCCCAGGCCAGACTGAATGCAGAGAGCTGTGGCCCCCGGCGGTGCCAACCCTGCTGCTGCCCTCTGACCTTCCGGGTCACTTTGCTTCTCTGAGTCGGAACCCTGTGCCCTCTGCGGTGCCGATGGGGCAAGGATGGCCACCCTGGGAGAGGGCGCTCAGGGTGCCTGGCAGGAGGGCCATAGTCTGTAGCTTGGGCAGAGCTGCAGGTGCAGACAGCACTGAGCTCTGAGCCTAGCGGGGCTGTGCGGGTGTCAGGTTCCCGGCCCTATCCCAGGTCACACTGATTCACCCTTGAGGAATTCTGTGCCCGGGGCTGGCAGCAGGAGGGGCAGGTGCCGACGCTGGAGTGGGCCTGGTCTCGGGGACAGGAGCTGGTCTCTCCTTCTGCCCGCAGACTTCCCAGACCCCAGCGGGAAGCAGTGCGGGGGCAAGCTCAGGTGGCAGTCCTGGTCTGCTTGGCACGGGCATCAGGGCAGAGTGAACACCGCCTCTGCCTCCCTGAAGCTTCTGCCCTGCAGCTGGCACCTCAGAACCCTGCCAGCCCTGGGCGCACCCACAAACGGCCCTGCCTCTGGGCCCCCAACTGCCCCAGTTGCTCCCTAGGCTGGGCCAGGCCAGCCCCGGAGGCCTGGAGCCTGGCTCAGGGAGGGTGGTAGGAGGGGGTATTCCTATAGAGGAGGGGCCCTGAGGTGTCTGGACCAGAGCCGTGTTTTCCAAGCCAAATGCAGAACAAGCAGGAGCAGATGGGCTGCGGCCTCAGCCTGTCCTAGAAAGACTGATCTCTGACCCCCTAATGCCAACCTGAGAGAGACAGCACCTGCAGAGCTCGGAGGTTAGCTGCCTGTCAAAGCCTGTGAAGCCCATGGAGCAGACTTCCAACCCCGGAGCACTCCTCTCCTAAAGGGTGTGGCCAAGGGGCTGGAAATGCTGTTGTTACCTTTGTAGGCTGGGGACTGAACCCAGCCTCTCACTCGAGCTAGGCAGGCACTTCTACTCAGCTCCCACACCCCCTTTTCCGGGGGGAGCTGGGGCCTTGCTGTGCTGGCCAGCCCAGCTTGTATTCCTGGACTCATGCCTGTGATCCTCCTGCCTCAGCCTCCAGGCCATAATCCACCGCCCCCAGTGAAGGGTCAGTTCTGGCTCTCAGTGTTTAGATCCAGGATTTCTCCTGTTCCTCTCCCTCCCTCTGCTACGCTCAGGCCTGGGAGACCCCAGAGTAAAGAGGGTGAGGGGTTTGCAGGAGGGATCAGAGTGTGAACGGACCAGACAGTGCCACGGGCAGGGGGGACAGTGGGCAGGGGAAAGCTAAGGCGGACACTCCAGCCTCATGGCGTCCTCAGATGGAGCTCCCAGGCCCCCAGCCCAAGGCCGGCCCCCTTCTTTGTGCTCAGCTTTTTCCCACAGCCCAGCGGGTGTGGGATCCCAGGCCCCTTCCACCGTTAGCACCTCGGCCACGGCACAAAGAGCTCGGAGGGGGCAGGGGGGTCTGCTCTGGGAGGCCTGGGCACCCCACTCCCTCTGGGGAACAAGAAGCTTCCCCAGCAGCTCCCGGACAAAAAGCTGCTTTACATGCAGAGGGTCACACAGCTGCTGGTTGGCCTGGTATTCAAACCCAAGCAGTCTGGTTCGACTCTGGGTTTGGTTTGGTTTAGTTTGGTTTTAGAGACAGGTTGTCACTGTGTAGTTCGGCTGCCTTTGAACTCACTATGTAGCCTCGGGCTCCCAAGTGCTGTGTTATAGGTGTGCGCCACCACATTGGGCTTTTTCCTTTCCTTTTTTTTTTTTTTTTGTACTGAACTGAACACAGGGCCTTAACACTGAGTTACATCCCTAGCCTGGTCTCACCAAATCCTAAATTGCCAAGGCTGGGGTTGAATTTGTAATCCTCCTGCTTCAGCCTCCCAGTCCTGAGATCACAGGCCTGTGTCACACCCATCCCCACAAGCTGTAAGCTCTTGGGCAGCGCTGTTGGGGGGCTGTGACCCCATTGTGGTGCAGCCCCACCCCTGCCAGGCCCCCCAGGGCCACCTGGCCACAGTGCTGTGCACCCTGCCCCCCTACCAGGTCGTCAGGATTCCCTGGAGCTTGGGAGGATGGGCGCTCCCTGTCCAGGGTTGTGGGGGCGGTGGATGCAGGGGTGCAGATGTAGCTGAAGCCCCCAGCTCCCTCTGTGCCAAGGGCCCCCGGGGAGAAAGAGGAGCCCCCGACACTCGCCCCCACCGCGCCAGAGGACCTAAGGCTGGAAATCCCCACCCTGCCCCCACCCCGGGTCCCTGGATGCGGGAGGGAAGAGATGAGCCTCCTTGCTCCCCACCAGCAGTGCACCCCAGACTCCCGGCTGTCTCCATGTCCCCCTCACCCAGACCTAAGCCTGCTTTGAGGGGGGACATAGGTGGGAGGGGTGAGGTGGGGCGGTGGGCTTGGGGGTCGCAGCCCGGGTCAGCCCCTTGCCTCCCCCAGCACATATGGGTGTCCACCCCCAGGGCAACCTGGGAGCTGGGGTGCGGGCAGGGCTGGGAGAGTTGAGTTGCTGCTGCTCACAGCTGAAGGAGCCCAGAGTCAGGGCCACTGTCTTCGTCGTGGGGTGAAATATGTGATACCCGCAGTTTCAGAGGGAGAGGTTTATTCTGGCTCGGCTTCAGCTCATAGTCAGCTTGCCCCAGGGCAGCACAGCATACTGGACATGTGGCAGGGAGAGCAGGTCACGAAGCCCTGCAGGCAGAGGGGCTGGGGAGGGAGATAAACCCAGGCCAGATCCCCACACACCCGGCTCTTCTGACCAAACGGCACCCCTCATAGTGAGTCAGCTGTCACCCCTATAATCTTTCCCGACCTCCCAAAAGCCCTGCCTATGAGCATACAGGGCTTGGGGGGAACATCTGCTCCTGGCTCCCAAAAGCCTCACCTGCATCCCTTTACCCAAAAGGCATTCAGTCACCAAAGTCCTAACGGTTCCAGCACTGCTGACACGTCCAAGTCCTCTGAGACTCAGGCAAGCTCAGCTGTGAGCCCCTGTGAAGATCAGAACGAAAGTGAAACACAGCCAGCACACAGTGGCACAGGGTAAACACTCTCACTCCAAAAGGAAAGCATGGGCATAGAAACCATGGAACCAAAATAAGACCAAAATCCAGCAGGGCAAACGTTAGCTCCTGTAGCTGCAGCACAGGGGCAGGCTATGGTAAGACGTGTGCTCCAAAGGATGTAGGCAGCCCCACCTCTGCGGCATTGCTGGTGGATGCTTCTCTCAGCTGCTCTCCTGGGCTGCATTTGCTCACTGTCTGAGGCTTTTCTTAGCAAAGAGTCCATGTTCCTGGCTTCTCCAGCACCCTGGGATTGCCACTACACCTTCCACTTCATTCTCACTGATCCATACACTGCCCTCTCAAGAGCACACTGCCCAGCCTCCCAGGCCTTCTTCTTAAATCTGGGTGGAAGCCTTCCTGACCCAACTCTCATATTCTGCATACTGTAAACCAGCACTATGTGGATGAAGTCAAGGTCTGCCACCAGCTGCAGCAGTAGCTGGGCCCCCTTGGATCATAGCTGCAGAGGCCTCTGAGTGCCTAGCCGGTTGAGTGCTATGAAGGGACTCTCAGGGAACAAATTCGCTAAGTGACCCTTCCTGATACCCTCCCTTCTCAAAGTAAAGTCTCACTTTTGCAATTTTGAACTTGTGAAGGGTGGGGCCTTGCTGGCTCCTCACACGCCTTTAGGGCATCATTCCTAGTACCCTGTTGTAAAGTGCTTGGCTTCTTTCTAGCAACACAGTTCCCCTCTGTTGCAACTCTGTAGGTCCCAGCTTTATCTGAGTTTCCTTTCTGGCCAAACTGCAAACTTCTAAATCATTCAGCTGTACCATTTGCTCTACATTTCAAGGTTCAGCTAGCTAAAGGCCCCCAACAGTACCCATGACACTGTCTCAACATTAGGCTGCCTTGAAATTTCTTCAGCTGGATTAATGAGTCCACAGACCTTAATCTCAGTTTCTGCAAAGTCTCAGGATAAGAACAAAAGGTAGACAAGTTTTCTTGCCAGATCATCACACTCATAGCCTGGGGCTGAACTGCCCATAGAGCTCTGCTCCCAGGTGAAGCCCGCTGAGGCTGCCTCTACAGGCTGCATTTCCATCAGCATTCTGGTCTTCTGAGCTCTGAGCCGAGTCTCCCATTCAGGCTCAGTTTATAGCATTCTGCGGCTTCTCCAGCTATCATCTCCAGACCTTTCCAAACTCTCCCTGCAAGCCGGTTCCTGAGCCAGGTGGTCAGGCAGCGTCGCAGCAAAGACCCCACTTTCCTGGAACCAAACTCTGAGCCGCCACTCTCTGTCACCGGACACAAGAGGCAGCGGCCACGACTGCAGGGAGCAGGGTTACTTTGGCTCACGTGTCTCAGCCCGTGGTTGGCTGGCTCCAAGGAAGTCAGCACAGCAGAGGGGCAGGCAGACCAGAAGCAGAGAAGTCAAGGAGCAGCAGGGGATGGAGATGACCCTCCCGCAGCGTCCAGGGACCCCCTGTTCCACCGGCCCCACCTGAAACCGCAAGTCCACTGCCTGGCCCCGCGCACAGCGGGAGCTCCTGGGGCTCTGGCCTCTGCTTGCGGTAGCGGCCTGAGGACCCGGAGGCGAAGGCAGGAGTGTGCACCCTGGCGAGCCCCAGCTAAAGCCACCGCAGTGCAGCTCCTGGCGCGGACCTTGCCCACCCACCGCGAGGTCGCCAGCAGCTGCGCACGCGGCCGGAGCTGCGTCGTGAGACCACAGCGCCCCCTGCCGGCGCCCGCGTCCTGTGCACGCAGGGTCCTTCAAGCCCAGAGCGAGAGTGTGGGCTTGGCCTGGGGGTGCACGCCTGTCATCCCGGCGCTCGCCAGGCCGGGGCAGGAGGATCTTGAGTTCGAGGCCAGCCTGGGCAGTAGAACAAGAGCCTGTCCCAAAAACAAAACAAAACTACTGCACAACAAAAAAGAAGAACGTCAGAATCTGTCCCCATTCCCCAAAGCGAGTGGAAGCTCAGGTGGGAGGAGCAGCCCCTGGAGTCAGAGCCGGCTGCCCACCTGCCCCTGCTCCCATGCGGGGTAGACAGGCAGGTCACAGTCCCCTGGGGTTGTGGGGATTCTGGGTGGAAGCAAGAATAATAGCACCTGCTGCTTAAGCAGCCCCACTAGGCGCCGGCACTGTCCTTACACGGTTTTACAGCTGAGGAAACTGAGGCAGGGAGAGGTTGAGGTCACCTCCTAAGGTGGCACGGACTGAGGAGCCAGGAGGAGCCACTGCACACCACACTCCGGCTGTTCCACTGCTGCATGCAAGGCCATGCCACCATGTCACCGGGGGCCTTCCTGACCCTGTGTCCCATTCTCAGGCCCTGAAAACACAGGGCTGCGGTGGGTCAGTGTCTGGTGCCGAGGGAGAAAAGGCGCGTGCGTCTCTTCCAGACCTCGCCAGGCTGGCAGCAGAGTCAGGAGGAGAGGGCAGGACACAGGGCCTGGCCAGCGTTTTCTGCCCCAGGGAGACTTGGGAAATGACCAGGACTCCTGGGAAGGCCCTGGCCTCTGGGCTGAGGCGGGAGAAGTGGCTGTGTGATCGGACGGTGGCGGCCCAAGCAGCCGCACTCCTGGGTTTTCAGGGTTTTGTGTCTGTGTGTGACTTCTTGTCCTAGGTGTGGGCAGGACGCTGTCCCCGAGGGGGCTGTGACCTGTCTTTTTTTTTAAAAATAGGGTCTTGCTATGTAGCCCAGGCTGGCCTCGAACTCACGGTGATGCTCCTGCCTCAGCCTCCCAAGTGCGGGGATGACAGGCGAGTGCCACCACGCCCAGCATGACCTGTCTTAAGGGGCAGTGAATCACATTCTTTCACAGATAGCTCTCATCCTCACCCGGCACCCCGCTGTGCTCGAACCCCCATGGCAGGCACTGTGCTGAGCACATTGCTGGACCACTCCCTCACCATGTCTTAGTTACTTTTCTCATTGCTGTAACAAAATACCCATCACCCGAAATTAAAAGATGAAAGGTGTATTTGGCTCGCCGTCTGTAGCGGTCAGTCCATAGGTGGCTGGCTCCAAGGCAGGGTGGTGTGGCAGAGGAGAAACAGTGCGTGGTGGGCAGAAGGGAGCAAAGCAAGCGAGAGACCTTAACAGCGTCTTTCTGCCCCTTTTATATTGCATCTAGGCTACCAGGATTAGGGCGGGGCCAAAACAGTGGACTGATTTAGTAACCACACACTCCAGATCCAGCCAGCTCTGAAAAAGCCCCGTCTAAGACTGCATGAGGCTTAGGGACCCCCATGTCCTTGTGAGACGACTGCAGTCAGTGTATTAGTCGCTTTTCCGTTGCTGGGACAAAATTGACGCCTGAAATGTACACCTGGCTCAGAGTGTCTGAGGTTCCGGTCCACGGCAGGCTGGTGTCAGGACCGGAACACTGTGGAGGGAGGAGGTGGTCAGGAAGTAGGGCACAGGAGAGCTGCAGGAAAGGGACCGGGGCCAGAGAGGCCACAAGGTCACACCCGGTGGCCCACGGAGACAAAGCGCACAGGACCGATCTCGGCGCGTCCCACCTGCTCCAGCTGACAACCAAGACGAGCCGTCACAGGTACTTCTGTGAGCGTGTGTGCCGTGTGTGAGCATGTGGCTCAAACTCGCACCCCAGCCCCTCCCCGTGCAGCCTTCAGGGAGGCAGCTCTTCTTCTTTGCAAGGCTCCTTCGTTCTGCTCTTCAGGACTTTGACTGACTGTGTGACCAGGTGTCACCAGGAAGGACTTCACCCAGCCAGCCCCCCTGGGTGCCAACCACAGGCACGAGGCGCTGTACCGGCAGCACTGCAGTGGTGTGTGGCCGGGTACCTGGGCTCCACGGCAGAGCCCCGGCTCCCACACGACCGACCTCAGCGCCCAGCGCGGCTGCACCGAGTGGCCTGGACACGTGGTGCAGCAGGGGCCGTGGGGACAGGAAGTGCTTCTCGTTCCTGCGGCCGTGCTGGGGGGTCAGAGGTGGGGTCACACAGGAGGTGGGGTCCCTGCAGCCGGTGTGTCCAGGCTGCAGCCCACAGACAAGGCCGTGGACGTCACGTGGGGGATTCCTGTGTGTCTCTCACGGCTGCACTGGGCAGCGCTGAGGTGTGGATTTTGTGGGTGACAAGGGCCCTGTGCCAGGGCAGCCACCATGTGCGCCAGCCTCACCTCTGCACAGCCACCCGGTCTCATCACAGCCCGCAGTGTGTGTGTCACACGTGGCTGTGCCGTTAGGGAAGAAAAACAGCAATTACGGAGACTCGTGTTTCACCTCACGCAGGGGCTTGCTCAGATCAGCAAGTGTCAGTTAGTTTATCGCTTGATTTATGCTACTGGGGGTCAAGTCCAGGGTGCTCTACCGCGGACCAACATCCCCAGTCCTTTTCTTTATTTAAATGATGAGACAGAGTCTCGTTGAGTGCCCAGGCGGGATTTGAACCTGTAATCCCCCTGCCTCAGCTTCCCTGAGTTCTGGGATTACAGGCATGGGCCGCCGTGCCCAGCTCCAGCTTCCCCTATTTGATTACTACGCTTGGGCTTTGTGTCAGCCAGAGCTTCCTAGAGAAACAGACTGAGTCCAAGACGTGCAGCTGTGGAAGACTGCACAAGGCTGGCTCACAGTGGCGCCCGAGGAGTGGAGTCTGCGCGCTGGAAGGGGCCACGCGGGTCCTACCAGGAGGCCGAGGGGTCTGTGAGGGAAGCCTGGAGACTACGTCCAGGGTGAGGGCGAAGGCTGCAGCCCCTCTGCAGAGAGAAGCACCTGCCTTCTTCGTTCCCTTTCTACTACTGGGCGCAGGCCTGCTGGGGGTCTCCTGACCTCGGTCCCCCCTCAGCCATACCCAGGTCTACACGGAGCCGACTGAGTTGGGCGTTTCTTACTCCGGTGGACACAATCAGTTCACTGTCACAGGCTTGTTGCTTTATTTCATCGGTTAATAAGTTTAAGCAGTTTTAGCAGCTGTAGGATAGCAGTACAAAGGCGAATCCCGTGGTTTTTGCACGTGACATCGTTGTACTCACATACACCACATTCCTGACGCTAGAAACACGAAGGGTTGCTGATGGCTTCATCTTTGAAGAGTACAGTTGTGAGAAAAAGAGAAAGGTCTGACCAAGTCTCTTTACTGGATTTTTTTTTTTTTTTTCTTTCCGGTACCGGGAATCAAACTCACGATCTCGCGTTTGGCAGGAAGGCGCTGTGCCGCTGAGCTAAATCCCCAGCCCCTTCCTGGGCTTTTGAGAGCTGATCTACCCGAGGAAAATACCTCTCACTTCCTGCCCCACTTCTGCCCCCTTGCGGCAGCTCAGATATTCGGAACCACCGTTTCGGAGGGCGAAGGACACACAGGGTGTGGCGAGATCAGGGCTCCGGGAGTGGCGGGCGCGCTCCCCGAGAGCTGCAGCCCCCTGCCTGCTTTGCGTCGGTGGTGCCCTCCTTCTGTGAGAGCGAACGTGTGGAGGAAGTGTTGCTGCTTGTGTGCGCAGCTGTGACGCACGTTCCAGGGGTGGCCTGAGACGATCGGCTTCACCCAGCGAGGCCAAGGTGGGCACAGGCTGGATGCCCGTTGGCCGAGGCCGATACCGCAGACACCGCGCTGGGTGGGCGGAGCTGGCAGGGGGTGCGGGGCGCGGCAGGGGCGTGAAGGCAGGAGGTCGGGCAAAGGCTGGGGAGAGAAGGGTTGGGGCTGGGGTTGGGGCTGGGGTTAGGCTGGCGGAGGCCGCCTTACCCATGCCTGCAGATACTTCTGTCATTTGCAAGGAGCCCTGGGCGGCCCTGCAAGTTACGGGAAAGCAAGTTCGATTCCTCATGGATACAGGGGCAGCTTACTGTGTTTGAACTCGGTCCCCAGCAAGCCTCCTCGAGACAGGCAGCCTCCCCTCGAGGGGAAGGGGACTCTGCAGCTCCATTACTGCCGCTCTGAAAGGCCAATTTGAGGATCACGTGCTTCGCCATGAATTCCTAGCTGACCTGCGACACCCTGCTCCCCTACTGGGAAGAGATTTTCTATCAAACTTGGGAGCTGTTCTCCAATTCCGGCAAAGACCAAAACGGATTTTGCCCCTCAGAACTGCCTCAAACCTCGCCCATCCGAGGAGCCGGCTGGGAGGGCCTGCTCCGTGGAGCGCCGGCCCCCTCCGAGGGGCAGGATCAGCAACGCCTGTAAATAGTTATACGACTAAAAGATCTCAGCTGAGCTCCCAAGCAAACGGGCCTGTGAGGTCTCCAGCCTCTCCTGGACAGGTTCTCAACACACCTTCTGCAACTCCTCCCAGCAGGGAAGACTCGAGACACGCCCCCCGCCCCCAGACCTCGGCTCCCGCAGAGGCCGGGCTCTGACTCCCCTCTGGTGGCAAAGCCAGCCAGATTCCAGGGAGACCGGCCGGTTCACAGTCGTAGATCTCATAGAGATTTCTTTTCCGTTCCTTTCCACCCAGACTTCCAATTTCTGTTTTCCTCTGAATGGAAACCCCCTCACAAAAGACAAAGGACAGTATATCCTACCCCTGCGGAACAAGTGCAGGGTCTGTCCCAGTCCAGGCCGTGTGTGCCCTCAGACCCCCGCCACCAAAAGACGGTGTCACTGTCCCCTGCAGATGGCCGGTTGCTGCCCCCTTTGGATGGACAGCAGAACCTTTACATAAGGCCCAAGTCTGAGCCCCTAGAACGGACAAAGCCGACTAATGCTGCGGGTCAGGAAGTAGAGCCCCACGCAGGCTCTGCCAGGCCAGCGCCAGACTCAAGGAAGCCTTTCTCTTTTGTAGCAGAAGAGACTCCAGAGGTCCTGACCCAGACCCGGGCAGGAATCCTGCCCGTGGCTTATCCTTCACCAGCACTGGACACAGTGGCTTCCAGATGCCGCCTGCCTGAGGGGAGCGGCAGCCACAGCTGTGCTCACAGAAGAGGCGGTGAAATTCCTAGCGGGACGAGGGTTAGGGTCCTGATCCCCTTGGGCAGCGCCACCCTGGAAACAAAGGGACGTTTACCGCTGACAGAAGAGCGGCTCACAAGGACCGGGCCTGGACAGCCCTGGGTGGCCAGAAAGGCTTCACACTCCTGTCTGCCCTCTTGTGAACCGGTGGTTTCCCTGTCCAGAGCCACGCGGACGGACAGGACGTCAGTGGCCTGGCTTCCCCGGCCCTGCAGTGAAGCAGCTCACATCCAAAGGCAGGCCGCACGCTCTTAGACCATGTCCCCCCAGAGCCTGGCCTGGTCCAAGGCGTTGTCTGGGGTTCACTGACAGGGAGACTAACGGGCCTCTCGGGAAGGCCTCAGGCTGTGACCATTGAGTCGCCCAACCCGCGGACGCTCACGCTCGGCTCCCTGATCGTGTTTGGCTGTTTTCCTGCCCGCCCGCTCACTCTTTGGTGCCACGTGTAATTGCCTGCTCTGTGGAAACGCTAAGTGGGCTTGTAAAGTCTCCCTGCGCCTCACCCGCCTCGCCGCTCTCTGACTGGGCCCCGACCGCTCTCAGCCCCAGACGCCTCCCTTCCTGCACCCTTGCTTCCGGCCCACTGAGCAGTCCCAGCACAGGCTGCCGGCCTTGCTGCCTCTGGGCCCACATGTCCTGCAGAGCCTCGTGACAGCGCGGACCCCAGTGCCCCACGCCCTCAGCACCAGCGGGACCCTTGCTGCTCAAGCCCAGGCGCCCCCTCCGTCTCCTGCAAGTCTGCACTTGGGGAAGCCGTTCCCGGCGCGGCTGTCTCCAGTGTTTCCCTGCCCACCAGAGTTCCAGTTTGCAAGCGCTGACCCCTCGGACGGAGGGCGGCGTCACTCCTCACCGCACCCTGGTCACAAGTCAGAGCCCATCTCCTCCCCAAACCACCCCAGGTCTGCCTCTCCCACGTGGGCAGACCCACCCACCACGCCGGAAAGGTCCTGGCTTCTTCCGGGAGACCCAGCCTCGCGAGGCCCCGCCGTGGCCGCTGCACCGACCACACAGCTGCTGGGCCACGGGCTCGGTTTCCTGGACTCACAGAGGCATTTCTCCTCGCAAGAAGACAGGGCGCGACATCTCAGCCACGAGCTTCCTCTTCGCAGCCTTCCTCGCCTGTGGGCCACACACAGCCTGCCCTCCCTACCTCGACCCCTGCCGGCCTTTCTTTGCGGAGGTCAGGCCCTTCTGCATCTCCCTTCCAGATGGCCCCAATTCCAGACGGCTCCCACAGCTGGCCTTTCCCAGTCCCCTTCCCCCTTCACTGAAAGCGGGCCCTCGCTGGGACACAGGCCTAGCAGCCCACCGGGCACCGCCCAAGCCCCCTTCTCCGTGGTGCCCGGGGCCCCCGGGTGGCGTGGCTTCCACAGTTGCGGGCCCTTTGCAGCCACCCTGCCATGGGTCCTTCCTCGGCCCTTGTCTGGCCCCCGTCTCCGAAGCTGCCTCCCACAATGTGTCACCTCCAGAACGCAGCAAAGCCCTGCGAGTGATGCCCGAGGTCCCCACCTCTCCTCTCAGCTCTCACCTCACCGTGCTGCTCACCCAACCAGCCCACCCAGGCTGTGGGACCGTGCGGGGCTGCAGCCCGGCTGACTGGCCCTGCCCTGGGGCCCACCCTCTGGCCCCACAGCACCCTCTGGCCCCACAGCACCCTCTGGGCGGGAACCACGGCACACTAGGCTGGAAGCAGCTTCCCAAGAAGAGACCACCAGGCCCTCAACCTCCCATAGAGTGTGTGGGGTCAAGTCTCTCGGGGAAGCTGAGGCAGGAGCGTGTGGACCCGGGCCTGCAGGTGCCCTGTGGAGGCTCTGCTGTCATACCTGCAGGCTGGGGTGTGTGCTAGGGTCCCTGTCACCCTCCCACTATTCCTGGGACCCCCTTTGCCTGTCCTGATGCCACCTCTGACCGGCCAGGACACCAAGCCCAGCTTCTTGCTGCCTCTGTTCTGTCTCCAGGGGCCTGGCAACCCCCCTGCCTCAGCCTCCTAGCATTTCCCTTGTCACGGCAACCCGGGTGCCTCCCTCCCCGCGGCCCTCTGTCCTTGGCATGAATGGGCCTGCTCAGTGTGGTCTCTCGTCCCCGAGGCCACCTCCCCGATGCCCCAGTGCCCAGGGAGGGCCAGGACACCTGGCAGGTGACAGAGACGGAGGGGACGTCGCGGGCACCCTGTGTCCCACCTGTGGCTCCTCTGATTGCTCTGCTCACCCAAAGCCCTGACCCACGGCAGCGTCACCCAGGAGCACAGCATCCCGCTGGCCACAGGACACTGTCCCTGCGTGGCCTTCCCTATGTGGAGGGAGGGACTCCGTGGGCTGTCGCGTATCCCGGCAGGGACGGCGGGCAGGAATGAGGGAAAGATGGATGAGAGACAAGCGTGGGTCAGGCGAGGTCCTCACTCTCCTAAGCGGAGGGGACCAACTGCCCAGGAGTGCCAGAGCGTCTACTTCTGCCCTCCAGAGCTTGGTACTAATTTCATCCTCTCTGCCCAGCAATCCGTTAGCAAGCTGCAGCGGCTTGTGTGCGTGCTTCGAGGAGCTCCGTGTTCTTGGGCTGGCTTCGTCTGCATGAGTAATTACTTTCCCGCTTCAGCTGCTCCCAGCAAGGCGGGTCGTGCATCTCCTCAAACCTCACTGCATTAGCGTAGCTTATGTGGTCGATCCTCCTTTATTTAAGTATCTTTGCTTATTTATTTATTAATTATTTTTTTGTGTGTGAGTGGTGCCAGAGATTGAGCCCAGGGCCTTCCTCATTTATCCTTTTAAAAATTATTTCTATTATTTTATTTTTACTGTTGTTTTCATGGTACTGGTGGTTAAACCCAGAGTCATTGCACTGAGCTACATCCCAAGCCTTGTTTATTTTTTATTATTATTTTGTCATAGCGTCTCACTAAGTCACTAAGCTGCCCAGGCTGGGCTCAAATTTGTGATCCTGCCTCAGCTTCCCAGGGTGCTGGGATGACAGGTGTGTGCCACTCAGTGTGTTCAAGCTGTCGTTCCACTGGCTTGTGGGCATTAAGGGAAACTGTTGCTCTTAAGACTTCCTTTCCAGCGGGGCACGGTGGTACACACCTGTCATCCCAGCCCTTGGGAGGCTGAGGCAGGGGGCTGCAAGTTTGAGTCCTGCCCGAGCAATTTGGCAATTTACAGACCATGATCAGATGCACATTTCCCCGAGGCTGCACTGCCTCAGCCTCTGGTAGGGCAGCCTGGGACCCACTCCGCACCCAGCACCCACAGGCGCTGCCTGACTTAGCTGCTCCTTGTCACCCCGGCTGCACTCCCTTCTGCCAGGTCCTTGACTCTGAAATCAGACAATGATTTCTGGCTTCTGTTTCACATGGTGAAAGTGGCCAGGTACCAGTACGGCACACCTGAAACTCCAGGTTCTCAGGAGGCTGAGGCAGGAGAATCAGGAGTTTGAGACCAGCTGGCCAATTTAGCAAGACCTTGTGTTAAAAATTAAAAAGAAGCAAGGCACAGTGGCCCATACCTATAATTCCAGCACCCTGGGAGGCTGAGGTAGGAGGATGTCAAGCTTAAGCCCAGCTTGGGTGACTTAGTGATTTAAGGAGAACTTATATAAAAAAAAAAAAAAAATTAAAGGGCTGGAGATGTAGCTCATTGTGAAGGTCCTAGGTTCAATAGGACCACAAATAAATAAATAGATAAATACCACAAATAAATAAATAGATAAATACAGTCACAGAATTTTTATGAAAATCTAGGAGTTTGCATGTGTGATATAACTGGAAATATTTTTATTTATTGGGACAAGGTCTTGTTATGCAGCCCAGGCTGGCCTCAAACTCTTTTTTGTTTTGTTTTGTTTTGTTTTTTTCCGGTACCGGGAATCGAACTCACAACCTCACGCTTGCCAGGCAGGTGCTGTGCTGCTGAGCTAAATCCCCAGCCCCTGGCCTCGAACTCTTGATCCTCCTGTCTCAGCCTCCCAAGTGCTTGGATCACAGGCAAGAGTGGCACAACACAGGGACAACATTAACCAGGAATGAAGATGCAGAAGGTAGAATAGAAAAAATACATTAGTGTTTGTGTAAACGTGAAAAGGTTTTTGGCTGGAAAAGTAAAACATAAACACAGTCATTAGGAAAACAGCAGATTTAGAAAAAAAAACTGCCCCACAGACAACAAATCCCGGGCTGACCAATCTGCTATACAAAAGAGCTTAGAAACTGACAAGAAAAGACAAAGACCCATAGAAAACAGCGAGGCTGTGAGGAGGCAGTTCTCAGGGACCAGTTACAGGAAGACAGGAGCATCACAGCCCAGTCCCCACAGAGGGGCAGACCCAGGCCGAGCTTCTCAGAGGCAGGGAGGGGCGGGGAGGCGGTATGGACGCCAGGAAGAGACCCGGAAGTCGTCCAGACCCGCGGACCTGGCCCTGTCTGGTTCCAAGCATCACGTCATGAAAAACCCCACAAACAGCACCTGTTCTTTGCCCACAGGCGCGCCTAGAACTTGGTCCCAGGGAAAGGCAGCAGCACACATTCAGCATGGGGCTGGCTCCGGGCCGAAGCCTGGGAGCCCGGCGGGTGCCAGCCAGTAACAGTCAAGCAATGTCATATGTCCATCTTGTGCTCGAAAAATGCTAGGCACTCTTCAAAGGGAAGAGCAGCTGCCCGAGGGTGAGGCCACAGGCCTGTGAGCCCAGCGCCCCGGGAGGCTGAGGCAGGAGGGTCACAAGTCAGAGCACAGCCTGGACAACTTAGAGACCTAGTGAGACCCTTTCTCAGAATAAAGAATGAAAAGTGGGCGGGAATGTAGCACATGCAAAGCCCCTGCTTCAGGCCCCGGCACTGAAAGGAGAGAAAGAAAAAGCACAAGCAAAGGGCTGAGCGCACCGTCTTGGAGGGATTTTCCTTAAGTACTGTGAGCAAACAAAGCCTGACACAAAAGGTATGGATGATGAGATCCTGGTCTTGGAAAACTAATAATAACAAACCCCTGTGTTTTATTTTATGTATTTATTTTTTTAAATCTTTTTGAGACAGGGTCTCGCTGTGCAGTTCAGGCTGGCCTTGAGCTCACTTTATAGCCCAGGCTGGTCTCGAACTCACAACGATCCTCCTGCCTCAGCCTCCCGAGTGCTGGGATTACAGGCGTGCGCCACCACGCCCAGCTAAACCCCTGTGTTTTAAAAGGTGTGTATAATGTGTGTGTGTATATGGCTGTTTGTTTTTTGAGACAGGATCTCACCATGTAGTTCAGGCTGGTCTCAAATTCAGAATCCTCCTGCCTGACTCCCAAGTGCTGGGATTACGCCAGCACACCAGGTGCGCCACTATGCCCAGCCTTTGTGAGCATTTGCAGGGGCTGGGTTGCGGCTCAGCAGCCGGGCCCACGCTGAGCATGCATGAGGTCCTGGGTTTGATCCCCAGCCCGGAATGGATGGATACAACCTTCGTGCTTCAGAGAGGAAGAAAGGCCCCCTTTCAAGAACAAGCTTGGAAGGTGTGATTGCAGGTGCATAGGGGTAGGATTGTTTCTGCTGCTGTAGCGGGGCTGCTGGGGGGGGGTTTAAAGAATAAGAAAGACAAAATGTATAGCTCAGACCTTGGTCACTTCCTGTTGGGTCCCGGTGGGCCAGGAACGGGGCTGTGACTGCTGTCCCTGCTTCGCAGGCTCCCGCCACGCCCCTGGGTGGAGGCCTGGGTGCTGCTGGGTGCCGCTGGGTGCAGCCCTGGCGCAGCCAGAGTGAGTCAACAGTGTCCCTGGGCCACGGCGTGCTCAACCTGCCCCCACACTGTTTTGGGCAACCCCAGACCCAGGGCCTGGAACATGCTGTCCACAGGGGCCACTATGAGCCACAGCCGGCCTCCTGTCCCTGGCACGTGGCTCCTGGCTGGCATGGGGTTGGCAGGGTGCAACAGGGCACCGTGGCCTGTGTTCTGAGCTCACTCATGAGGATCAAACCAAAACACAAGGTCCACATAGACAACTGGTTTTTTAATCTTCACTAAACTCAGACACATCTCAATTCAACTTATTATTACTATTATATTATTATTTTTTGTTTTGGAGTACTGGGGATTTAACCAGGGTCTTTGTACCAAGCTTTATCCTCCAATATTTTTTTTTTTGGTACCAGGAATCTACCTCAGGACCTTGCACTTGCCAGGCAGTTACTGTGCCACTGAGCTATTCCTGGCCCCCCAATACTTTTTAAAATTTGGGTCACTAAGTTGCCCGGGTTGGGCTTGAACTTGCAATCAATCCTCCTGCCTCAGCCTCCTAGAGTTCTGGGATCATAGCATTCAAAATAAATAAGTAAGTAACTAAGTAAGTAGGGGCCAGGAGTGCAGCTCAATGGCGGAGCACTCGCCTAGCATGCACAAGGTCATGGGTTCAATCTCTAGTACCAACAAACAAAGAACACCAAACCATTACATATCTTAAACCTGAGGGCTGAGGTCAGACTTGGTGTCAGAGGACCTGCCTAGCACACAGGAGGCCCTGGGTTCCATCCTCAGAATTGCAAAAAAGATCCTGCCCTGGCCGCTTCTGCCAGGGCTGGGCAGGGCTGGGCACGGCGGGGGAATGGCTCACACACCCTTCCGCCTAAAGCTTCCGCCCCATGCCTTCTTCTGGCCGGGCAGGGCCTTTCCCCATTATGGGACTGATGACACTGCCAAAAGCAGCGGCGTCCTGCGCCCTCCCAACAGTCCGCAGGGGCAGGAGCAGTGGAGATCAAGTCCTAAATCCAACTGTCACAGCTTATACAGAGGAAGAATTGTGCTGACGTGTGCACTCCGCGTGCACGGGCCTAAAGACCTTCAGGTGATTCGGCCCAGTTTTGGCACCTGGAGAACTCCAACGCCCAGCTGCTGGGCAGCAAGCTGGCGCAGTTTAAGACCCAAGGACTGGGGAGGGCGGGGCAGGAGGGTTGCGTGCTCCAGGCCGGCCTGGACTACTGTGAGTCCTTTTTGTCAGGAAGAAACCAAAACAGCGAAGCTCTCTGAAGTCTCCCGGGCTGTGGGTTTAAGCCCCTCGCCTCAGGCTGCACCACAGATCAATTATATGAGCACACCCAGTTTTACTTGCTTAGCACTCGCTCATATTTACAGATACATATTTCGTTAGTTACTGACTTCTCTGGATGTGAGGCTGTGAGGGAAGGGATCTGTCTACTCTTAGGCTGGGCGGGGCACCGGCTCAGCCGATCACCCGGACTGGACCGTTACCATCTCTAAAGGCGCAGAGCTGCCGGACTGTACCGGTGTGTATGAGCGTCAATGGAAACACTTCAAAGGAGTCAGGATCCATGCCACGCACGGTGGCGCACAACTGTTATCCAAGCACTGGGAAGGCTGAAGCAGGAGGATCCCTGGAAGGGCGAGGCCAGCTCTCTGAGCTACAGCTACAGAGAGCCATAGCGAGGCCCTGCCTAAAAAAAAAAAACAGGCTCTAAGTGTGCATTCCCAACTACTGTATTGCGTTGTTATCTGGTGAGCAGCGCGGAGGACAGACGCACAGTATGTCAGGGTGAGTTAGCAAAGGACACACCATGGTGGGAAAGCCGGCCCGCTGTCCCGACCTCTGCCCCGGAAGTGCTTGGTGCTCCCCGGAGCGAGTGCGCATGCGCGGCCGCTGGGGTCGCTCGGGGTCGAGCGCGGCGCGGGCACGCGAGGGAAGTTCCGCCTCCGAGGCTGGCGGCGCGTGCGCCCGCGGGGCTCCCTCAGGACGCGCCT
>NW_004955451.1:17444814-17476609 GCF_000276665.1 Chinchilla lanigera | reverse complement strand
CCGCAGGGCCGGGGCCGGCCCGGGCGGAACCCTGGGTGTGCGGGGCAGACGCGTCCGGAGTTGGAGCGCGCCGCCTCGCCGCTGGGCCCCTGAGAAAAATGGGGTTTCCTTCCAGCGAGCGCCGGCGAGCACGAGTAGACGGCGGGCGTGTGGCGTTCTTTGCTGGTGTTTAAGAGACAGCTGACACCCAAAGCCTCAAGTGTTTTTTAGCGGAGAGGGTGTCAAGGTGACCTAATAAATTGAAAGCAGGTGAGACGACAGTTCGGCTCCGAGGAGAGGTGGCTGGCCCGCAGCCGCGGCCTTTCAGCCCGCTTCTCAGAGGCGGGCTTGGCAGGGCCCTTGGAAGGAAGAACTTTGAAAACCGGGCAGGAGGGTGCGAGTGCTGTCACCTGAAAATGTTGGCTGTCTTCTATCTTTGCAGTACCCAGTTTCCGAGTAAGGTGACCCTCTCTTCTGCGCTTCACTTGCCTTACTGTCCTTTCTGCTTTTCTGTTAAAGGAACCCACTTCTGCTGTATTGAGCTGGCCAGCAGAGGGTCTGTTTTTAAAATTCAGGTGCCTGCCGTGCCTGGTCGCTCACGTCTGTAACCCCAGCACTCGGGAGGCTGAGGCAGGAGGATCGCAGAGAGTTTGAGACCAGCCTGGGCTGCATAGTGAGTTCAAGGCCAGCCTGAACTGCGTAGGACGAAAAACAAACAAAAAATTAAGATATGCTAGCAGTTTGAGTAAACGAGGTATTAGAAGTGGAAACCTTGAGAGCTCTTCAGGGGTCCCTGCACAGCCCAAACCTGCCCCCCGCCAGCTCAACTTTCTGTGCATCGGGGGTTTCCAGCGGGAGGGACTGGGAGGCTAGAGAAACCTCTTGGAAGTGGCATTTTATTTAGACTAACTACCCTAATCGTGGACACACAAATGTGGTATTTCTATACAGTGGACCCTTAAAAAGGAATGGAAGTAATCAGTGTAGTACAGCACGCCTGTAAGCCCAGCACTCTTGAGAGTGATGCAGGAGGATCACAAATTTGGGCCAGTCTGCTGCAATTAAGAGACACCTTGTCTCAAAAAAGGGCTGGGGGGCTGGGGATGTAAATGCCAAGACCCTCAATTCAGTGCCTCTACTACAAAAAAGGAAAAGAAAATAAAGAAAGAAATTAAAATCTCCTAGACAATTACAAGATGTTAAATCTTGTGTTTCTTCCCTTCATCCCAATGGGGCTCAGATCCAGCATTATGTCTCCAGTCCACAAGTATTTTTGAATGAATGTACTTTTAGAAATGTTAGCATAATAATTTATGAGCGGGCTGGAGATGTACCTCACTGCTTGAGTGCTTGCCTGTCGTTCCTGTAACCCTGAGTTTGATCCCCAACACAACAAATATTTAAGTAAATAGATACGTAAAATAAAATTAAAAACTAGTGTTTTTTGTTTTTCTTTTCCCCCTTGGTACTGGAGATCAAACCTAGGAGCCTTCTATCAGTGAGCTACATTTTCAACCCTTTTTAAAATTTTGAGGGCCAGGGATACAGCTCAGCAACACAACGCCTGTCTGGCAAGAGCAAAGTCCTGAGTTTGATTCCTAGAACCAAAAAAATAAATAAACAAATATATAAAATAGAATTTTTTTTTTTTTTTTTCACTGGTACCAGAAACCGAACTCACAACCTTGCGCTTGCCAGGCAGGCGCTTTGCTGCTGAGCTAAATCACCAGCCCCAAAATAGAAATTTGAGACAAGGTCTTGCTAAGGTCTCCAGGCTGGCCTTAAACTTGGAAGTCCTCCTGCCTCAGCCTCCAGAGTAGAGTAACAGGGATTACAGGCATGTGCCACAGGGCCTGGCCCCCCTAGATGTTTTAATAAAGGGAAAAACATAAATTGGCTTTCATTAACGATAGTCTGATTTAAAGTTTATTGGACAGAAAAATATGTAATAAGATGCTCCTACATAATATATCTGAAACATTTTTTGGGTTCAGATGACTCACAATAAATGTGGTATTGGACCCTATGGCCCATACCTGTAACCCCAGCTACTAAGGAAGCTGAGGCAGGCAGATGGCAAGTTCAAGGGCAGTCTTGACAACTTACTGAGACCCTATCTCAAAATAAAAAGGGCTGAGGGTGTAGCTCAGCAGTAGAGCATCCCAGGGTTTGATTTCCAGTGCCACCAAAGAGTAAATAAAATTTAAATGTGGCCTCATTTTAATGTTTGTGATAAATCATACTAAACCGCTAATTCCATGGGTAAACAAATGAATATGTATTAGTTTTGCAAACAGTAGAGAGATCCATTGCTTTAAAAAGATCTTACAGCACTAGGTATTTCTCTGTTCATCTTCTCTGGTAAGTTCTAGATGACTCATTTTCTTTGCCTTTAGTTTCGCAATTAATTTAAAATTTTAGAATTGCATTCTTTACTGGTTTACCGTCAAGTACAAGTTCTGGAGCGTTTGAATGTTGTTTCTTTCTATTGTTGTTGTTGTTTTTGTTTTGTTTTTCTTTGGTACTGGGAATCAAACTCATGACCTTGCACTTGTCAGGCAGGCTCTGTGCCGCTGAGCTGTATCCCCAGCCCTGAATGTTGTCTCTTTAATTTAGTGTGGAGCCAAAGAGTTGGGTTTGCCATTATATCATGTGAATACTTAAAGTTTCTGAAAGTTTTTTGTTTATTTGTTTTTTATAATTTTTTCCAGGGCTGAGGCTCAAATCTTGGGCCTGACTAGGCTACTACTGAGCTATACCTACAACTGTACCACAGGTGCTTTTATTAACATGAGGACAATAAGTGGTAGAGAGGTGAGCATTGTCTAGCATGCAGGAGGCCCTGAATTCAGTCCCCAGCAACACACACACACACACACACACACACACACACACACACACACGTTTGTATACATGTAGAGAAGCTTAACTGTTGTGCACCCTTTGAAGTACTTAATCATTACCTAGGACATAGATTTTTAAAAAGATTAGTAACTTTAGTATAATGAACATATATTTTTCTACAGGGTTTATGTATATTGTCTCATAATACAAACTTGGGGCTGTGCCTATGCTGGGCAAGTGCTCTACCCTTGAACATACCTTAAGGCACTTTTTTTTTTGAGACAGGGTCTCCCTGTACAGTTCAGGCTGGCCTTGATCTCACATTGTAGCCCAGGCTGGTCTCAAACTCCCAACGATCCTCCTGCCTCACTCAGCTTCTTGAGTGCTGGGGTTAGAGGCGTGTGCCACCACACCCGGCAAGGCACATTTTTTTAAACTTTTAAATATTTTGGTTTTTTTGAGACAAGGTCTTGCTATATAGTTCAGACTGACGTTGAACTCACTGTGTGGTCTAGGATGCCTTGAACTTTGGTGATCCTCCTGCCTCAGCCTCCCAAGTGCTGGGATTATAGGTTATATTATTTTGGAAATGCTCGCAATTTAGGCTAGTGCAAGTGCAGGCCTGTGTGTGTGTCTTACACACTTTAGATGTTTCATGAGCTTTAACTACTTCTTTAAGGGTCTGACTGCAATTTCTTTTCTTTGAGATAGGGTCTCACTATGTGGTTCTGCTGGTCCTGAACTCATTATGTAGCCCAGACTGACCTCAAACTCACAGTGATCCTCTTGCCTCAGCTTCCTGAGTGCTGGGATTACAGGCGTGCAGCTCCCTGCACAGCTTGACCTCAATTTCTGAGTGAGACATTACTTCTACCTGTGTTTACTAGGTAGGTAGGACCTATTCTGATTGAAGTGGTATACAAATTCATGGAAAATATATAATGTAATTTAAGATACAGAGATACTAACCGTGGATTTCTAGAGTAGTTAGAGAAAGTCTCCCTTGTACATGGACCATAGCTAGGAAGGCTGTTAAGAGACCGCAGTCTCTGGTCTCTGTGGCTATGCATGTGCATAGAGACATGGTAAGTGTTGGTGAGAGGTGTTCTTCAGTGTGGTTGCAGGGGACTGCTGGTTCTTGGAGTACTCTCTGCTTTCAGTTTGCTGGGGTGCTACGGTTGAACCCAGGGCACTTTGCATGTGGGCAAGTGCTGTACCATTCTGATACACTTTTAATCCTGTGTGTTAGATTTTTGATGAAAAGGAACTAGAGCAATACATCAGTGTCGATGTGGCGAAACAAGAAACACCCCTTTTGGGGGTACCAGGGCTTGACTGAAGCACCCTGGCACGCTAGGCAGGTGCCACCACTGAGCTGCATCTCCAGCCCCTTTTTATCTTGAGACCGGGTCTCACCAAGTTGCCCAGCCAGCCTCCAGCTTTCAGTCCCGAGGAGCTGGGGTTACAGGCGTGCACCACCACACCCTCCAAGATATATTAAAGGCCATAATAAAAATGTAAAAGTTGCTCAAGAACTTTCTGTAGCTTATGTAAATAATCAGAATTTTTTTTTCCCCGGTACCGGGAATTGAACTCATGACCTTGTGCTTGCCAGGCAGGTGCTGTGCCGCTGAGCTAAATCCCCAGCCCCTATAACGTTAAATATCAGTAAGCAGATCATATATTATTCTTTGTGTATAGGATTTGCGGTTTTGTGCAGTTTTGTTGCTTGCAGTGTCCCTGGATCAGATCCGGGGCCTCATACAATCTAGGGAAGTGCTGTACTGTTGAGCTGTTAGCCCTCCCTCTTTTGTGTTTCATGTTTGATAGCAGAATGTGACCATCAAGGAATTTTTTTCTGAGAGGGGCAGTTTGAGATAGGGTCTCACTATGGAGTCCAAGCTGGCCTTGAACTCTTGGCAGTCGTCCTACCTCAGCCTCCCAAGGGCTAGGATTACAGGCGTATGTCACCATGCCTGACTCAAGAAATTCTTAGTTTAGACCAGTGAAGGGGTTCACAGTTTTAAGATATTTAGGTCATAAAAGCATAGTAGTATGTTTTCTGTGTTTTACTATGGAGTTGACATTCTAGAGCCAGGCATGGTGACACCTCTAATCCCAGCGTTGAGGAGCCTGAGGCAGGACTGCTGCAAGGTTCAGGGTCAGCCTGGACTACACAGCAAGACTGTCCAAAAAAAAAAAAAAAAAATGCTGGCTTTTCCAACAGGCATGCCAGAAATGACACAGGACAAGGGCTCTGCTCCTCATTTCCTGTGTCTCTCTCTCTCATTGGAAGAAATGCCACAAGCAGTTAAAAACCAACAGCTTTAATCTTAACTGTTCCCTTTCCTGTACATGTGATAGGTGTAAAGGATCAGAACCCAGCTGGTAGCAGTTTCAAAATCCCAGTGATGAGCATACATGATTTTAGCAAATGCAGAATGATAATGTAACTCATTAGTGCATTCTCAGGTGAATAGGCGTGACTAGAGTTAGGTTGGAACACAGGAAGCCCCTGGAGTGGATGTGAAGGGTACAGGACCTAGGGCGAATGTGGGAGCACTCAAAAAGTGGAACACAGCAAGCAATAGCACCACAGAGAAAGACGTTTGTCCGTGTGCTTGAGGGGCAGTTCTGCACCCTACCCTGGGACGGGGGAGAGCTGGGAAGAGCTGTGCTTACAGGCTTCACGTGGGGGAGCACTTATTGGCTTCCAGAGTAAGCCTGGGAGGCCAAGAGGACAGCTGTGCTGTTAGGGTGATTATTTCAGGGCTCCTCTAGTGCAGTCAGAGTTATTTAGAAGCAGGACTGGGGACAGAGCTTTGTGGTAGAGTGCTGCCCTGGGCTTGGTCCCCAGTACTGCAAGAACAAAAGAACCAAAACCAGCCAAACAAAAAACTGGGGCTGGGGTGTCACTTAGGGATAGAGCGCTTGCCCAGCATTGGGAGGCTTGGGTTCAATCTTCAGTATTCCCCCATAAGTAAAAACAAAAATAGAAAAAAATAATAGGTATAAATGTATGTATGTATAAAAAGCCCCGAAGTCCCTGTTGTATTATTTCTTGTCATGCATTTCTCTTCTCGAGAGACTGTGTGTGTGTGTGTGTGTGTGTGTGTGTGTGTGTGTGTGTTTTGAGACAGGGTCTTGTTATATAATTTAGGCTGGCCTTGGACTCATGGTGATCCTCCTGGCTCAGCTTTTTAGGTGCTAGGATTCCAGGCACTACCATCTCTGCAGGCCCCCAAAGGTAAATTTTTGACTTAAAAAATGTTCAGCCCAGCAGGGTGTAGTGCTGTACTCCTTTTATTCCAGCACTCTGGGAGGCTGAAGCTGCAGTTCACAAGTTTGGTGAGACCCTGTCTCAAAATAAAAAGGGGCTGGAGGTATAGTTCATTGCAGAGGCCCTGGGTTCAATCCTCAGGACCTACCCACCCCCACACACAAATTGCCAGGCATGGTGGTACACTCCTGTAATGGTGGCACACTCCTCAGCTGCTTTGGAGGCCAAGGCAGGAGGTAGCATGTTTAAGGCCAGCCTGGGCAAATTACCAAGATCTTGTTTAAAAAAATAAAAAGGGGCTGGGTTTGGTGGTACACTCTTTGGGACGCTGAGGCAGGAGGATTTCTGTGAGTTCCAGGCCAGCTTGGGCTACAATGTAAGTGAAATTTTGTCTCAAAAAGATGAAAAGGGGGAGGGACTAGAGGTGTAGCTCACAGTGAGGCCTTTGGTTTGATCCCCAGTACTGCAAAAATTAAAACACACCCCTAATAGTGGTCCTCATGGTGGTGTTTTATAATTGAGATACATTTCCCCCTGATTTCAGTTTGGGTACTTGGAGGGAGATTGTCATGGTGCTGGAGATTAAACCCAAAACCCAGTGCCTTTGCACTGAGTGATCCTCCTGCCTCAGTCTCCTGAGTGCTGGGATTACAGTAGTGCACCACCACACCCAGCTTGGTCTGTTTTCTTGATGTGGTGAAGATCACCATTTTTTCCACTGGGGATACAGACCAGTAGCGGGTACTTCCTTCTGTGTCATTCCCTGCTTTCAGTCCCTAGCACTGTTTTCTGAAACAGTAGCAGAGGCTCACAAAACTCAAATTGTGGGTCTGAACCCACGTTGAGGTTTTATCTTTGTTCTTGAGATTTAATCTGTTTCTAATATTTTATTTGTGGGACTGAGTAGTGGCTTGATGTAGATGTCTAGCTCTCTTTTTAATTTGGATTTTTTTTTTTTTTTTTTAAGAGACAGGGTCTCGCTTTGCAGTTCACACTGGCCTTTAACTCACTGTGTAGCCCAGGCTGGCCTTGAACTTGCAGTGATCCTCTTGCCTCAGCCTCCTGAGTGCTGGGATTACAGGTGTGTGCCACCATGCCCAGTTAGATATGCAGTTGTCGAATTCTGTTCAGATTCCTTTTCTGAAACACCTTGGGCCTTTGCTTGCCTGTCTGGCATTACAGTAATTCTCTTTGCATATTAGCTTTGCTGTTGAGCACTAAGTGATAGCAGATCCATGGTGATTACCATAGAAGTCGCAGATGACTGCGAGATGCTGAAAGAAGGCATTGATTGGACACCGCAGCAGATACCAGAAGATGTTGTAATGATTTTCCACTTACAAAAAGTGAATTGTCCAGTAAGCTGTGGGAGCTTAAACATGGGCTTAATGTGTATTGTATTAGTCTCTGCAGAGCTAAATGTGTATAGGCTGAAAAGAGTGCATTGTATTGTCATGCTTGTACCTAAAGGATTTCTTTGAGATTTAAATAAATATATTTAAGGGCTGGGGATGTAGCTCGGTGGCAAAAGTGCCAGTCTGGCAAGCACAAGGTCCTGAGTTTGATTCCCAGTACCAAAAAAAAAAAAAAAGAAAGAAATATATTTAGGATTTGTTTGGTTGGTTGGTTGTTGGACTGGGCTTTGAACTCAGGGGTACTCTATGACTGAGTTTATCCCCTGCTCTTTTAGTTTGGTTGATCGATTGATTGATTGTGAGACTGGGGTTTGAGGCTAAGACCTTTGCCCTAAACTACATCTTCAGTCTTTTCTTTAATTTTTTGAGACAGGGTCTCACCAAGTTGTCCAGACTGGGCTGGAACTTGATATCCTCCTGCCTCAGCGTTCCGGAGTGCTGGGATTACAAGGGAGCTGAGTGGGTTTTTTTGTCTTTTTGTTTGTTTTGTTTTGTTGGTCTTTTTGAGACAGAATCTTACTATGCAGTTGAGGTTTGCCTTGAGCTGACTTTGTAGTCCAGGCTGGTCTCAAACTCGAAACATTCCGCCTGCCTCAGCCTTCTGAGGGCTGGGATTACAGGTGTGCACCGCCATGCCTGGCTCAGAGCTTAGTGTTTCATACTTAATTTAGGAATGAATGGAAGAGAATGTATCTGAAGTTGCTCTGGCGTGGTGCATAGGTTCGTAGCACTTGGTATTTTTGTGCTTGGTATTTTAGTACCTTACTGTGGACCGTAAAGGTTAGAGAGTAAAGTACAAGTTTCCTGTTTTGTTTTAGTATTCTTTTTTGTGACAGTTTCAAGGGAAGATAATTCATGTGTAAAGCAAGACACACCAAGCATCCAGAAGACGCCTTTGTACTGTCACGGATCATCTCATTGTATGAGTTTCCAGATATAGGCTGCTCTTTGGCAATTAAATTGATTTTTTTTTTTTTTTTTTTTTTTTTGGCTGGGGGTACTATGATTGAACCCAAGGCCTTCACACTAAGGTACATCCCTTGCCCTTTATTTGATTTTTTTTTTTTTTCGTACCAGGAATTGAACTCAGGACCTCGATCTTGCCAGGCAGGTGCTTGTGCCGCTGAGCTATATCCCTGGCCCCCTTGCCCTTTATTTGAGATATAGTCTCACTAAATTCCCCTGACCGAGTTTGGGATCCTCCTGCCTCAGCTTTCTGGTGTGCTAGGATTACAGGTGTGCACCACCACATTCAGCAAATTAAGAAGTTTCCTAAGGGCACAAGTGGTTGAACAGCTAGTTCAGTGTTTATCTTGAGAATAGTTTCTAGAATACAGACCTGTTTTTGAAAACTTGTGTGAATTAAAAATATGTAGGACCTGAGGGTGATTGGTAACCCTGATGCGATGAGGTTCTGATGGCAAGTAGTTAAGACCTAGGGTGGGAGCCTAGGCTGGGAGGGGGCTGGCAGGCTAGCATGTGCTGCGGTTCCTGCTGACCACTTCTGACTGCCTTGGGAGGCTGGTGTGGTGAGACAGCCCCAGCTGGAGGTGAGGGTGGTAACATCAGGCGCCCTTACTGCAGTCCTGCATGGGTAGAACTGTTAGACCAGTTGAGAGACTGAGGCCTAGTTAAGTTTTTTCCTAGTGCAGAGCTGAGGTTTTCTCCCCAGACCCCTAGCAGTGCTGAGATTTGAACCCAGGGCCTTGGCTTGTATGAGTTGGGCCAGGCTTTGCTATAGTATGCTACTTCTGGAGTTTTGAGCTTTGCTTTTCTGAGCTCTTCAGTACTCTCTGTTGTGTAAATTGGCCTCTTTTTCAGGAGATAAGTATTGCTGTTATCTCAGTTTGCAGACTGTTGTTTTTGGAGACTGGGTCTCCTTATATAGTTTAGGAGGCTGGCCTTGAACTCACTTTGTGGCCCAGGCTGGTCTCAATTTCATAGTGATCCTCCTGGCTCAGCCTCACAGTGGATTTACAGGCATGCGTGGCTGCAAATGAATTTTTAATGTGTGTCAGCATTTTTTACCAGCTAGCTGGTAAGTAGTTGGTGTACTTAGAGATTATATTTTTGTTTCAGAAGCATCTCTGTAATAATTTAATTGATTATGACTTCCTGCTGATCTTTTCACTATATGTAAATTTGGCAGACAATCTCGTTCCATTTCCCAAATGCTTGGCATCATGATAGGAAAAGAAAAGAGACAAACTTAGTCCATTTCGTTCATTTGCTTTCAGTAAGAGTGGATGGAAAGGAGGATGGAACGGTAGGCACTGTCAGGCTGGGGCTGGGGGAACTTGCCCTTGACCACTGTGATAGCAGAAGTTGATTGTGTGGCACCTGGTGAGGATAATAGGGGCTACTGTGTGCTGAGTACATAGGACACACCAGGCCAGTGCCATGGTGTTTTGGAAATGATCCAATCCGAGTGACCTTCTAAACCAAGTGGTGGATCCTCCATTTTACAGATGGAAAAACTGAGGCTTAGAGAAATTGAAGCCGCAGAGTTAGTAAACTCAGATTTCAGTCTTGCTCACTCTTAAAATGTGATTGTATTCCCAGCACTCTGTGAGGCTGATGCAGGAGGATCCCAAGTTGTAGCTCAGCCTGGCAGTTTAGTGTCTTAGTGAGATTCTGTCTCAAAAAGTAAAGAGCTGCAGATAAAGCTCTAGAACAAGGCCCTGAGTTACTCCCCAGTAAATGAGTAAATCAGTGCATGAATGAAAGGTGTGAATTTCCCTGTGGTTTCTGTTGTCCTGCCTTCCGTGCTGCTGCTTGTTACCTGAACACAGTGGGTGTTTCATGTTCTTGTTTTTGCACATGCTCCTCCCTGTCCAGAACAGGCTTTTTAGCAAATTCCTGCTTGTGTGCCAAGACTCAGTTGCCTGTTTCTGTGGTGAGGTGGATGTGTGTTTGTGTGGTTTTTATACGGTATGTGTGAAAGAGCTCACTTCATAGAGCAAATGTATCCATAAAGCAAGCAAATGATAAGAAACCTATGTATGGATGAAACTCCGGAATTAAAATTAAATATTGTAGTTAAATACCACTGATTCTTACTGTATTTGTTAAGCGTACAATAATGGGTGTTTTCGAGGCTATCCGTGCAAGTTGGAACGGTGCCATACCACATGGAAGTCTGTTTGTTGAGGTCCTGTGTGTTTAGGGTGCCAGGTGCCAGACGTTAGTGTGTGTGCCGGGACTCCTGGCTTGGCTGCGCAAGGGGTGCTGTGGTGACTGTCAACACTGCTACTTTACTCCAAAGAACACCTGGAGTGCTCTGTCCTCAGTGACCTGGGTGACACAACTGAGGCCCTGTGTGTTGGGTCTTCTGTAGGAATTTTATTAAAGATTGTTCGATTTAGTTGTCCTTCTTAATGTTCTTAGTCAAATAAATGGGTGAACTGGTTTTGATTAAAAAAAAAACAAACTCAGTTTGCTGTCACTGGGACATCTTCACTGGCAGAGGTGATTGTTTGGTCGTCTGTGCACCCCAGCCTCTCAGTCTGTCTTGGGGCATAGGAGCGCCCACTGCTGGGTGCAGTGTTGTATAGCCCCGTTAGCCCCTGGTAACCCAGGGAGCAGGTTCTGTTACTGTCCTACTTAAGATGAGGAACCTGAGAGGGCACGCAGCTAGCAGTCAGAGCACTGGCTTCAGGGAGTGTGGGTCAGTTCTAGCTTTACTTACTGTGCAGCCTCACCTCCAGCACCTGCGCCCTTGTAGCATTTATCTTACCTACTAGGCCATCTCCCTTGAGTGCAAAGTCCTTCATTCTTGTTTTTCATTCGTTGAGTCAGAAGTTGCTTGGATTCTCTTCTCTTTTTTCTTTTCTTCTGGTAATGGGGACTGAAGCCAGGACCTTTGTACTGAGCGACATCCCTAACCCTTTAACTTTTTATTTATTTTGGGACAGGGTCTCACTAGATTGGGCTCTAATTTTTGATCCTCCTGCCTTATCCTCTCACAGTGCTGGGATTGCAGGCCTGTATCACCCTGCCTAACTAGTTGGTCAGATATTTCAATTAATGATGTGACAAAGGCAGCTGTGTGGGAAGGAGGGACTTATAAGGCCTAAGAAGACTGTCCAGAGACTTCCTGGCATCCTGTAGCCTATGTAGTTTGAGCTGTTTCTGTGATATCTTACAAACTCAGGTGAGGGACAGTTCAAGGACGAGCTTATATTATGGATAATTATAATCTCACTATTTTATGACCTTTTAGAGTTTCATCTTGTGTGGCATGCTTTACATAGAATTGGTTTTCTGTGGACTGCTCCAGGAGTTTTGTGAGATGTCCGAATAGAGAGGAATGTAGTGGCCAGTCAGTGGTAAAGAACTAATATGCTATTACCGTGGGTTCCAGAGGGATTCTTAGATTGTTCTCTCCATACCTTTTTTAATGCCTCAGAGTTGTTTACTGTATTTTGTATTAATTTCTGACCTGTGGAGTTTTAAAAAGTCAAATTTTCACTGTAGAACTTTTTTTGGGGAAAACTATCCTTTCTTTTTTTGTTGTTGTTTTTTTTCCAGTACCGGGAATTGAACTCACGACCTCATGTTTGCCAGGCAGGCACGGTGCCGCTGAGCTAAATCCCCAGCCCTGTTCTTTCTTGTCCTAATCAAATGATCTAGAAAATTTGATGTGACAAACAGGTATACATATATTTTTAGACAAGTGTGTGATATGTTCATACCCTTGACCCAGTGTAATGTATTTTCCCCTTCTTAGTTATTTGCTGCAATTGCTAGCCAGTTATCTTTCCTACCAACTTACATAAAATTAAATTTATTTAATGAGTAAGATTTATTCCTTGGTCCCCCTTCACACTTTGCAGCTTGTGATAATACTCTAGGTAGCCTAATCATCAGGGTGTTACAGCTGGGGAAACAGGCCTAGGAAAGGTTTGGTAATTTGCCCGAAGTTGTACAGCTAGCAAGTAGTAGAATAAGAAATTTCCTATTTGGCTTTATACTTGAGATCCTCCTGCATAGCTAGTATTATAGATGTACAGCACAAAGATTTTTTTCCTAGTGTTATTTATTTGTTTGTTTGTGCTAGGAATCGAACTCAGGACCTTGAGCTTGTCAGGTAGGCACTTACGCCACTGAGCTATATCCCCGGCCCTTTTTTTCCTAGTGTTGTTTGAGGAAAAGTTGATATCCCACATGGTTGACAGTGTTTTAGTTAACAGTTTCAGTGCTCATCAGGGAAGAATTCAGATTTCTGGCCTTAGACTCCTTATAATTTTTACCTTTTGTTTTTTGCCCCCTGTGGTGATGGAAACCCAGGCCTCTAACATAATAGGCAGGTACTTGCCTGCTGAGTTCTGTTCTACCTCCTTGTTTTCATTATTTATTTTCTAAAAATACAGTACTAGAAATTGAACCCAGGGCCTTCTTGTTGAGCTCCATTCCCAGCTCTTTTTTTATGTTTTATTTTGAGACAGGGTCTTGCTAAGTTGCCCAACCTGGGCTCAAACTTTCCATATTCCTGCCTCAGTTTCCCAGCTGGCTGGGATAAAAAGTATGTACCACTGTGCCTGGCTAGATTTGTTTTTTAAGTGTCTGAATTTGTTATGGTTTTGGCTCTCTGCAGAAAAGGAATATAAAGTTAAAAATAACCCTTCCATTTGGTTAAGCTATTGATAATACTTATTGCTTATGAAAAATAACTGGAGCCTTCCTTTTTCAGGGTAATCACTTTGATCAGTATGAAGAAGGACACCTGGAAATCGAGCAGGCGTCTCTCGACAAGCCCATAGAATCGGTGAGCTCCCGTGGTGCCCATGGGCTGTGGTGGGTCGGGCGGGCAGTGCTTGAGTGCCCCTGATGTGAGTGGGCTCAGCCACCACCGACTGGATGCGCAGCTCAGGGCTGTTGCTCCTGCATGCCATGCAGTCACCAGCTAGCATTTGGGGTATAGCCTAGTGTTTTATATATGGGGAGATCAGCCCAAAACAGAAGCAAATTAGGGTGTTAATGAAAAATACTATTTTGGCCTATGCTGATATGCTGATAAAGATAGCAATTAAAGTTTAGTGCTTAATGTGAATTAAATAAAGGAGTAAAGGTATTTCGGCCTTTTAACACCTTTCCTGGGCAACATAGTCACAGGAGGCATCTTTTAGGAACAGTACAGTGATGCATTTTTTTCACCAGACCTTGTTAAACTTGTTCTCTGTAGCTTGAGAAATGTCTGGGCGTTTTTGTGAGAGGTTTATTTTCCGATGCTAGAGATTGAACCTCAGGGCCTTTGCACTGAGTTACATTCTAAGTCTTCTTTGAAAAAATTTGAGACAGGGTTTTGTTAAATTGCTAAGTTGCCCAAGTTAGACTCCAACTTGTAGTCCTCCTGCCTCAGTCTCCAAGAGGGCTCAGATTACAGGTGTGCGTCACCATGCCTGACTACTTCTATCATTGTACACTGGTTACTTAGAGACATTAATGATAGCAAGCAGTAAAACAAGATTTGTTTTTCCTGTCTCTTAATTTTATAAATTTTTTTAATTTTTGAATATTATTTTTATCCTGAAAGCCTGTTATTTTTGAATAACACAGCTCTTTGTTAAGATGTCTACACTTGTCATTATTGTCAGCATTTAATATTTGTGTTTAAGCGTACCTGTTCTGTAAGGGTTTCATTGAGTCATGGATAAAACTTGAATGGGGATAAAACTCAGAGGGAATCTTAATCTTAGTCAAAACAAACCCCTCTCTCCCTTTAAGAAATACAGCGTTTTTCCCGAAGGAGAATAATGAGGCAAGTTATGAGAGACTTGAACTTTAGTTGTATTTTTAAACTTAGGACATAGTAAAGGATCAGCATATATTTATATTTTGTATTTTTAAGCTTAGGACATAGTAAAGGATCAGCATATATTTATATTCCTAATTAGGTTGGTGTTGTGTGTGTTTTTGTGTGTGTGTTTAGATGTTTACAGAAATTTACACAACTTGGGGTGTTCGACATTTTTCTTCCACAGCAGTTGGCCCATATTAGCTAAGCAGCCATGATCTGGTTTGTATTGCACGGTCTGCCTTTTAAAAATTTCTTCTAGGGTTTCTTTCTCCCCACCTGCCCTTCTCGTCTCTGTCCTTCTGGTCCAGTGAACACTGCATACAGTACCTTCTGTCTCCATGTGCTGGCATGATGCTAGACTCAGGCATGGCCCTAACGGTGACGCATGCGATACTGCTGCAGAGGGAGAAGCATCCTGGGGCGGAGAGGCCAGTCTGTGTATGGACGAGGGCCCAAGGCCAAGCCCATCCCACCCAGTAACTCACTCCAGTTTGTACTTTGCCCATATCATTTCAGGGATTATTACAAGGCAGATCTTTACAATGAAATTGGTAGCTAAAACCAGTATCTTGTACTTGAAAATAATTTCATTTTTCATTTTTATTTAATTTTGTTTCTGTGGATCAAAGTTAGAAGAGCAGCCAGCCAGCAGCAGGGCCTCAGGGCCATATCCTCTGAGATGCATGGTTGGTTAATGTTCTTACATGTGCTACAGTTCTGTGAGTCCTTCCCCCTGATAGTAGCAGGAAATTTAATTAGCCTGGATTTGCAGTGTATTATTACTACTATACTCAACAAGGTTTTTAAAAGGCACTAAATGATATTTAATATTTTTTAAGCTGCCTTCTTGGGGCACATTAAGTTTTCTCAAAAATTCATTCCTGTGAGGCTAATGCTGTTTTACCTCACGTTGTCCAGCACGTTCTCTGTTTCGTGTTTTAGGGCATACACTGTCAGAAGACAGTCTGGTTGAACAGTCTCATTGGGCTGGTCCCTTATTTATTAAGCACTGCTATATTCCCCACTTAAAATAGCAGATGGTATAATACTCAGATTATACATTTAGTTTTTAATAAACATATTCACAGATGTATAACATGTTAATTATACTTCAAAATTGCTGCTGAAACACATAAATATATGCACCGTCTGTGATGTGTTGGCTTAGGTGTGGCTAGTAGTAGGGGTTTGTAGCCTCCATTGTGTTAGATAGATGTAGGACTCACCTGATCATTTGGAAATAAAATTTAAGGTTTTATTTTATTTATTTATTTATTTATTGGTATTGGAAATCAAACTCAGGACCTTGCGCTTGCCAGGCAGGCGCTTGTGCCACTGAGCTATATCCCGGCAAATTTAAAGTTTTAAAAGAAACTTCTATAATGATTGGCATTTTAAAAAATGTTTCTTTTTGACTTCCCCTCAAGAAAAGCCCCCATCCCCAGGGATTGCTCAGCAAGCAGGAGCTACTGACTTGGCTGTGTAAGCTATGCAGGTTCAGGAAGAGGAACTGCTTCTCATACAGAGTCCCTGCTGAGTTAAGATCTTTCTCTGCAGCAGTATCTATTGAGAGGTGCTGACTGTTTTGCTACAGCATGCAACTCAAAAGTGGCTGGAAATACACAGCTTTGGGAGTCTACAGATCATCTCAGAAGCTAAAGGTCTAGTCTTTTTTTTTTTGTTAGCCAAGATAATCAGCAGCTTGTAGCCATGGGAATCTGCACAGGTTTGTGCCAGGATTGTGCCCGTGTGAGGGTTTTTGTGAGTAGAGGGCTCAGGCCTTCTGTGTTGTAATAGGATACATTTGATGCACCCCAGCACAGTGGGAGATTAAATGATTCAGCAACACATTGTGCTCCTGTCTAGCTTCTGAAGCCTTGATTTTTAGTGAGACAGTAGCAGGTATTTCAGTTTCAGTAGGCAAATACTGACAACACATCAAAAGCCAATATTTGTAAAGTATTTAATAATATTTGGTGTAAAGTTTTATTTATTTATTTATTTATTTTTATTTCAATTGTCCAGATATCCATCAGTGAAATTTTTGGTCAAAAGTGAAACACCTAAGAAAATTAGAAAAGAATTGCCCGACCACTTGATCACCTGCATTAAAATAAAAGTGCAGAGTAGTAGCTTTCTTTGTCGGTGTTGGGGATTAAGCCCAGGGGAGCTTTGCCACTGAGGCCCCCACCCTCAGTATTAAAGTTTGAGCCTGGGCGTGTACATGGTAGGCAAGAGCCCTGCCACTGAGGTATAGCCCAGCCAGCGCTTGCCTAGGCGAGCCTCAAACTCATCAACTTCTGCATCAGTCTTCTGATCCTTGAGATTATAGCTGTGGTCCACGACACCTGGACTCAGCTCTTAATATTTACTAATGTATGTATATATTACACAGTGCAGTGTGGGGATTGAACCCAAGGCTTTGCACATGATAGACAAGCACAGTACCCCTGAGCTGCAGCCCCAGCCTCTTTTTTTGAGACAGGATTTTGCTAGGTTGCCCAGGCTGGCGCTGATCCTGTGATCGTCCCAGCTTGGCCTCCAGTGTAGCTGGGATTACAAGCATATACCACTGTGTCTGGGTACATTTTATCCTTAAAAACAAAACAAAACAAAGAAACACTTTTTTGAACTTGAATTTTAAAAGTTCTTGTTGCTTTATGAGACTTGTAGGTCCTGGCCATTGTAGTTTTGACCTCCACATACTTAAAGGTAAAGTGTCTAGAAGATAAAACTTTCCCTAAGCCACAGTGCAGTCTAGGGCTCCATTGTCACTGATGTTGGTGGTGTTTGTGGTCCTTATGACCCTGTCCCAGTGTAAAGATGCGGCATCAGATGTGGGAGCGACATCAGGTTATACAGAGGGCAGCACTGGCAGCGGAGACCCAGAATGTGCTGTCACTGGCACATGTCCAGGTGCAGCTACCCGCTGGCCCTTAGATGGCTTTATTCCAAGACCCTGGCTTCATTTGTCAAGTTGATGGGTAGATTTTAAAAATCAGTGCAAGTTTCAAATTGTAGGTATTTGTGATTAGTTGCTTACCTAGGGACAGAGAAGCGTAGTTGGGCTTTTGTCACATTGCATATCTATTCAGATCTGTGGACTCCATTCGTTCCAAATGTAACTCTGAGATGCTGATTTGACATTTAGCAGTGACCATACGTGGACTGCCCTATAAGTAGTGTGCTTCTTAGAGCTGAATGGTGTAGCATCACTGGCTTTTCCCTTTGGTCTTCATTGTGTCATCTGTAGTGAGCTATAGATTTTTTATTTTGGGAGTTTTTACAACTTATCATTTGCATGGGTTCACCTAGTAGCATTTGGTTCTTGCTTATAGAGTCTTTAATATACAATCAGTAAAGCTTACAATCCACTCAAGAGACACTTTTGTCACTGTCAAAAAGGGGTTAAATTGTGTAAACTGAATGTGGCTGTCGACTAAAACTACGTCCAGTGTGGAGCTGACATCCATCTAGTCACTGACACACTGCAGTAGAGTTTATCTTTTTGAGACAATAGTCTTCCTCCTAGTATAAAATTGTGGAGTCAACTCTATACAATAGAGTAACTTTTTATGTATGTTTTAGCAGGCTCCTATCACATACAGTGGTGGCGCCTTTGCCAAAATGCCCCTTGTTACCGAGGATCAGCAACTGGAGCAGAGAGGTTCCTGGAAGAGCTTTCTACTTGATACTTAATTTATGAATAAAAATATCAAGGAGTGGCTGAAATAGTTACCGGGTTTTTTGCTTGCTGGTGTTGTTTTCAGCGTATGGATAGTTGTTCAGAGTATGTTTCTTACTTTCAAAGATCTCCCCATTTGAAAGTTTTCTCCCTCTTACATAAGTGGAGAGGATCAGAGGTTGGGTATGCAGCATTTTAATTGTATATTGAAGTTTAGAAACAGAAAGAAAAAGGTCAGCTGAGGTAGTTTAGGCTGGTGGGAAAAAATGAAAGTTTTCAGCCAAATTTCATGATTTGATCACAGTTAGAAGAGCTCCCTTTCCAATTAGTGGCCAAGCACAGAGCCCTTGTTTTGAGCAGAGTGTGTGACAGTGAGTCATGTGGAAACCTCACCACCCTGGGTGAAGGTCTTCACATTAGTAATTAGTCTAAAGGAGTATTCAGGTAAACAGCCCATCACTGCCCTGTGTCTTTGTTAGTTGCAAACCTGACTAATTTTAAAAACAACAACAACTGAAAAAAACAACCATACACAGTGGTGCCTGCCTATGGTTCTAGCACCCTGGAAGGCTGAGACAGGAGGATGGCAAGTTCAAACCCAGCCTGGGCAATTTAGTAAGACTATCTTAGTAACAGTAAGACTGTCTCAAAATAAAAAGTGAAGAAGTGGGGGGCGGTCGCTGGGGATGTGGCTTAGTGCAAAGGCCTTGGGTTCAATCCCTAGTGTGTGTGTGTGTCTCTCTCTCTTTCTCTCTCTCTCTCTCTCTCTCTCTCACACACACACACACACCCTATACTTTATCCAGTGATAATATATTTTTGGTTCTATAAGATTATAATTAAACTCCAAATTACATATTTTATCTAAAGACAAAAACAAAATGATTTTTTAGTTACTTTTTTGTCTGTTTGAAATGCGGTCTTATGTTGCCCACCCTGGTCTTGAACTGCTGGCTCAAGTGATCCTCCTGCCGCAGCCTCTCGTAGCTGGGACTATAGTTGTGCGCTGTTACACCTCACTGATTTTTGTTGCTCTTACAGTAACTATTAGTTTTAAGGTTTTTTTCCCCTAATAGTAGTTTAGAAATCAAGTTAGTGCTCATTACCCCTGTCTGTCTAGACTTCCTGTTGGAGCTGTGAGTTCCTTTGTACCAATTTCCTGTTACAGATAGCATCCATGCAAGTCATCATCAAGATCACAGCCCAGGGCTGGAGATTTAACTCAGTGGCACAAGCGCCTGCCTGGCAAGCACAAGGTCCTGAGTTTGATTCCCAGTACCAAAAAGAAAAGAAAAGAAAAAAGGTCACAGCCTTTTTTCAGAGAGAGAACAGAGAGCATACTACTCATTTCCTGTAGGCTGGTGCTTGAGTCCCTTGTCTTTTGACAGGGCAGGTTCTGGAATCATATCAGACAGAGAAGTGGGCTGTGTTCTGTGCTGTTATAGGTGTTTTGGCGTTTGCACACTTTTCAGCCCATTCAGTGGGCCATGACACACACCCACGGAGCCTGCATTGTCTTGGGCCCCCATAGGAAGTGCCAGCCCTTTTTGGAGATGCACAGGGTTGCCCTCCCTACCAAGTGGTCAGGACAGTGGGAAAGGCCTGTGTTTCCGTGAGCTGCTCACCTGGCTTGATCAGCAGGACTCCGGTGCAGAATAAGGTATAACAGCCTGCCGAGGTTTATCCTCTCTCCTCCCTTGGGAAGGCAAAGAAAATCTGAACCTAAGCTTCAGAGGAGGAAGCCACGCCACTGTGTGTAGGAGCTTTTCTCCTGCAAAGGTGACAGCCATCCTCTTGAGTGGTCTGTAAGGTGTGCTGATTTGTATGACCCTCGGTTTTCCTTCTCCTCCCTGTAACATCTGCGTCCCTTCCACTGTTGTCAGTCACCACATGCTGTCTTGACTCAGCTGCTCTTGACTCTCGTGAATTTACTTATGCTTTCACTCTCCTTTAATGAATACCTTACTTGCAAGCAGTGAATTGAAAACAAGACAAAAAAAAAAAAAAAGACCAGTAGTGATTGGACAGTTTCTTACTTTGTGTTACATTTAACTGTTCTTTTGACAGCCCAGTTTTTAAAGCCAGGTTCGTATGGAAATGCTTTCACTCCACTTGCACTGCTTTTGGAAATAGCATACTGCTTCATCTGTCTGTTTATTTTAGTGCATTCATGATTTAACACGGTCAGCATAATGTCTCATCTCCACCTAGCCAGAGGTGGCACATTCTTTAATGAACAACAACAAAGACACAACAAAAGGAAGGCAGACAACAATATTTGTCAGCATTGTTTAATATCTAAGACTCATTGTCAAATGTAGTTACAGCATTAGTCTAGTAGTAGTTTAAAACTGCGTACTCTTAAGTCCTTTCCAGAGTCTCAGTTGTAGAAATTATATGTAATAAGGACTTCATATCAGGTAAGTTTGTTCTCATAACAGGCGAATAAGGACCTCTTTACCTTTCTGGTTTTTGCTGAAATTACTTTTATATCAAGACTTTTCATTTTTATATTTTGTGGTGCTGAGAATGGGACCCAGGACCTCATGAAAGAATGTTAGAAACACTACCACTGAGCTACATCCCCAGACTCAAGTTTTTAAAAGGATAATAGTTACTCATAAGGAGACAGACTCAGTGCTGGCTACGTGTGCTTTTTCCTGGAAATACAAGGGAGAAGGAAAGTAGCAGCAGTGTAGTGTTAAATTTTGGTGATCTCTAATGTGGGCTTATACATACTCTAGTATTTTCCACTTCTTTTAATTCTTAGCAAAAATAATCTGTATAATGCCTTTGGTGCACTGTAATTATATGTTATGTGTGTCTCACACAATAGTATCTTTTGTTTTAGAACACATTTTTCATTATAGTTTGCCTCCACTTTTTGTTTTAAATAAGGTATTCTAATCCCCCTTGTCCTTCAAGGAGATAATCAACCACTCAGGTGGGTTTTGTAGTTTGCATGCTGACATAAACTTAATTGTCCCTTTAAAAACAAAAAAAGCTGGGTGTGGTGGTGCAAGCCTGTGATCCCAACACTTGGAAGGCTGAGGCAGGAGGATTATTGCAAGTTCGAGGCCAGCCTTGACTGCATAGTGAGTTCAAGGCCAGCCTGAACTGCTTAATGAGAACCTGTCTCAGAAAACCAAAGTAAACCAAATCCAGAGGATTTGATGGGGGCATGCTTACTCACCTAACTCCCTGTAAGAGGTGATAGCAGTAAAATGTTTTTATGACTCCAAGGAACATTTGATCATTGAATATGGAGCCAGATGATAAACAGCTTAATATGAAGTGTCTGATTTCAATGAAAGATTTGTGGTTTTGTTTTCTTTATAAATGGATTTCCTGTAACACAAGAGTTCAAGTGGTGATTCTAGATACTATAAATTATGTACACATTGAACACTGTGTGTGTATACACACAGTATACACACACAATATGGGGATTGAACCCAGGGCCTCACACATACTAGGGGAGGGCTCTACCGCTGAGCTACGTGCTTTTGATTTTAAATTATTTTTGATGAGTGGTATCATTTTTTTCTGACAGTGAATGGTTATTTGAGCTTTTCCTTGGTACTTCATAATAACAAACACCAAATCTGAAATAAAAATAAAAAGCAGAGAAATTTGACAAGAGGATTATAGAAGTTCCTGCCCTCTGGACCTTCTGCACAGAAGCTGACGTTTAATTGTTGTTTCTCCTCCACAACTCCCCTCAAGTGGCTGTCCAGGCTCAGCTGGGAAGATGAGACATTATGTGTGTTGGTCCCTCTGTACACTAACGGCTCTGACTGTAACTCACCGCCAGGCCTGCTCCATTCTAACGTCTTAGCATTTTTGTTAGACTACGTGTTGAAATGCATCACCCAGTCTGTGCTTGAGCTCATTTTTTTCTGTTTAATCAATTTAATTTCTTGTTTTACTAACCTCACTGTTTTTTCAGTTTAATATTGGCTGCATGCTAGTTAAGTATTTATATTTTATATATTTATATGTTAAAAAAACCAATCAAGTCTAGCCTGGATTTTGCTGATTGTTTTTTCATTTCTAGTGGTGGGGTAGTCTTACAACTTACTTTGTATCAGGAAAGCCTTACACGTAAACAAAATAACTGAACACAATGTAGGTTTTCTTTCCTAAAGAAAAATCTTAAAGTGGTGCTGTGTAGGTGATGGATACAATTGTTTAAGGACCTTGATTTCATGCTTTTTAATGTTAGTTTGAAATTTTCACAAATGTATTCTTTCCCCTTTTCCCTTCCCCCTTTTTGCTCCTTTTGAAAATGCTGTGGACCCAAGCTGCCCAGCACACCATTAGAAAGGGCCCTTCCTCCATGTCCTCTTCCCCATAGACAGTACTAGCCAGCCTTCCCTTCACATTAACGCCCCTTTCATTGGGCACATTTACCTTGGTATAGCACCTTTTTGCATGCATATATGTAGATTATCTCTTGCTCATCACTGTTAAGTGTCACTAGGAAGGGAAGAATATATTACTGGAATATTTTTGGTTTGTCTCTCTGTTCTGTCTGTCAGGATAATATTGGACATCGCTTACTCCAGAAACATGGGTGGAAGCTGGGCCAGGGATTGGGAAAATCTCTTCAGGGTAAGTTTTTAAATTTACAAACAAAAAAAAGGAAACAATGTTGGTGATGCAAATCGTGAACATGAATTTATTTGTTGTCTTTAAGAAACTGTTTGGGTTTTCCCCCTACCTTACCCCTTCTAGAATAGTCTCCTCCTCCAGCTGTTTTAAGTTGCTATACAGCCTCTCATGTGCCAGTAATTTGCAGGAGTAATTGCTGTATCATTAAACTTGCAGGTCAGACACTGTAGCACCGGGTGTTTCAGTCTTTGTGTGTGGAGGTGACAGGTGGGTGGAGTAAAAGGAATGCGAAATGCGGGCAGAGGCATGCCTTCTGGGGACAGGAAAGGTGACTTCAGGGTTGTAAGGAGAAGCATTAGCCGCAGAGTCTAACTTTTGTCTTTCTAAAGCTGGTCACTACCCCTGCTCTTTTACTCTCTGATCAGATCCATGGAGTGGTGGAGAAAAAAGTTCACCTATGTGAAACATGGAAAAGTAGCAGTTTGCTAGGTTCTCCACGCAGAGGGCTCTCTTTGTGGGGTCACATCAGGCTTTAGAAGATGTGTGGCTTCAAGTTTCTGTCGCATTTATCTTTTCTTGCAGCTGTACTGTTTGGGTAAAAAGAAAACACCAACATTTTGCTTCTGAGTTCTCACTAGTTGGAAAGCAACCAACTGCATCTACTTTTGGCTCTCCCAAGTTGGAAAGTTAGTGCTTGTTGCAGGTGTGTGCGGTCCCTGCCTTGGGGTGACAGGTCACTGTGCTCTGTGCCTAGAGGCGGACGTGTTGCTCGTGGCTGATCCTGCACACTTCGGAAGTGGTTTTCAGGATGAATGAAGTTTTATCATTTCAGGTGTGTTGAGAGGAACAGGACAGGCGTGGAATAGTATGGCTCAGTCATTAAACTTTTGCCTTCTAAGATCTACAAATTGTCTTCCGTAGTGACATGGGAGGCTGGTGCTCTGTCCTGTCTGTCTGTCTGTCTGTCTGTCTGTCTGTCTAATATCTCTCCTAATTGAGGATCTGAGCACATTGTTGTTTGTTGCTCATTATTTAGGCACGTGAGGTGGGGGCATTTCACTCTAGCCTGTTGTGATTGAATCTCAGAATCGTTCTCATTGTGCTTCAGGGACTTTAAGCAAGAGCACAGAGGGGCAGTAGACATCTATCTTACCTATCTGTCTGTACATCCATACGTCTAGATATATCTGTACATACATATCTATCTAGACATCTATCCAGTATCTATACATACATCTAGCTGTATGTATATTCTGTGTACATACATTTAAGAAAGAAGAGGTATAGATACTCAACTACATATGACCTAAAACAACTTTCTAAAAAATAATTCAAATTTTGGTTCTCTAAATTTTGAGTTCCTAGGGCTGGGGATTTAGCTCAGCGGCAAAAGCGCCTGCCTGGCAAGCGCAAGGTTGTGAGTTCGGTTCCCGGTACCGGAGAAAAACCATAAATGAATGAATGAATGAATGAATGAATAAATAAATAAATAAATTTTGAGTTCCTTGGAAAGAAGAATTAGGCATTATCCATATTTTATCTCCATCCGTATGTTCCCAGATATGTAGTTAGCACTAACTCATGAATCTGTTCATGTAAAAACACAAGGGAAGTTTGAAGCATACTTGAATGATTTTTCCTTTTTGTTTGTTTTGTGTGTGTGTGTGTGTTTGCTGTAATGAGATTTGAACCCAGTGTCTCTCACATGGTGTTGCTGAGCTACACTCCCAGCCTTTTTCCTTTGTGACTCTGTTTGTTTGTTTTTGGTTTTTTCTGGTACTGGGAATCGAACACATGACCTTGCACTTGCCAGGCAGGCGCTATGCCACTGAGCTAAATCCCCAGCCCTCCTTTGTGACTTTAGTAAAAATATGTAACATAAAATTTATCATCTCACCCATTTTTTTTTTTTTTCTCTATCCCTCTCCATGTCTCTTTGGTTGCTGGAGGCAGAAGCTGGTCACCCTGCACCCTGCATGCTGAGCTGTACCAGCTGCCCTGCTGTTGTACCTGTCCTGAAGCGGGCAGTTCAGTGTGTTCGGTGTGTTCACATGGTTGGATGAAGGCTTATTGCTCTGAATAGGCAGTGCACTTCTTTATCCTTAAAAAGAAATGGACTTGTAGTCTGTTTCCGGTAATAAGGTTTAGTTTGTTTTGCAAATAACTATTTCCTAGTGTCAGCAGTAGGCTGGTTTCTCCCATACAGCTCTTTCTGTAATTCATGTGTGACTTGACTTCAAATACAACTGCATTTAGATCTACTGAGACAGACCAGCCTTCCCTGCACTAACCCTGTGCTGTGAACAACCGGTGGGGACACTCTGGTTGCTGTGGTGAAATGGTAAAACCTCCTTGGGGTTGTCTGTGTGGATTACTGTGTGCAGTTTCTAGGCTAGGTCTGGCAAGTTCTTTACATTTACTTGTTTGTTGAAAACTTGCAGTTCTTCTTTTTGAGCTTAGAACTTTAATGTATTGAACATGCAGCCACCCACAGAAACTTACTTATTTTCACTAACATTTAAACCTGGCCTCTTCACCTTGTATCTGACAAAGTATAAAAGGCTTACTTATGTGGGACTCAGTGGTCTCTCAGTGCTCCCTGGGAGAAAACGGCCAGAGGATTTAGAAAATAAAGAAAAGAGAGGATAGCCGGGGTCAGGTGGAGTTACCTCTTGCCTGATGAGCAGGAGGACTGCCCAGAAGGCAGTAGAACGTTTATTTATACCCTGGACAGGTTGTCTAATTTTTTGTCTCGCTGCCCAGCAACCAGTTAACAAGTTACAAAGGCTTGTTTACTCCAAGGGGCTCCCGTGTTCTCAGGCTGGCTTCATCCTACACATGTAATTATTTTCCAGCTTCAGCAGCTCCCAACATACTTCCCAGCATGCCAGTCTGTAGGCCCAGGCTGGCATCCTGACCTGGGATGGGAATGGAGAATAGGGTATGCTGGCTGTTGGCCTGATGTAAAATTCACTTTGTAATCTGCGTTTATTTTTGTATTTCAATTTTATTTGCCTTTTGTTCTCAGTGTTTATTATGAAGTACTTTAAAAGTTACAGAACTTTTATGTTGAAAATAAATGATTATTAGTGTTAAAAAAAAACCTATAAAAGAGATGCAGACAAAGTGTCATCTGAAGAACGTATCACAAAGAAAGCTCTGATGATAGGAAATATGTATAGTTGCTTATTATAGTAACAGAAGAGTGTGTTTAATTCAGAAAGAAGCAAGAGTAAAGGATTGTATTTTGTGGCAGTTGGACTGGATTCAGTTTTGAAGTATTTTATAACCTTTTGGGTGTCCCAAAATGTAACGGATAGAGTGTAGCTCAGAATCTTTTATCTTGCTATCAAATACGTTTAGACAGCAGATGTAGCCCAGAAATAGTGCCTACCCTCCTTTTGCTATAGAGACTAAGTGATTTGATGTTTTGTGTTTTTATCACCTTCAAGAATTAAGCCTCTAGAAAAAACGAATGGGGTCTGGTATTATTTCATATCTCACCCCACCTAGAAGGTTAACTTAGTTTATTTAGACAGCCAGCAAATGAGCTAATGAATAATGAAGTGTGCTGAAGTTGTGCTAGCTGGCCAGAAATAGCTGGCAGGCGGATGCTGTGGATAAGATGTGACTCCTGCTCTGCAGGGTTTATTTCTAGCCCCCTCATCCCTGCTTTTTTGGAAATAGGATCTCACTGTGCAGTTTAGGCTGGACTTGAACTTACTGTGTAGCCCAGGCTTGCCTCGAACTCAGCAATATTCCTTCCTCAGCCTCCTGAGTGCTGCGATTATAGGCATGCGCCACCACAGCCAGCTAGTCCTGCTTTTTTAGCTGCAGCGATCTCTGAAGCTTTCTTCAGGCCGAGGACCATGTTGTGCACTTCAGCCTTCTCTTTTTAGGCACAGAATTAAGGAAGTTGTCAGCCCTAATATCTAATTGACATATTGCTTCAAGCGCCTTGAGCACAAGGGCTCTTATCTTTGTAGAAAAAGTATGTGGTGCAGAGCATGAAGGCGGTATGTTAGCATTTGGAAACTTAAGGTCTAGGGTTGAGTTGTTAGGTGCTGCCTTGCTGTTTAAGTAAAGGGAAAAGTTACCATCACCGAATTATTTCCCTCAAGAATAAATAGGACCATTGATAATAACCTACCACTTTTGTCTGTAACTCACTGTTACTTGTCTGTTTGTTTTCCTGAGAAACTATCTTGTAGATAACAATATGTAAAACAACAATCATTGATAATTTCCTACCACTTCGTCTGTAATTCAGTAAACTATGTTATCCTTCTTTTACTCTTTAAAATTAAAAACAAAACAAAACAAACAAACAAAAAAAACAAATAGGAGTTAAGATCTCTACCTACCATGCCATGTAAAGGTCATAAGGATGAAGTCATCTTATAAGAACTGTAAGACTGTAGCCAGGCATAGCAGCCCATGCCTGTAATCCTAGCATTCTGGGCAGGAGGATCACAAGTTAGAACTCAGCCTGGGCAACTTAGTGACTTACTAAGCTTCTGTCTTAAAATAAAATATTTTTTAAAAAAGAGCTGGGGACATGGCTCATTGTGAAGATTTTAGATTCAATCCCCAATGCAAAAATTAAGTCAGTTAAATACTAATTTGTTATATAAGTGGCTATAATTTGTTATATAAGTGTTAACATTACTGTTTTAGTGCACATTTAAATATTTTAACAGAATTTGAGATAATCCAGTTTTAGGTCTTAATCAGAAAGTTAATAAATTTCTTAATCAGAAAGTTAATAAATTGTTATTTATAACTTTAGCAGTCATATCTCCTACATATAGAAACCTGAATGTCATCACAGTCATCAGTAGGGATGCTTCTCTGTCCTACTACTATTTCCCAGATTTAATGATAATAGTAGCAGATATGCCTGTGCGTATTAGATAGTGGGACTCCAGGATTTGTGCTTTTAATATTGTGTGTGTGTTAGGGCTTCTACATTCCCAAATTTTGGTGTCTATTGTACTAGTTCTGAGCGTACTAGTCATCTCTGAGTCTCTCAGCCTCTGAAAAGATGCTTAATACTGAGCTTGCTGTTTGGACAACTAGACCATAACCTGGGAAACAAAAGTTGAATCCCTGTTCTTGTACCTTATCCCAAAATAGATTCCAGATGAATAAAAGTCCTGTTATTCCTGTCCCCCTGCGCCCTGCTTGGGACGGCACTCAGCATATGCACGTGCTGGGTAAGAGTTCTACCACTGAGCAAACCCTTGCCCCCCCTGCCTTCCCTTTTTATTTTGAGACAGGGTCTCACTATGTAGTTGAGACTGGTCTTGAGTGATCCTCCTGCCTCAGTCTTTTCAGGATTACAGACATGTGCCACCATTCCCAACTTAGAAGCCCTTTTTGAAAAGGTTAGATTTCATGATAAAGTCAAAAAATAAGCTGAGAGAAAAACCTGTAACATTTTAATATAGGCAGAGGACAGATTCCCTTTATGTATTTATGGGTATGAGAAAGACTTGTGACTTACTACTTTATAGAAACTGCAAATGTGAGCACTGTGAGTAGAAAGGCCTGGAAGTAGGTGGCTATGTGGAAGTGCTCTTAGCTCGCTCATACGGAGACCTGTGCATACTGAACTGCAGCCCTATACCACATTGTAGTGGATTAGAAAATGCATGCAAAACACTTAGCCTTGTCAGATTATGGAGAAGCAGTTAACATCCATCGTAACCAGGAAGACTGCGGTGAAGGGCAGCAGGGATTGCTGCAGGATGAAAGTGCATGTATCCCTGAGTCCGGCAGTTCAGTTAGCCACCCTGAGTTTATGCTTGTAGTGCATGACATAATGACTGAGATTACTCATTGTATGGGCTCCTTTTAAATGTGAACTTTTCAGTGTTTGTGATATGATTGAAGTTAATAAATTGTTATTTATAACTTTAGCAGTCATATCTCCTACATATAAAAGCTATACTTTATGGTTTTTAAATTGACTCTTGAAACAGATTCAGGACTCAGATTTCTCCTTCGTTTTATTTTTATTTTTTTGGAGCCAGAGTCCCACTATGCAGTTTAGGTTGGGCTTGAACTCACTGTGTAGCCCACATTAGCCTCAAACTCACAGCAGTCCTCCTTCCTCAGCCTCCTGAGTGCTGGAATTACAGGTGTGTGCCATAACGCTGAACACAGATTTATCCTTTAGAGGGTTGTGGCCACTCTAGGCCTCTACCTTGGGTTTGAGGAATTTTCCAGGAACAATTAAGGATGATTTTTTTCATTTATTAAAAATGCTGCAGACCTCTTTAGGAGAAGCTGTGTCATGGAATCAGAAAGAAAAGCAAGTGGACTCCAAAAAGTCTCCTAATGAGCTATCCATTGTGGACACATCCATCAGAGGACTCCATAGAGCACCTGCTGTGGCCAGTGTCCTTGGTGCTAGGACTGCAATGATAAAGCAGACAGCTATGGTCCTGTTCTTAGGGAGCTTATGCTCTTGTCAGGATGGGGAACTAAACAGAGTGAAAAACCACCCCCAAAGTAGGATAGAATGCTGGGGGAGTGATGGCCATTTTGATGTGGTGGGGAGGGTGTAGGAGGACCTTTCAGAAGAGTGACACAAGTCCCTGGTAGAACCCATCAATACGTGCCAGGGAAGTTCAAGGTCTAGGAGGCACCATGAAGAGGTTATTCAGTGTTGAATGGGCACCACTGGAAGTTTGCAGCTGCATACTGATGAGACCTGATGAATGAGTTTAAATATTATTCTGGCTATTATGCAAGAAAAACTAAGAGTTTTTCATGTTTTAGTGAAGCTAAAATCAGATACATCTTGCTTGTATGTTATAGTTAGAACTGACAGCTTAATTAGTGGCACATAAAATGTGTTTTGTGGCTAGGCATTACGGATTTGAAAAAATGGAGTACTAAAATGGTGTAAAGGGAAACTGCAGCGTTAAAAGAAAGAAAGAAATTATCAGCCCTCAGTATGTAGGGAAGCTTCTGAGGCATGGACAGAGAAAAGACAAAGTGCCAGCTGAGTGGGCGCATACCTATAATCCAGCTCCCGGGAGGCACCGGCAGGTGGGTGTCAAACTGAAGGCCAGCCTGGGCAATGATGTGACTCTGTCCCAAAAAGTAGAAAACAGGTGGGGTGGGGAGGGTGCTATACAAGATGGAGCAAGGGGTGCAGAACCATGTGTGTGCAGGAGCAGCCATAGGTCTTGAGGGGACATCTACAGACACAACTGCGCTTGCTGCTTAAAATCAGTATTTTGTTCCTGAAAATCAGACTTTCTATGTGCTTCCCTTTATTTGCTTGACCATGCAGAGAAAACACTTGGTAAGTGGTCTCTGAAGGGAAACTTGAGTTGCTTTTTACTGTTTCTGCATTTGGTATGTACTTGTGTTGCTGTTAAAAGATAGAGAAAATCACAGTCTCAAAGGAGATCTAGAGTGGGCAGGCTGTGGGTATTCCCTGGGTTCTGTGTCTGTGTCCCCCTTTGCAGTCTAACTTCACCTGGGAAGTGGGTGGTGAAGAGTAGGGAGAGCTGATGTTAGCTACGCCCCACACTGCAGGCCTGAAGGGAGAAAAGGCTTGAATTCATAGGATAGATGGCATATGTAGTGGTACAGTTTAGACTTCCTTGTTATGTTAGAATGTTGATCTTTAAAACTCCACTAAGGTGGGGCTGGGGCAGTAGTGGCAAACCTAAGGCACAGATGCCACAGCCAAGTGTTTATCTTTGAAAGCTCTAAAAGGTTTGCCATCACTGGGCTAGGGTGTAGTTCTGTGGTAGAGTGCTTGCCTGTATCATGCAGGATGGATTCAGTCCCCAGCACCTTAAAAAGAAAGACAGGCCACTAGGCATGGTAGTACATTCCTATAATCTTAGCACTCAGGAGGCTGGGGCAGGAGGATTGTCATGAGTTCAAGGTCTGCCTGGGCTATGGAGTGAATTCAGAGCCAGCCTGAGCTACATAGCGAGACCCAGTCTTAAAAGACAAATAAAAAACTTTTTTATCTGTATACAGAAATATATTTTGAGGTACTCTAGACCAAACCCAGAGCCTCTTACATGCTGTTCAAGCACTTGACTACCCAGCTGCAACTCCAGCCCCTAAAACCCTAATTTCTTTTAAAAGTGTTTGTTTATTTATGTACATTTATGTGTATGTTGTTGAGGAGTCTCGATACATTCCGTGTTGACCTTGAATGCCTGGATCAAGTGATCCTTTGACTGCTGCCTGCTGAGAAGCTGGGACCAGGCCAGCAGTACCCGGTAGCTCCTCCTCCCTGGCTTGCAGGCCTGGGGCTCACATCAAAGCGGAGGCCTGCCCTTCCACTCAGCTGCAGCCCCAGTTAGTCACTTTCCTTTACATCATTGTAATGTAGACACATTTTTCTGGGTCATGTCTTTTTTTTTTGGTACTGGAAATTGAACTCAGGACCTTGTGCTTGCCAGGTTTTTTCTTTTTGAGATGGGGTTTTGCTATGCAGTTCAGGCTGACCTTGCACTCACTTTATAGCCAAAGCTGGCCTTGAACTTGGGGCAGTCTTTCTGCTTCAGCCTCCTTCCCAGGTGCTGGCATTATAGGCATGGGTTACCACACCCAGCAGTGTCTTTGTATAAAGCAAATTTGTCATTTTGTTTTGTTTTGCTTTTTGTTTTGGTTTCTTTTTAAGACAGTCTTTCTAGGTAGTCCAAACTGGCCTTGAACTGTTAATAATCCTCCTGCCTCAGTCTCCTTCCCAAGTGCCGTAACTCTTGGACTACCAGAACTGTCTTGTTGTGTTATTTTTCCTTTGAAATTTGTTTATTTTTTGGAAAAAGAAGTAACAGTGCATTCTGTGGACCAAATGCTGATCTGGAATGTAGGTTATGTTATTGTCCTATTCTTGTAGCAGTGGGGTGGAACCCAGGGCCTCACACTTGCTGGGCAAGACCACTACCACTGCTGCGTTTCCAGTCCCCCCTCCCTTGTTTGGTTTATTTTGTTCTCTCTCTCTCTCTCTCTTTGTTTTTGTTTTTGTTTTTTGGTTTGTTTGGTTTTTTTGAGACAGGGTCTCACTGCATAGTTCAGGCTAGCCTTGGATTCTCTATATAACCCAGGCTGGGGGCTGGGGATTTAGCTCAGCGGCAAAAGCGCCTGACTGGCAAGCGCAAGGTCGTGAGTTCGGTTCCCGGTACCGGAGAAAAACC
>NW_004955451.1:17434999-17444714 GCF_000276665.1 Chinchilla lanigera | reverse complement strand
ACCGGAGAAAAACCAAAAAAAAAAAAAAAACAAACAAAACAAAACAAAAAAAAAAAAACCCAGGCTGGCTTCGAACTCACAGCAGTTCTCCTGCCTCAGCTTCCCGAGTGCTGAGATGACAGGCATGTGCCACTATGCCCAGCCCTCTCCCTTGTTTGTGAGGCGGGGTTTCCCTGAGTATTCCAGGTTGGCCTTGAACTTGGAGTCCTTCTACATCAGCTTTCCAGCTAGTGGGATTGCGCATATGTGCCACTGCACTTGTCCTATTTAATGAGCTAGGTATTAGCATGTTCATTTTGTAGTGAACCAATTTTAGAAACATACAGCCACCAAATCTGCCATTCTAGCATAAGCCTGACCTTGAAATTGGTGTTTCTGCCTTTATACATTTTCACTTCTCAAAAAAAGGTTGTTACAAAAGTAGAGTGGATTTTCGGGGTGGGCAGGCTGCTCCCCTGAATCACAAGGCAAGGGTGGGTGGTGAGGAAGGCCTCATCACAATAGAGCAGTTCTAGCCCAGGGAGGTACAGCAAGGCTCTCGTGGCCTCTGCTCCGTGCCTTAGGGTCCTCACGTTTGCAAAAGAATGCAAAATTTTAGTAATTATAATCAGATTCAGTAATGTACAGGTTCTGTTGAGTTTTGATCTTTATTATTTATTTTGTTTTGAAACAGGATCCTGCTGTGTATTCCAGGCTGGCCTGGAACTCTCAAAGCAATCCTCCTGCCTCAGCCTCCTGAGTGCTCGGAGTGTTGGCTGTGCCACCATACCCAACTTGCCTTTGGCCTTCTACATGGAATTTAGTTAATATAAAGAAAAAGGTGAAGCTCATATAGCAAATAAGATCAGAATTGGCAAGCTACACTAAGAGGTCTAGATTTTGGGAACGGAAAGGAACTGGGATACAGCCAAAGGAAGGGTAAGGGTAGTGAACAAGGACAGCGGAGAGTGGTGACAGAATTTTCACGTGAATGTTTAGAATAGACAGTCTTGCTAAATTGTGCAGGCTAGGTTCAGACTTGCAGTCCTCCTGCCAGAGTGCTAGGCTTATAGACATTCACTGCTGCGCCTGGCTTATTTTATCACTCTAGTACTTGCTTTTGTTGGAAAAGGTAGAGAGGACCAACTAGAAAAGCAGATTGGACATTATCAGGGTAGATGATTTTGGAAGAGGTGCTTGCTGAGAAAGGAAGTAAATTGTACATTTATGAACTAGCTGAGAGGATCTGTAATGAGTCCGTGTTCCTACTCTCAGAGTTTGCCCAGTTATCTAGGTGGTGTGCGGAGAGAGCCTTAAGAGCAAATTCTGAAAGGGCTCAAAAGGGGGAACGAGCAAGGAAGCCTCAGAAGTCCTGTGGGCAGAGGAGGAGTAGCAGGGACAGGAGAGACCCATTGTAGTGCACATGCTGGTCACCATCATCAGTATCGGCACGGCTGGGTGCACAGGGCATGTCCACCGGGCACTGCATTTCGTATACTTTTTTAAAGGAAGAAACTTCTGGTGTGCATGTGTGTGCAATAGCTGGTGCTAAGTTTACACTGCTTATTTTTTAAATTCTTTCTTTGGGGGGTTACCAGGAATTGAATTCAGGATCTTGTGCTTGCCAGGCAGGTGCTGTGCCACTGAGCTATATTCCCTGGCCCCTTAGGATTTTTTTTCTTTTTTTTTTTTTGGTACCAGGAATCGAACTGAGGACCTTGCACTTGTCAGGCAGGCACTTGTGCTGTTGAACTATATCCCTAGCCCCCTGCATTGCTTATACATGGAATTCCTAACTTAAATATTTGAAGTAAATATAATTCCCATTTTCACATGAACAAATGGACATTCTAAGCAATAACTTCCTCAAGATTTTATAACAAGCCAGGTGTGGTGGCACACACCCATAATCCCAGCACTGTGGGAGGCTGAGGCAGGAGGATTCTCAATTCAAGCCCAGGCTAAGCAATTTAGCAAGAGCTGGTCTCAAAATTGAAAGAGGGTGGGGGCAGGGAACTGACTCCCTTCAATCTCCTGGACAGACATGATATACTGAGCAGTACAAGAATTGTATTACAGAATTGAAATGTACAGTAGTTACTCTAGCCAAAAAAAGTTTTTCAAAAAAAGATTTGCAGGTTGCGGATATAGCTCAGTGGCATAAGCACCTGCCTGGCAAACACAAGGTTTGAGTTCGATTCCCAGTACCCAAAAAAAAAAAAAAAAAAAAGATTTGCAGTACTTCTGAATGTTACAGATTAGGGTACCTTCTCCCCACCCCCACCCCCAGTGTTAGGGATTGAGCTATCTCATCTCTTTTTTTTTTTTTTAATTTAATTTTTTTTTTTTTATTTATTTGTCTTTTTGAGACAGGGTCTCGCCATGCAGTTCAGGCTGGCCTTGAGCTCACTTTGCATCCCACGCTGGTCTCAAACTCACAATGATCCTCCTGCCTCAGCCCCCCCTAGTGCTGGGTTACAGATGTGCGCCACCACGCCAAGCTGCCCATCTTCTTTTAATTTTCAGTTTTGAGACAGGGCCTCACTAAGTCACTAAACTGCAGCCTCCCAGAGTGCTAGGATTACGGGTGTGTGAGCCACCAAGCCTGGCTTTTTTTTTTCTTTTTTTTTTTTTCAGTATAATCAACAGATAGAATCATATATGTTTAAGGTATACATCATCACATTTTGATAATTTTTTGTGTGTGTGTGGTAGCGGGGATCAAACTCACGACTTTGTGCTTGCCAGGCAGGCACTTGTGCCACTGAGCTATATCCCCAGCCCCTAGCATCACTTTTTGAGATGCATATACTATATAAAATGATGATTACCAGTAAGCCAGTTGACACTCATCACTTCATAGGTTTATAGCAGTTCTTAATTTCCTTTACTTAGAAAAATGACAAGTAAAATAATACTCTTCAACAACAAACAAAAGCTGTGCCCAACATCTCTCCCAAAGACAGATGAGAACAGTTATATGAACATCATTCTAGATAATTTCTGGATAGCTATATTAATGCATTTTTAAAAATAAAACATTGGCAACGCCATATGTACTGTTTTGCAACGTGCTGTTTCACTTAACATTATGTGGCAGATATTTGATCCCTTCAGTAAATTCATACCGACATCATGATCCTCTAATGATATGAGATGTTATGTTACAGTAAAAGACAGTTGCATGAAACCCTCTCAGAATACTCTCCTTGCTTCAAACACACTCGTCCATCACTCCTGCCCCTTTCGGAAGCAGCTCCGGAGTCCTCTTTCTTGAGTGTCTTCTTGAGATTTGATAAAAAACCGTGGTCAGTGCTGCTGCCAAGTGCCATCCAAAGGAGAGGGAGGTTCAGGAGAACATCACAGTGCCCTTGCCCACCTTAGTCACCCGGTCTGGCATTGTGTGACTTCTGATTCTTTCCCCATGGTGAATGACTATGCAAGGGAAACATTTTGAGTAGGTTCGGGACGTGGAGGCAGCTGTGGCAGCACAACTAAAAACACCTAGGAAAGAGGACTGCAGAGCTGCTGCAGAGAGGAGCGAGGGTGACGGGCGCCTGTGCCTGGATGAGAGAGTATGGGCAAGGTGTCACAGCAAAAGTACTTCCCTCAAGTTAACCGTTCACTGCAGGGTTTGATCACGCCTCACATAATGAATGACTTTTTTTTCCCGTCCCCACTGCCCTCCTTTCTTCCTTCTGCTTGTCTAAAGGTCTCCCTTTGCTTTCATGTCATCTTCTACAGAGTCCACAGGTTAGGGAGCTTGTAGTGGTCACATGTATTCTTCATATAGGTTTATAATAACCAGAAACTGGGGTCACTATAAAACCCATGGCCAGGTTTTTAGGCATAGTCTCTAGGAAAATAAATACTCTGACGTCTGCCTTACACTTTTCTATTTGATTTCTTTTGGCTGGGTGCGGGGGTTGTTTTTTTCTGGTACTGGGAATCGAACTCACGACCTCGCGCTTGCCAAGTAGCCACTGTGCTGCTGAGCTAAATCCCCAGCCCCCTATTTGATTTCTTGTTGAACTTTATATTTCTTTCCTTGGCATTTTTCATATTCTATCCTGTGTAGTAATTGTTTGTCTTTTTCATTCATTAGATTGTACCTTCCCAGAGGATAGGGATAGCTCTGCATGCACATTAGTGTGCATTTGTATGTACTCCATTCCTTTCATGGTTTTATTCTGCGAGTTTCTAGAACCCTTAGAATGTGCCAGCTTTGTACTGTCTTCAGGAATGAGCTGTACCCTACTCTACAGGCAGCTCACTGTGTAGTTCAGGGTGGGCTTAAATTCTTGATATAGCCAAGACTGGCCTCAAACTTGCAGCCGTCCTCCTGCCTCAACCTCCCGAGTGCTGGAATAACAAGCATGTGCCACCACGCCTGGCTTGGAGCAGTTTTAAAATTTCACCTCTTGAGTGACTTACTGTGGAAACCTCAAAGGTGGAAAGGCAGAGGAAGGCAGCAGCACTGTCCCCACTGCCTGGCTGTACTTGGCATGGATGCACGGTGCACAGGTGCCTGCGATCACCTCTCTCACCATGAGAAAGCACTGGTTATTTTTAAGTAGAATGAAATGTGAAGACAGTTAAGAACACCATGTGTGTTTTCTAAGAAACCTATTTTATTAAAGGAAAGTACTTTTTTGTTGTTCTGTTTTGTTTTGAGAGGGGGTTTTCACTATGTTGTTCAGACTGTCCTTGAACTCACTATGTAGCTCAGGTTGGCCTAGAACTTACAGTGATCCTCCTGCCTCAACCTCCTGAGTGCTGCGATTACAAGTGTGTACTATCGTATCTGTCTGGAAAACACTTTTTAAGAAATATTTATTAAAAGTTACTGGGCTGGGGATATAGCTCAGTGGCACAAGCACCTGCTTGGCAAGTGCAAGGGCCTGAGTTCTATTCCTGGTACCAAAAAAAAAAACAGTTACACATAAAAATTACCACCAAATTCCAAGCTCAGTAGCAGGATCGCCTGTTGGAACCAGCTTGAACAACTTAGAGAGACTCTGATTCAAAAGATCCAAAGCAGCTGTTGCTCAAGGGTAGAGAGCCCCTAGATTTGATCCCCAGCATTGCCAAAAAAATACTAATCAAAATAGTAGGACAAGGGGCTGGGGATTTAGCTCAGCGGCAAAAGCGCCTGCCTGGCAAGCGCAAGGTCGTGAGTTCGGTTCCCGGTACCGGGGAAAAACCAAAAAAAAAAAAAAAAAAAAAAATAGTAGGACAACACATTTAAAAAACAGAACAAGGTTATATTATCTTCACATGTGTAAATGTGGCTTAATTCTAAATCCAGTCTTTCTGTTTTTACAAAATATTCCAAAACCTGTAATACAGGAAACTACCAGATGGGTGTGAAGGGGATCTACTGGTGCTGGACCCCAAGGAGAGGGTGGAGGGCAGGTATAGACCTGGACATGAGGGTGGTCTTGAGGGGGACAGGTGTTCAGTGGACTGCGCCTCTGCCAAGGGAGTCTTGGAAGAATGTCGCACCTTCAGGAACCAGAAACCTTAATTGATACATATTGGGTAGAAGAGTAGTCGAACTTACACCAGGCCTGACCTATATTTGACCCACAGGTTATAGGTCTGTAAACTAATTTTAGATTTGACCTGGTTTTAAATTCTAGTCCTGCAATTGGTAAGAAGTGTGACCTTGTTAAGTATAGTGAGTGTGTGCATGGGTGTTTTGCATTCTGTGGATGGCACCAAGGGTCTCACACATGTGAGGCAACTTTCTACCACTGAACCATTCCTGGTGGTCTAGTCGTTAGGGTTCAGTGCTCTCTTACCCACTGAGCCACACTCCCAGCTCCATCTGCATTTTTTAAAATTTTGGGGCTTGTTTCAGGAATTAATGTGAGAGCTTGTCTGTTTTTCACTCCAAAAAAAGGGGTTGAGGACTCTTGAGTGTCTGTCTGAGATCTGTCTTCACATGAAGGGTCTTTCATTCTCTCCATAGCCCTGTGGTTCTCGGCAGAATTCACTTGGGTCTTTATTAAGAAATAGATTCCCAACCAACACAACTCAGGTCTGCAGTAAGGTTCTGGAAATTGTGAATAAGCTCCCTCTAAACACTGCAGTGGAGATGAGGTGGACAGTAGCTAGAAGAACATTGCTACAGACATGGGAATAAAACGGGCTGTCAAGAAAATTTTTCCTGAGTGCAGTAGCATGCACTATAACCCCCAGCTACTGGGGAAGCAGGAGTATCCCAAGTTCTAGCCCAGCCTGGGGAGTGTAAGAAGACTCTGTCTCAAAATTAAATTTTAGCCAGGCATGGTGTTGCACACCTATAATTCCAGCACTTGAGGCTGAGGCAGGATTGCTATGAGTTTGAGGCCAGCCTGGATTACATAGTGAGCTCAAGACCAGCTTGGACTACCTAGCCAGACCCTGTGTCAGGGGAGGAAAAATTACCTTTATTATAGCAAGTAGGGCAGAGTTGTTTCTTTAAATTATCCAAAATGTATTAGTGATTTTTTGATCTGAGGTAGTATAATGGTATATATCTTCCTTTAGTCTTTTCCTTAGTTTAACATTGTTTCCTGCATTATTTCGTACTTGTAAACTTCTTGCCTAGCTTAATTTGTATGATTAAAATGAAATTGGTAATGAAGGAAGACTTTGCATTTTTTAAATTTTATTTATTTTTGAGACAGGGTTTTGCTGTGTAGTTCAGGCTGATCTTGAACTCACTTTGCAACCCATGCTGTCCTCAACTCGAAGCAGTCCTCCTGCCTTAGCCTCTGGAGTGCTGAGATAACAGGTGGACCCCTCCACACCCAGCTTGCATTTTTTTCACTGCATCCTGGAGGCAGCTGTGTTGAGTGTATAGTGATTCACAGTTCATAACACACCTGGTATTGGTTATTTCTTTTGAGCTATGTGCCAGTCCTAGAAGTGGGAGCAGTAGCTTCAATTTGCAGAGGAAGATGCCAGAATCAGGGTCAGACAATATTTAGATACCTTCCCTATTGAAGAATGGATATTCTATAGCCCGTGCTTTTTAAGGAACTACCTAGAAAACATACAAAGAAATTAAAGATAAAATGAGATGGAGGAGACGGTGTGAAAAGTAAAGGAGGAGCAGTTTAAATGAAGCTATAAATCTTTGAGGTTATAAAGTGCTCTTGGAATGGTTAAAAAAAAATCCCCACTGTAGGTTTGAGACAGGTCTCACTATGTCTATAGCTCAGGCGAGCCTTGAACTCAGCATCCTCCTGCCTTAGCCTTCAGTGTGGTTTGTCAGGTTATTATACCACAGGGCTGGCCCCCAAACTTCAAACTTTAGAGCTAAAATAAACCTGGTTTAACTTCTTAATTTTTAATCATGAAGTTAAAACAGCTGATGATTTGATACATGCTCATTTAATGATTAGAAACCATATTTCATGGGACCAGGGATTTAGCTCAGTGGCTCAGTGCCTGCCTGGCAAGCATGAGGTCCTAAGTGCAATTCCTGGTACCCTCCTTGCACAAAAAAAAAACCACAAAAAAACCCCCTATTTTAGATCCCCTGAATTCCAGGGTGTGCCCCCTCCCCCATATTAGGGAATGAACCCAGGGTCTCCACACCTAGCTGCATCCCCAACTGTTTTCTGTATTTTATTTTGAGGCAGTCTCACGAAGTTGCCCAGGCCAGGGTCAAATCTTTGATCCTTAGCCTCAGCCTCAAAGAGTGTTGGGATTACAGGTGTGCACCACGTACCTGACAAAACACAATTATTATGAGGGTTGAATTAAGGTATTTTTCCATCAATGAAAATAGTTGGGGCAACTAACTTACTTCCTCCCTCCTGGTGATGGTACTAGGGATCAAACCCAGTGCCTCACTTGTGCTAAAGCTGCTTCCCTACCCTGTGACAACTTTCTAGTTCAGATTTTTTTTTCCAGTAGTGAGGGTTGAATCACAGGGCCTTTACACTGAGCTACATCCCCAGCCTTTTGTGGGGGCAGGCACAGTCTTTCACAAAGTTGCTAAATTGCTTAGGCTGTCCTTGTACTTGAGACCTTCCTTCTTAGCCTGCCAGAGACCTGGGACTTAACAGGTGTGCATGTCTTGACCAGCTCTAATTTTGATTTGTAAAAAACTGTTAACAATAGTACATGTAAGTTCTTTTTCTCTCTCTTTTTTTTTTTTCTTTCTGAGACAGGGTCTCCCTATGCAGTTCAAGCTGGCCTTGAGCTTACTTTATAGCCCAGGCTGGTCTTGAACTCACCCGATCCTCCTGCCTCAGCCTCCCAAGTGCTGAGATTACAGGTGTGTGCCACCACACCTGGCTCTATTTTTTTTTTTTTTTTTTTTTTTTTTTTTTCTTAAAATGTGATTGGTATCTGTTTCCCTGATAATAGGTGATGATAGATAGAAGAAATTGAACAAGCCTCTGCTGAACAGTAATGCAAAGCTCAGATCATTGTAAGTTTGTGTATTTTCTGATGTATAGAGACCTGTATAATAGAGTCATAAGATCAGGTTGGTAAAGTAATTCCTTCACTGCAAGAAGTAAGTCATCCGTGTCCTGCAGTGTTAAGCAGGAAAGCACCTTGATGGTGGGCTGCCCCCACCACACTGCGTTCACTCCAAGCCAGCAAATGCTCCACAGTGAGTGCTGCTGTGGCTCACACACCGTGTTGGCTGCTCAGGGTACAGGCATAAGGAAAACTTAGGGCACAAGTACTGCCTACCCCGCTGCCTTCAAAGACTTTGTATTTTCCCCCTTTTTTTAGGCCTTATGTTTGGAACAACGTTACCCCAAAATCATATTTATTAAATTGTTTTAAACATAAATTGATCTCAGCATAGAAGGTAACATGAGAGAGCTTCAGCAAGTCAGTGTGATTAGTTCAGCCTCACCTCAGATATAGGTGTGAACTCCGTTAGGTTATTCTTTTTCTGGGAAGTAGCCTGAATCCCTTCACCCCTCCTGAGGGCCCTGGATCCCGCCCTGAGTCCCTGACTCTTCTGTTTGCTGCCTCTGTGTCCCTCTTCCTTAGCATACTGTCCACTGTTACAAAATGGACCTATTTTACCCTAGCGGCCAACTTGTGATACTTTGGTAAAGTGTCAGGTGGAGGTTCCTTTAGGTCACAAATAAACTTCTGTCCCTAGCATGTTTGTGTTGAAAGTTATATTTGCCTGGTTGTTCTGTAGGTTGCTAAAAAGCCCATGGCAAGAATATAAAGTAGTTTTTGTAGAGGTAGATAATTTGAACTCTATTTTGAATCCAAATGTCTTTTTTAATTTTTAAATTTTATTTATTTATTTATTTATTTTGGGTTTTTTTTTTCCGGTACTGGGAATCAAACTCATGACCTTGTGCTTGCCAGACAGGCACTGTGCCACTGAGCTAAATCCCCAGCCTGTCTTTTTTTAATAATTGTAACACTGTAGGGCATAATTACTGTGCTAGGTATTTCTGGTTAGTGTTTCCGCAAGATAGCAGGTGTGGTAAGTTACAGTTACTAAGAAAAATATGATTTTGAAATTAATCATTGTTAAGGAGCCACGGCAAGCTTGTATTCAGGAGACGTTGCAGAAGTGAGGCTTCAGTTTGTAAGCAGAGTGCTTTCTCCTCAGGACTCAGAAGCCGTGTACAGTCACTGTTCAAGGCGTGCAGGGACACATGAGAAGAGCCAGGCCGGCTTCAGAGTCCTGCACCTGGCACTGTGGGCACTGGGCACTTTCCCAGCTCAGTACTCTTTTTTTTTTTTTTTTTTTTTT